>NC_079225.1:4863341-5190841 GCF_029633865.1 Lampris incognitus | reverse complement strand
TGATTTCACCCAACGTCAATGTGTAATTTCTCCAGTTCTGATCATTGTTTGAGTTGTTGGTAGCTTGGTCCAATGCCAAACATAAAGTGAATCCTTTTTATGGCTTTAAACGCATTTTCTCCTCAAGAGAAACATGATTTCACTAAAAACGTTATAGTTTAAACATGCCTGTTGTACATGTCTGCAAACACTCAGAGCCTTAAAATAGGGTTTTCACCAATGTGTTTTTTGGTGAGACACCTTCTATTTCTGGGTTCTGTGCGTTTTCAGACGAGTGCAATATGGATGTTAAGTGTTTCTGATGAAATCCCTCCTTTTAATGCATTTTCACACAGAAAATGAGTCTCGCGCCATGGGAAAATGGCTTTTTGAAAAAGCATATTCTGCTCGAGAAATCGTGTTTTAAACAACAAAAACGACTTCCGGCCTTATTTAGTTCACAGTTTTACTTTTGGAAACCTAGCCCGTATTCATAACGCACTAAACCTTTTTATCGCGTTAAGCGTTTTTTCTCGAAGAGAAAAGCACAATTTCATCAAAAACAAACAAAACAAAAAAAATGAATCTATTCAACAAGTCTGCAACACATACTGAAGAGTTACGTGATTTCACCCAACGTCAATGTGTAATTTCTCCAGTTCTGATCATTGTTTGAGTTGTTGGTAGCTTGGTCCAATGCCAAACATAAAGTGAATCCTTTTTATGGCTTTAAACGCATTTTCTCCTCGAGAGAAACATGATTTCACTAAAAACGTTATAGTTTAAACATGCCTGTTGTACATGTCTGCAAACACTCAGAGCCTTAAAATAGGGTTTTCATCAATGTGTTTTTTGGTGAGACACCTTCTATTTCTGGGTTCTGTGCGTTTTCAGAACAGTGCAATATGGATGTTAAGTGTTTCTGATGAAATCCCTCCTTTTAATGCATTTTCTCACAGAAAATGAGTCTCTCGCCATGGGAAAATGGCTTTTTGAAAAAGCATATTCTGCTCGAGAAATCGTGTTTTAAACAATAAGAACGACTTCCGGCCTTATTTAGTTCACAGTTTTACTTTTGGTAACCTAGCCCGTATTCATAACGCACTAAACCTTTTTATCGCGTTAAACGCCTTTTCTCGACAAGAAAAGCACAATTTCATCAAAAACAAACAAAACAAGAAAAATGAATCTATTCAGCAAGTCTGCAACACATCCTGAAGAGTTACGTGATTTCACCCAATGTCAATGTGTAATTTCTCCAGTTCTGATCATTGTTTTGGTTGTTGGTAGCTTGGTCCAATGCCAAACACAAGTGAATCCTTTTTATGGCTTTAAACGCATTTTCTCCTCGAGAGAAACATGATTTCACTAAAAACGTTATAGTTTAAACATGCCTGTTGTACATGTCTGCAAACACTCAGAGCCTTAAAATAGCGTTTTCACCAATGTGTTTTTTGGTGAGACACCTTCTATTTCTGGGTTCTGTGCGTTTTCAGACGAGTGCAATATGGATGTTAATTGTTTCTGATGAAATCCCTCCTTTTAATGCATTTTCTCACAGAAAACGGGTTTCTCGCAATGGGAAAATGGCTTTTTGAAAAAGCATATTCTGCTAGAGAAATCGTGTTTTAAACAATAAAAACGACTTCCGGCCTTATTTAGTTCACAGTTTTACTTTTGGTAACCTAGCCCGTATTCATAACGCACTAAACCTTTTTATCGCGTTAAACGCCTTTTCTCGACAAGAAAAGCACAATTTCATCAAAAACAAACAAAACAAGAAAAATGAATCTATTCAGCAAGTCTGCAACACATCCTGAAGAGTTACGTGATTTCACCCAATGTAAATGTGTAATTTCTCCAGTTCTGATCATTGTTTTGGTTGTTGGTAGCTTGGTCCAATGCCAAACACAAGTTAATCCTTTTTATGGCTTTAAACGCATTTTCTCCTCGAGAGAAACATGATTTCACTAAAAACGTTATAGTTTAAACATGCCTGTTGTACATGTCTGCAAACAGTCAGAGCCTTAAAATAGCGTTTCACCAATGTGTTTTTTGGTGAGACACCTTCTATTTCTGGGTTCTGTGGGTTTTCAGACGAGTGCAATATGGATGTTAAGTGTTTCTGATGAAATCCCTCCTTTTAATGCATTTTCTCACAGAAAATGAGTCTCTCGCCATGGGAAAATGACTTTTTTGAAAAAGCATATTCTGTAAAGAGGAATCGTGTTTTAAACAATAAAAACGACTTCCGGCCTTATTTAGTTCACAGTTTTACTTTTGGTAACCTAGCCCGTATTCATAACGCACTAAACCTTTTTATCGCGTTAAACGCCTTTTCTCGACAAGAAAAGCACAATTTCATCAAAAACAAACAAAACAAGAAAAATGAATCTATTCAGCAAGTCTGCAACACATCCTGAAGAGTTACGTGATTTCACCCAATGTCAATGTGTAATTTCTCCAGTTCTGATCATTGTTTTGGTTGTTGGTAGCTTGGTCCAATGCCAAACACAAGTGAATCCTTTTTATGGCTTTAAACGCATTTTCTCCTCGAGAGAAACATGATTTCACTAAAAACGTTATAGTTTAAACATGCCTGTTGTACATGTCTGCAAACACTCAGAGCCTTAAAATAGCGTTTTCACCAATGTGTTTTTTGGTGAGACACCTTCTATTTCTGGGTTCTGTGCGTTTTCAGACGAGTGCAATATTCTGATGAAATCCCTCCTTTTAATGCATTTTCACACAGAAAATGAGTCTCTCGCCATGGGAAAATGACTTTTTTGAAAAAGCATATTCTGTAAAGAGAAATCGTGTTTTAAACAATAAAAACGACTTTCCGGCCTTATTTAGTTCACAGTTTTACTTTTGGTAACCTAGCCCGTATTCATAACGCACTAAACCTTTTTATCGCGTTAAACGCTTTTCTCGACAAGAAAAGCACAATTTCATCAAAAACAAACAAAACAAGAAAAATGAATCTATTCAGCAAGTCTGCAACACATCCTGAAGAGTTACGTGATTTCACCCAATGTCAATGTGTAATTTCTCCAGTTCTGATCATTGTTTTGGTTGTTGGTAGCTTGGTCCAATGCCAAACACAAGTGAATCCTTTTTATGGCTTTAAACGCATTTTCTCCTCGAGAGAAACATGATTTCACTAAAAACGTTATAGTTTAAACATGCCTGTTGTACATGTCTGCAAACACTCAGAGCCTTAAAATAGCGTTTTCACCAATGTGTTTTTTGGTGAGACACCTTCTATTTCTGGGTTCTGTGCGTTTTCAGACGAGTGCAATATTCTGATGAAATCCCTCCTTTTAATGCATTTTCACACAGAAAATGAGTCTCGCGCCATGGGAAAATGGCTTTTTTGAAAAAGCATATTCTGTAAAGAGAAATCGTGTTTTAAACAACAAAAACGACTTCCGGCCTTATTTAGTTCACAGTTTAACTTTTGGAAACCTAGCCCGTATTCATAACGCACTAAACCTTTTTATCGCGTTAAACGCCTTTTCTCGACAAGAAAAGCACAATTTCATCAAAAACAAACAAAACAAAAAAAAATGAATCTATTCAACAAGTCTGCAACACATACTGAAGAGTTACGTGATTTCACCCAACGTCAATGTGTAATTTCTCCAGTTCTGATCATTGTTTGAGTTGTTGGTAGCTTGGTCCAATGCCAAACATAAAGTGAATCCTTTTTATGGCTTTAAACGCATTTTCTCCTCAAGAGAAACATGATTTCACTAAAAACGTTATAGTTTAAACATGCCTGTTGTACATGTCTGCAAACACTCAGAGCCTTAAAATAGGGTTTTCACCAATGTGTTTTTTGGTGAGACACCTTCTATTTCTGGGTTCTGTGCGTTTTCAGACGAGTGCAATATG
Organism: Lampris incognitus; assembly: GCF_029633865.1. Lineage (NCBI taxonomy): Eukaryota > Metazoa > Chordata > Actinopteri > Lampriformes > Lampridae > Lampris > Lampris incognitus. The sequence goes on along the minus strand of NC_079225.1, from coordinate 5,186,965 downwards.
GATGTTAAGTGTTTCTGATGAAATCCCTCCTTTTAATGCATTTTCACACAGAAAATGAGTCTCGCGCCATGGGAAAATGGCTTTTTTGAAAAAGCATATTCTGTAAAGAGAAATCGTGTTTTAAACAACAAAAACGACTTCCGGCCTTATTTAGTTCACAGTTTTACTTTTGGAAACCTAGCCCGTATTCATAACGCACTAAACCTTTTTATCGCGTTAAGCGCTTTTTCTCGAAGAGAAAAGCACAATTTCATCAAAAACAAACAAAACAAAAAAAATGAATCTATTCAACAAGTCTGCAACACATACTGAAGAGTTACGTGATTTCACCCAACGTCAATGTGTAATTTCTCCAGTTCTGATCATTGTTTGAGTTGTTGGTAGCTTGGTCCAATGCCAAACATAAAGTGAATCCTTTTTATGGCTTTAAACGCATTTTCTCCTCGAGAGAAACATGATTTCACTAAAAACGTTATAGTTTAAACATGCCTGTTGTACATGTCTGCAAACACTCAGAGCCTTAAAATAGGGTTTTCACCAATGTGTTTTTTGGTGAGACACCTTCTATTTCTGGGTTCTGTGCGTTTTCAGAACAGTGCAATATGGATGTTAAGTGTTTCTGATGAAATCCCTCCTTTTAATGCATTTTCTCACAGAAAATGAGTCTCTCGCCATGGGAAAATGGCTTTTTGAAAAAGCATATTCTGCTCGAGAAATCGTGTTTTAAACAATAAGAACGACTTCCGGCCTTATTTAGTTCACAGTTTTACTTTTGGTAACCTAGCCCGTATTCATAACGCACTAAACCTTTTTATCGCGTTAAACGCCTTTTCTCGACAAGAAAAGCACAATTTCATCAAAAACAAACAAAACAAGAAAAATGAATCTATTCAGCAAGTCTGCAACACATCCTGAAGAGTTACGTGATTTCACCCAATGTAAATGTGTAATTTCTCCAGTTCTGATCATTGTTTTGGTTGTTGGTAGCTTGGTCCAATGCCAAACACAAGTGAATCCTTTTTATGGCTTTAAACGCATTTTCTCCTCGAGAGAAACATGATTTCACTAAAAACGTTATAGTTTAAACATGCCTGTTGTACATGTCTGCAAACAGTCAGAGCCTTAAAATAGCGTTTTCACCAATGTGTTTTTTGGTGAGACACCTTCTATTTCTGGGTTCTGTGGGTTTTCAGACGAGTGCAATATGGATGTTAAGTGTTTCTGATGAAATCCCTCCTTTTAATGCATTTTCTCACAGAAAATGAGTCTCTCGCCATGGGAAAATGGCTTTTTTGAAAAAGCATATTCTGTAAAGAGGAATCGTGTTTTAAACAATAAAAACGACTTCCGGCCTTATTTAGTTCACAGTTTTACTTTTGGTAACCTAGCCCGTATTCATAACGCACTAAACCTTTTTATCGCGTTAAACGCCTTTTCTCGACAAGAAAAGCACAATTTCATCAAAAACAAACAAAACAAGAAAAATGAATCTATTCAGCAAGTCTGCAACACATCCTGAAGAGTTACGTGATTTCACCCAATGTCAATGTGTAATTTCTCCAGTTCTGATCATTGTTTTGGTTGTTGGTAGCTTGGTCCAATGCCAAACACAAGTGAATCCTTTTTATGGCTTTAAACGCATTTTCTCCTCGAGAGAAACATGATTTCACTAAAAACGTTATAGTTTAAACATGCCTGTTGTACATGTCTGCAAACACTCAGAGCCTTAAAATAGCGTTTTCACCAATGTGTTTTTTGGTGAGACACCTTCTATTTCTGGGTTCTGTGCGTTTTCAGACGAGTGCAATATTCTGATGAAATCCCTCCTTTTAGTGCATTTTCTCACAGAAAATGAGTCTCGCGCCATGGGAAAATGGCTTTTTTGAAAAAGCATATTCTGTAAAGAGAAATCGTGTTTTAAACAACAAAAACGACTTCCGGCCTTATTTAGTTCACAGTTTAACTTTTGGAAACCTAGCCCGTATTCATAACGCACTAAACCTTTTTATCGCGTTAAACGCCTTTTCTCGACAAGAAAAGCACAATTTCATCAAAAACAAACAAAACAAAAAAAAATGAATCTATTCAACAAGTCTGCAACACATACTGAAGAGTTACGTGATTTCACCCAACGTCAATGTGTAATTTCTCCAGTTCTGATCATTGTTTGAGTTGTTGGTAGCTTGGTCCAATGCCAAACATAAAGTGAATCCTTTTTATGGCTTTAAACGCATTTTCTCCTCAAGAGAAACATGATTTCACTAAAAACGTTATAGTTTAATCATGCCTGTTGTACATGTCTGCAAACACTCAGAGCCTTAAAATAGGGTTTTCACCAATGTGTTTTTTGGTGAGACACCTTCTATTTCTGGGTTCTGTGGGTTTTCAGACGAGTGCAATATGGATGTTAAGTGTTTCTGATGAAATCCCTCCTTTTAATGCATTTTCACACAGAAAATGAGTCTCGCGCCATGGGAAAATGGCTTTTTTGAAAAAGCATATTCTGTAAAGAGAAATCGTGTTTTAAACAACAAAAACGACTTCCGGCCTTATTTAGTTCACAGTTTTACTTTTGGAAACCTAGCCCGTATTCATAACGCACTAAACCTTTTTATCGCGTTAAGCGCTTTTTCTCGAAGAGAAAAGCACAATTTCATCAAAAACAAACAAAACAAAAAAAATGAATCTATTCAACAAGTCTGCAACACATACTGAAGAGTTACGTGATTTCACCCAACGTCAATGTGTAATTTCTCCAGTTCTGATCATTGTTTGAGTTGTTGGTAGCTTGGTCCAATGCCAAACATAAAGTGAATCCTTTTTATGGCTTTAAACGCATTTTCTCCTCGAGAGAAACATGATTTCACTAAAAACGTTATAGTTTAAACATGCCTGTTGTACATGTCTGCAAACACTCAGAGCCTTAAAATAGGGTTTTCACCAATGTGTTTTTTGGTGAGACACCTTCTATTTCTGGGTTCTGTGCGTTTTCAGAACAGTGCAATATGGATGTTAAGTGTTTCTGATGAAATCCCTCCTTTTAATGCATTTTCTCACAGAAAATGAGTCTCTCGCCATGGGAAAATGGCTTTTTGAAAAAGCATATTCTGCTCGAGAAATCGTGTTTTAAACAATAAGAACGACTTCCGGCCTTATTTAGTTCACAGTTTTACTTTTGGAAACCTAGCCCGTATTCATAACGCACTAAACCTTTTTATCGCGTTAAACGCCTTTTCTCGACAAGAAAAGCACAATTTCATCAAAAACAAACAAAACAAAAAAAATGAATCTATTCAACAAGTCTGCAACACATACTGAAGAGTTACGTGATTTCACCCAACGTCAATGTGTAATTTCTCCAGTTCTGATCATTGTTTGAGTTGTTGGTAGCTTGGTCCAATGCCAAACATAAAGTGAATCCTTTTTATGGCTTTAAACGCATTTTCTCCTCAAGAGAAACATGATTTCACTAAAAACGTTATAGTTTAAACATGCCTGTTGTACATGTCTGCAAACACTCAGAGCCTTAAAATAGGGTTTTCACCAATGTGTTTTTTGGTGAGACACCTTCTATTTCTGGGTTCTGTGCGTTTTCAGACGAGTGCAATATGGATGTTAAGTGTTTCTGATGAAATCCCTCCTTTTAATGCATTTTCACACAGAAAATGAGTCTCGCGCCATGGGAAAATGGCTTTTTTGAAAAAGCATATTCTGTAAAGAGAAATCGTGTTTTAAACAACAAAAACGACTTCCGGCCTTATTTAGTTCACAGTTTTACTTTTGGAAACCTAGCCCGTATTCATAACGCACTAAACCTTTTTATCGCGTTAAGCGTTTTTTCTCGAAGAGAAAAGCACAATTTCATCAAAAACAAACAAAACAAGAAAAATGAATCTATTCAGCAAGTCTGCAACACATCCTGAAGAGTTACGTGATTTCACCCAATGTAAATGTGTAATTTCTCCAGTTCTGATCATTGTTTTGGTTGTTGGTAGCTTGGTCCAATGCCAAACACAAGTGAATCCTTTTTATGGCTTTAAACGCATTTTCTCCTCGAGAGAAACATGATTTCACTAAAAACGTTATAGTTTAAACATGCCTGTTGTACATGTCTGCAAACACTCAGAGCCTTAAAATAGCGTTTTCACCAATGTGTTTTTTGGTGAGACACCTTCTATTTCTGGGTTCTGTGCGTTTTCAGACGAGTGCAATATGGATGTTAATTGTTTCTGATGAAATCCCTCCTTTTAATGCATTTTCTCACAGAAAACGGGTTTCTCGCAATGGGAAAATGGCTTTTTGAAAAAGCATATTCTGCTAGAGAAATCGTGTTTTAAACAATAAAAACGACTTCCGGCCTTATTTAGTTCACAGTTTTACTTTTGGTAACCTAGCCCGTATTCATAACGCACTAGACCGTTTTATCGCGTTAAACGCCTTTTCTCGACAAGAAAAGCACAATTTCATCAAAAACAAACAAAACAAGAAAAATGAATCTATTCAGCAAGTCTGCAACACATCCTGAAGAGTTACGTGATTTCACCCAATGTAAATGTGTAATTTCTCCAGTTCTGATCATTGTTTTGGTTGTTGGTAGCTTGGTCCAATGCCAAACACAAGTTAATCCTTTTTATGGCTTTAAACGCATTTTCTCCTCGAGAGAAACATGATTTCACTAAAAACGTTATAGTTTAAACATGCCTGTTGTACATGTCTGCAAACAGTCAGAGCCTTAAAATAGCGTTTTCACCAATGTGTTTTTTGGTGAGACACCTTCTATTTCTGGGTTCTGTGCGTTTTCAGACGAGTGCAATATGGATGTTAATTGTTTCTGATGAAATCCCTCCTTTTAATGCATTTTCTCACAGAAAATGAGTCTCTCTCCATGGGAAAATGGCTTTATTGAAAAAGCATATTCTGCTCGAGAAATCGTGTTTTAAACAACAAAAACGACTTCTGGCCTTATTTAGTTCACAGTTTTACTTTTGGAAACCTAGCCCGTATTCATAACGCACTAAACCTTTTTATCGCGTTAAACGCCTTTTCTCGACAAGAAAAGCACAATTTCATCAAAAACAAACAAAACAAGAAAAATGAATCTATTCAGCAAGTCTGCAACACATCCTGAAGAGTTACGTGATTTCACCCAATGTCAATGTGTAATTTCTCCAGTTCTGATCATTGTTTTGGTTGTTGGTAGCTTGGTCCAATGCCAAACACAAGTGAATCCTTTTTATGGCTTTAAACGCATTTTCTCCTCGAGAGAAACATGATTTCACTAAAAACGTTATAGTTTAAACATGCCTGTTGCACATGTCTGCAAACACTCAGAGCCTTAAAATAGCGTTTTCACCAATGTGTTTTTTGGTGAGACACCTTCTATTTCTGGGTTCTGTGCGTTTTCAGACGAGCGCAATATTCTGATGAAATCCCTCCTTTTAATGCATTTTCTCACAGAAAATGAGTCTCGCGCCATGGGAAAATGGCTTTTTTGAAAAAGCATATTCTGTAAAGAGAAATCGTGTTTTAAACAACAAAAACGACTTCCGGCCTTATTTAGTTCACAGTTTTACTTTTGGAAACCTAGCCCGTATTCATAACGCACTAAACCTTTTTATCGCGTTAAACGCCTTTTCTCGACAAGAAAAGCACAATTTCATCAAAAACAAACAAAACAAAAAAAATGAATCTATTCAACAAGTCTGCAACACATACTGAAGAGTTACGTGATTTCACCCAACGTCAATGTGTAATTTCTCCAGTTCTGATCATTGTTTGAGTTGTTGGTAGCTTGGTCCAATGCCAAACATAAAGTGAATCCTTTTTATGGCTTTAAACGCATTTTCTCCTCAAGAGAAACATGATTTCACTAAAAACGTTATAGTTTAAACATGCCTGTTGTACATGTCTGCAAACACTCAGAGCCTTAAAATAGGGTTTTCACCAATGTGTTTTTTGGTGAGACACCTTCTATTTCTGGGTTCTGTGCGTTTTCAGACGAGTGCAATATGGATGTTAAGTGTTTCTGATGAAATCCCTCCTTTTAATGCATTTTCACACAGAAAATGAGTCTCGCGCCATGGGAAAATGGCTTTTTTGAAAAAGCATATTCTGTAAAGAGAAATCGTGTTTTAAACAACAAAAACGACTTCCGGCCTTATTTAGTTCACAGTTTAACTTTTGGAAACCTAGCCCGTATTCATAACGCACTAAACCTTTTTATCGCGTTAAGCGTTTTTTCTCGAAGAGAAAAGCACAATTTCATCAAAAACAAACAAAACAAAAAAAATGAATCTATTCAACAAGTCTGCAACACATACTGAAGAGTTACGTGATTTCACCCAACGTCAATGTGTAATTTCTCCAGTTCTGATCATTGTTTGAGTTGTTGGTAGCTTGGTCCAATGCCAAACATAAAGTGAATCCTTTTTATGGCTTTAAACGCATTTTCTCCTCGAGAGAAACATGATTTCACTAAAAACGTTATAGTTTAAACATGCCTGTTGTACATGTCTGCAAACACTCAGAGCCTTAAAATAGGGTTTTCACCAATGTGTTTTTTGGTGAGACACCTTCTATTTCTGGGTTCTGTGCGTTTTCAGAACAGTGCAATATGGATGTTAAGTGTTTCTGATGAAATCCCTCCTTTTAATGCATTTTCTCACAGAAAATGAGTCTCGCGCCATGGGAAAATGGCTTTTTGAAAAAGCATATTCTGCTCGAGAAATCGTGTTTTAAACAATAAGAACGACTTCCGGCCTTATTTAGTTCACAGTTTTACTTTTGGTAACCTAGCCCGTATTCATAACGCACTAAACCTTTTTATCGCGTTAAACGCCTTTTCTCGACAAGAAAAGCACAATTTCATCAAAAACAAACAAAACAAGAAAAATGAATCTATTCAGCAAGTCTGCAACACATCCTGAAGAGTTACGTGATTTCACCCAATGTAAATGTGTAATTTCTCCAGTTCTGATCATTGTTTTGGTTGTTGGTAGCTTGGTCCAATGCCAAACACAAGTGAATCCTTTTTATGGCTTTAAACGCATTTTCTCCTCGAGAGAAACATGATTTCACTAAAAACGTTATAGTTTAAACATGCCTGTTGTACATGTCTGCAAACACTCAGAGCCTTAAAATAGCGTTTTCACCAATGTGTTTTTTGGTGAGACACCTTCTATTTCTGGGTTCTGTGCGTTTTCAGACGAGTGCAATATGGATGTTAATTGTTTCTGATGAAATCCCTCCTTTTAATGCATTTTCTCACAGAAAACGGGTTTCTCGCAATGGGAAAATGGCTTTTTGAAAAAGCATATTCTGCTAGAGAAATCGTGTTTTAAACAATAAAAACGACTTCCGGCCTTATTTAGTTCACAGTTTTACTTTTGGTAACCTAGCCCGTATTCATAACGCACTAGACCGTTTTATCGCGTTAAACGCCTTTTCTCGACAAGAAAAGCACAATTTCATCAAAAACAAACAAAACAAGAAAAATGAATCTATTCAGCAAGTCTGCAACACATCCTGAAGAGTTACGTGATTTCACCCAATGTAAATGTGTAATTTCTCCAGTTCTGATCATTGTTTTGGTTGTTGGTAGCTTGGTCCAATGCCAAACACAAGTTAATCCTTTTTATGGCTTTAAACGCATTTTCTCCTCGAGAGAAACATGATTTCACTAAAAACGTTATAGTTTAAACATGCCTGTTGTACATGTCTGCAAACAGTCAGAGCCTTAAAATAGCGTTTTCACCAATGTGTTTTTTGGTGAGACACCTTCTATTTCTGGGTTCTGTGCGTTTTCAGACGAGTGCAATATGGATGTTAATTGTTTCTGATGAAATCCCTCCTTTTAATGCATTTTCTCACAGAAAATGAGTCTCTCTCCATGGGAAAATGGCTTTATTGAAAAAGCATATTCTGCTCGAGAAATCGTGTTTTAAACAACAAAAACGACTTCTGGCCTTATTTAGTTCACAGTTTTACTTTTGGAAACCTAGCCCGTATTCATAACGCACTAAACCTTTTTATCGCGTTAAACGCCTTTTCTCGACAAGAAAAGCACAATTTCATCAAAAACAAACAAAACAAGAAAAATGAATCTATTCAGCAAGTCTGCAACACATCCTGAAGAGTTACGTGATTTCACCCAATGTCAATGTGTAATTTCTCCAGTTCTGATCATTGTTTTGGTTGTTGGTAGCTTGGTCCAATGCCAAACACAAGTGAATCCTTTTTATGGCTTTAAACGCATTTTCTCCTCGAGAGAAACATGATTTCACTAAAAACGTTATAGTTTAAACATGCCTGTTGCACATGTCTGCAAACACTCAGAGCCTTAAAATAGCGTTTTCACCAATGTGTTTTTTGGTGAGACACCTTCTATTTCTGGGTTCTGTGCGTTTTCAGACGAGCGCAATATTCTGATGAAATCCCTCCTTTTAATGCATTTTCTCACAGAAAATGAGTCTCGCGCCATGGGAAAATGGCTTTTTTGAAAAAGCATATTCTGTAAAGAGAAATCGTGTTTTAAACAACAAAAACGACTTCCGGCCTTATTTAGTTCACAGTTTTACTTTTGGAAACCTAGCCCGTATTCATAACGCACTAAACCTTTTTATCGCGTTAAACGCCTTTTCTCGACAAGAAAAGCACAATTTCATCAAAAACAAACAAAACAAAAAAAATGAATCTATTCAACAAGTCTGCAACACATACTGAAGAGTTACGTGATTTCACCCAACGTCAATGTGTAATTTCTCCAGTTCTGATCATTGTTTGAGTTGTTGGTAGCTTGGTCCAATGCCAAACATAAAGTGAATCCTTTTTATGGCTTTAAACGCATTTTCTCCTCAAGAGAAACATGATTTCACTAAAAACGTTATAGTTTAAACATGCCTGTTGTACATGTCTGCAAACACTCAGAGCCTTAAAATAGGGTTTTCACCAATGTGTTTTTTGGTGAGACACCTTCTATTTCTGGGTTCTGTGCGTTTTCAGACGAGTGCAATATGGATGTTAAGTGTTTCTGATGAAATCCCTCCTTTTAATGCATTTTCACACAGAAAATGAGTCTCGCGCCATGGGAAAATGGCTTTTTTGAAAAAGCATATTCTGTAAAGAGAAATCGTGTTTTAAACAACAAAAACGACTTCCGGCCTTATTTAGTTCACAGTTTTACTTTTGGAAACCTAGCCCGTATTCATAACGCACTAAACCTTTTTATCGCGTTAAGCGTTTTTTCTCGAAGAGAAAAGCACAAGTTCATCAAAAACAAACAAAACAAAAAAAATGAATCTATTCAACAAGTCTGCAACACATACTGAAGAGTTACGTGATTTCACCCAACGTCAATGTGTAATTTCTCCAGTTCTGATCATTGTTTGAGTTGTTGGTAGCTTGGTCCAATGCCAAACATAAAGTGAATCCTTTTTATGGCTTTAAACGCATTTTCTCCTCGAGAGAAACATGATTTCACTAAAAACGTTATAGTTTAAACATGCCTGTTGTACATGTCTGCAAACACTCAGAGCCTTAAAATAGGGTTTTCACCAATGTGTTTTTTGGTGAGACACCTTCTATTTCTGGGTTCTGTGCGTTTTCAGAACAGTGCAATATGGATGTTAAGTGTTTCTGATGAAATCCCTCCTTTTAATGCATTTTCTCACAGAAAATGAGTCTCGCGCCATGGGAAAATGGCTTTTTGAAAAAGCATATTCTGCTCGAGAAATCGTGTTTTAAACAATAAGAACGACTTCCGGCCTTATTTAGTTCACAGTTTTACTTTTGGTAACCTAGCCCGTATTCATAACGCACTAAACCTTTTTATCGCGTTAAACGCCTTTTCTCGACAAGAAAAGCACAATTTCATCAAAAACAAACAAAACAAGAAAAATGAATCTATTCAGCAAGTCTGCAACACATCCTGAAGAGTTACGTGATTTCACCCAATGTAAATGTGTAATTTCTCCAGTTCTGATCATTGTTTTGGTTGTTGGTAGCTTGGTCCAATGCCAAACACAAGTGAATCCTTTTTATGGCTTTAAACGCATTTTCTCCTCGAGAGAAACATGATTTCACTAAAAACGTTATAGTTTAAACATGCCTGTTGTACATGTCTGCAAACACTCAGAGCCTTAAAATAGCGTTTTCACCAATGTGTTTTTTGGTGAGACACCTTCTATTTCTGGGTTCTGTGCGTTTTCAGACGAGTGCAATATGGATGTTAATTGTTTCTGATGAAATCCCTCCTTTTAATGCATTTTCTCACAGAAAACGGGTTTCTCGCAATGGGAAAATGGCTTTTTGAAAAAGCATATTCTGCTAGAGAAATCGTGTTTTAAACAATAAAAACGACTTCCGGCCTTATTTAGTTCACAGTTTTACTTTTGGTAACCTAGCCCGTATTCATAACGCACTAGACCGTTTTATCGCGTTAAACGCCTTTTCTCGACAAGAAAAGCACAATTTCATCAAAAACAAACAAAACAAGAAAAATGAATCTATTCAGCAAGTCTGCAACACATCCTGAAGAGTTACGTGATTTCACCCAATGTAAATGTGTAATTTCTCCAGTTCTGATCATTGTTTTGGTTGTTGGTAGCTTGGTCCAATGCCAAACACAAGTTAATCCTTTTTATGGCTTTAAACGCATTTTCTCCTCGAGAGAAACATGATTTCACTAAAAACGTTATAGTTTAAACATGCCTGTTGTACATGTCTGCAAACAGTCAGAGCCTTAAAATAGCGTTTTCACCAATGTGTTTTTTGGTGAGACACCTTCTATTTCTGGGTTCTGTGGGTTTTCAGACGAGTGCAATATGGATGTTAAGTGTTTCTGATGAAATCCCTCCTTTTAATGCATTTTCTCACAGAAAATGAGTCTCTCCCCATGGGAAAATGACTTTTTTGAAAAAGCATATTCTGTAAAGAGGAATCGTGTTTTAAACAATAAAAACGACTTCCGGCCTTATTTAGTTCACAGTTTTACTTTTGGTAACCTAGCCCGTATTCATAACGCACTAAACCTTTTTATCGCGTTAAACGCCTTTTCTCGACAAGAAAAGCACAATTTCATCAAAAACAAACAAAACAAGAAAAATGAATCTATTCAGCAAGTCTGCAACACATCCTGAAGAGTTACGTGATTTCACCCAATGTCAATGTGTAATTTCTCCAGTTCTGATCATTGTTTTGGTTGTTGGTAGCTTGGTCCAATGCCAAACACAAGTGAATCCTTTTTATGGCTTTAAACGCATTTTCTCCTCGAGAGAAACATGATTTCACTAAAAACGTTATAGTTTAAACATGCCTGTTGTACATGTCTGCAAACACTCAGAGCCTTAAAATAGCGTTTTCACCAATGTGTTTTTTGGTGAGACACCTTCTATTTCTGGGTTCTGTGCGTTTTCAGACGAGTGCAATATTCTGATGAAATCCCTCCTTTTAGTGCATTTTCTCACAGAAAATGAGTGTCGCGCCATGGGAAAATGGCTTTTTTGAAAAAGCATATTCTGTAAAGAGAAATCGTGTTTTAAACAACAAAAACGACTTCCGGCCTTATTTAGTTCACAGTTTAACTTTTGGAAACCTGCCCGTATTCATAACGCACTAAACCTTTTTATCGCGTTAAGCGTTTTTTCTCGAAGAGAAAAGCACAATTTCATCAAAAACAAACAAAACAAAAAAAATGAATCTATTCAACAAGTCTGCAACACATACTGAAGAGTTACGTGATTTCACCCAACGTCAATGTGTAATTTCTCCAGTTCTGATCATTGTTTGAGTTGTTGGTAGCTTGGTCCAATGCCAAACATAAAGTGAATCCTTTTTATGGCTTTAAACGCATTTTCTCCTCGAGAGAAACATGATTTCACTAAAAACGTTATAGTTTAAACATGCCTGTTGTACATGTCTGCAAACACTCAGAGCCTTAAAATAGGGTTTTCACCAATGTGTTTTTTGGTGAGACACCTTCTATTTCTGGGTTCTGTGCGTTTTCAGAACAGTGCAATATGGATGTTAAGTGTTTCTGATGAAATCCCTCCTTTTAATGCATTTTCTCACAGAAAATGAGTCTCGCGCCATGGGAAAATGGCTTTTTGAAAAAGCATATTCTGCTCGAGAAATCGTGTTTTAAACAATAAGAACGACTTCCGGCCTTATTTAGTTCACAGTTTTACTTTTGGTAACCTAGCCCGTATTCATAACGCACTAAACCTTTTTATCGCGTTAAACGCCTTTTCTCGACAAGAAAAGCACAATTTCATCAAAAACAAACAAAACAAGAAAAATGAATCTATTCAGCAAGACATCCTGAAGAGTTACGTGATTTCACCCAATGTAAATGTGTAATTTCTCCAGTTCTGATCATTGTTTTGGTTGTTGGTAGCTTGGTCCAATGCCAAACACAAGTGAATCCTTTTTATGGCTTTAAACGCATTTTCTCCTCGAGAGAAACATGATTTCACTAAAAACGTTATAGTTTAAACATGCCTGTTGTACATGTCTGCAAACACTCAGAGCCTTAAAATAGCGTTTTCACCAATGTGTTTTTTGGTGAGACACCTTCTATTTCTGGGTTCTGTGCGTTTTCAGACGAGTGCAATATGGATGTTAATTGTTTCTGATGAAATCCCTCCTTTTAATGCATTTTCTCACAGAAAACGGGTTTCTCGCAATGGGAAAATGGCTTTTTGAAAAAGCATATTCTGCTAGAGAAATCGTGTTTTAAACAATAAAAACGACTTCCGGCCTTATTTAGTTCACAGTTTTACTTTTGGTAACCTAGCCCGTATTCATAACGCACTAAACCGTTTTATCGCGTTAAACGCCTTTTCTCGACAAGAAAAGCACAATTTCATCAAAAACAAACAAAACAAGAAAAATGAATCTATTCAGCAAGTCTGCAACACATCCTGAAGAGTTACGTGATTTCACCCAATGTAAATGTGTAATTTCTCCAGTTCTGATCATTGTTTTGGTTGTTGGTAGCTTGGTCCAATGCCAAACACAAGTTAATCCTTTTTATGGCTTTAAACGCATTTTCTCCTCGAGAGAAACATGATTTCACTAAAAACGTTATAGTTTAAACATGCCTGTTGTACATGTCTGCAAACAGTCAGAGCCTTAAAATAGCGTTTTCACCAATGTGTTTTTTGGTGAGACACCTTCTATTTCTGGGTTCTGTGCGTTTTCAGACGAGTGCAATATGGATGTTAATTGTTTCTGATGAAATCCCTCCTTTTAATGCATTTTCTCACAGAAAATGAGTCTCTCTCCATGGGAAAATGGCTTTATTGAAAAAGCATATTCTGCTCGAGAAATCGTGTTATAAAACAACAAAAACGACTTCTGGCCTTATTTAGTTCACAGTTTTACTTTTGGAAACCAGCCCGTATTCATAACGCACTAAACCTTTTTATCGCGTTAAACGCCTTTTCTCGACAAGAAAAGCACAATTTCATCAAAAACAAACAAAACAAGAAAAATGAATCTATTCAGCAAGTATGCAACACATCCTGAAGAGTTACGTGATTTCACCCAATCTCAATGTGTAATTTCTCCAGTTCTGATCATTGTTTTGGTTGTTGGTAGCTTGGTCCAATGCCAAACACAAGTGAATCCTTTTTATGGCTTTAAACACATTTTCTCCTCGAGAGAAACATGATTTCACTAAAAACATTATAGTTTAAACATGCCTTTTGTACATGTCTGCAAACACTCAGAGCCTTAAAATAGGGTTATCACCAATGTGTTTTTTGGTGAGACACCTTCTATTTCTGGGTTCTGTGCGTTTTCAGACGAGTGCAATATTCTGATGAAATCCCTCCTTTTAATGCATTTTCTCACAGAAAATGAGTCTCTCTCCATGGGAAAATGGCTTTATTGAAAAAGCATATTCTGCTCGAGAAATCGTGTTTTAAACAACAAAAACGACTTCTGGCCTTATTTAGTTCACAGTTTTACTTTTGGAAACCTAGCCCGTATTCATAACGCACTAAACCTTTTTATCGCGTTAAACGCCTTTTCTCGACAAGAAAAGCACAATTTCATCAAAAACAAACAAAACAAGAAAAATGAATCTATTCAGCAAGTCTGCAACACATCCTGAAGAGTTACGTGATTTCACCCAATGTCAATGTGTAATTTCTCCAGTTCTGATCATTGTTTTGGTTGTTGGTAGCTTGGTCCAATGCCAAACACAAGTGAATCCTTTTTATGGCTTTAAACGCATTTTCTCCTCGAGAGAAACATGATTTCACTAAAAACGTTATAGGTTAAACATGCCTGTTGTACATGTCTGCAAACACTCAGAGCCTTAAAATAGCGTTTTCACCAATGTGTTTTTTGGTGAGACACCTTCTATTTCTGGGTTCTGTGCGTTTTCAGACGAGTGCAATATTCTGATGAAATCCCTCCTTTTAATGCATTTTCTCACAGAAAATGAGTCTCGCGCCATGGGAAAATGGCTTTTTTGAAAAAGCATATTCTGTAAAGAGAAATCGTGTTTTAAACAACAAAAACGACTTCCGGCCTTATTTAGTTCACAGTTTTACTTTTGGAAACCTAGCCCGTATTCATAACGCACTAAACCTTTTTATCGCGTTAAACGCCTTTTCTCGACAAGAAAAGCACAATTTCATCAAAAACAAACAAAACAAAAAAAATGAATCTATTCAACAAGTCTGCAACACATACTGAAGAGTTACGTGATTTCACCCAACGTCAATGTGTAATTTCTCCAGTTCTGATCATTGTTTGAGTTGTTGGTAGCTTGGTCCAATGCCAAACATAAAGTGAATCCTTTTTATGGCTTTAAACGCATTTTCTCCTCAAGAGAAACATGATTTCACTAAAAACGTTATAGTTTAAACATGCCTGTTGTACATGTCTGCAAACACTCAGAGCCTTAAAATAGGGTTTTCACCAATGTGTTTTTTGGTGAGACACCTTCTATTTCTGGGTTCTGTGCGTTTTCAGACGAGTGCAATATGGATGTTAAGTGTTTCTGATGAAATCCCTCCTTTTAATGCATTTTCACACAGAAAATGAGTCTCGCGCCATGGGAAAATGGCTTTTTTGAAAAAGCATATTCTGTAAAGAGAAATCGTGTTTTAAACAACAAAAACGACTTCCGGCCTTATTTAGTTCACAGTTTTACTTTTGGAAACCTAGCCCGTATTCATAACGCACTAAACCTTTTTATCGCGTTAAGCGTTTTTTCTCGAAGAGAAAAGCACAATTTCATCAAAAACAAACAAAACAAAAAAAATGAATCTATTCAACAAGTCTGCAACACATACTGAAGAGTTACGTGATTTCACCCAACGTCAATGTGTAATTTCTCCAGTTCTGATCATTGTTTGAGTTGTTGGTAGCTTGGTCCAATGCCAAACATAAAGTGAATCCTTTTTATGGCTTTAAACGCATTTTCTCCTCGAGAGAAACATGATTTCACTAAAAACGTTATAGTTTAAACATGCCTGTTGTACATGTCTGCAAACACTCAGAGCCTTAAAATAGGGTTTTCACCAATGTGTTTTTTGGTGAGACACCTTCTATTTCTGGGTTCTGTGCGTTTTCAGAACAGTGCAATATGGATGTTAAGTGTTTCTGATGAAATCCCTCCTTTTAATGCATTTTCTCACAGAAAATGAGTCTCGCGCCATGGGAAAATGGCTTTTTGAAAAAGCATATTCTGCTCGAGAAATCGTGTTTTAAACAATAAGAACGACTTCCGGCCTTATTTAGTTCACAGTTTTACTTTTGGTAACCTAGCCCGTATTCATAACGCACTAAACCTTTTTATCGCGTTAAACGCCTTTTCTCGACAAGAAAAGCACAATTTCATCAAAAACAAACAAAACAAGAAAAATGAATCTATTCAGCAAGACATCCTGAAGAGTTACGTGATTTCACCCAATGTAAATGTGTAATTTCTCCAGTTCTGATCATTGTTTTGGTTGTTGGTAGCTTGGTCCAATGCCAAACACAAGTGAATCCTTTTTATGGCTTTAAACGCATTTTCTCCTCGAGAGAAACATGATTTCACTAAAAACGTTATAGTTTAAACATGCCTGTTGTACATGTCTGCAAACACTCAGAGCCTTAAAATAGCGTTTTCACCAATGTGTTTTTTGGTGAGACACCTTCTATTTCTGGGTTCTGTGCGTTTTCAGACGAGTGCAATATGGATGTTAATTGTTTCTGATGAAATCCCTCCTTTTAATGCATTTTCTCACAGAAAACGGGTTTCTCGCAATGGGAAAATGGCTTTTTGAAAAAGCATATTCTGCTAGAGAAATCGTGTTTTAAACAATAAAAACGACTTCCGGCCTTATTTAGTTCACAGTTTTACTTTTGGTAACCTAGCCCGTATTCATAACGCACTAGACCGTTTTATCGCGTTAAACGCCTTTTCTCGACAAGAAAAGCACAATTTCATCAAAAACAAACAAAACAAGAAAAATGAATCTATTCAGCAAGTCTGCAACACATCCTGAAGAGTTACGTGATTTCACCCAATGTAAATGTGTAATTTCTCCAGTTCTGATCATTGTTTTGGTTGTTGGTAGCTTGGTCCAATGCCAAACACAAGTTAATCCTTTTTATGGCTTTAAACGCATTTTCTCCTCGAGAGAAACATGATTTCACTAAAAACGTTATAGTTTAAACATGCCTGTTGTACATGTCTGCAAACAGTCAGAGCCTTAAAATAGCGTTTTCACCAATGTGTTTTTTGGTGAGACACCTTCTATTTCTGGGTTCTGTGGGTTTTCAGACGAGTGCAATATGGATGTTAAGTGTTTCTGATGAAATCCCTCCTTTTAATGCATTTTCTCACAGAAAATGAGTCTCTCCCCATGGGAAAATGACTTTTTTGAAAAAGCATATTCTGTAAAGAGGAATCGTGTTTTAAACAATAAAAACGACTTCCGGCCTTATTTAGTTCACAGTTTTACTTTTGGTAACCTAGCCCGTATTCATAACGCACTAAACCTTTTTATCGCGTTAAACGCCTTTTCTCGACAAGAAAAGCACAATTTCATCAAAAACAAACAAAACAAGAAAAATGAATCTATTCAGCAAGTCTGCAACACATCCTGAAGAGTTACGTGATTTCACCCAATGTCAATGTGTAATTTCTCCAGTTCTGATCATTGTTTTGGTTGTTGGTAGCTTGGTCCAATGCCAAACACAAGTGAATCCTTTTTATGGCTTTAAACGCATTTTCTCCTCGAGAGAAACATGATTTCACTAAAAACGTTATAGTTTAAACATGCCTGTTGTACATGTCTGCAAACACTCAGAGCCTTAAAATAGCGTTTTCACCAATGTGTTTTTTGGTGAGACACCTTCTATTTCTGGGTTCTGTGCGTTTTCAGACGAGTGCAATATTCTGATGAAATCCCTCCTTTTAGTGCATTTTCTCACAGAAAATGAGTGTCGCGCCATGGGAAAATGGCTTTTTTGAAAAAGCATATTCTGTAAAGAGAAATCGTGTTTTAAACAACAAAAACGACTTCCGGCCTTATTTAGTTCACAGTTTAACTTTTGGAAACCTAGCCCGTATTCATAACGCACTAAACCTTTTTATCGCGTTAAGCGTTTTTTCTCGAAGAGAAAAGCACAATTTCATCAAAAACAAACAAAACAAAAAAAATGAATCTATTCAACAAGTCTGCAACACATACTGAAGAGTTACGTGATTTCACCCAACGTCAATGTGTAATTTCTCCAGTTCTGATCATTGTTTGAGTTGTTGGTAGCTTGGTCCAATGCCAAACATAAAGTGAATCCTTTTTATGGCTTTAAACGCATTTTCTCCTCGAGAGAAACATGATTTCACTAAAAACGTTATAGTTTAAACATGCCTGTTGTACATGTCTGCAAACACTCAGAGCCTTAAAATAGGGTTTTCACCAATGTGTTTTTTGGTGAGACACCTTCTATTTCTGGGTTCTGTGCGTTTTCAGAACAGTGCAATATGGATGTTAAGTGTTTCTGATGAAATCCCTCCTTTTAATGCATTTTCTCACAGAAAATGAGTCTCGCGCCATGGGAAAATGGCTTTTTGAAAAAGCATATTCTGCTCGAGAAATCGTGTTTTAAACAATAAGAACGACTTCCGGCCTTATTTAGTTCACAGTTTTACTTTTGGTAACCTAGCCCGTATTCATAACGCACTAAACCTTTTTATCGCGTTAAACGCCTTTTCTCGACAAGAAAAGCACAATTTCATCAAAAACAAACAAAACAAGAAAAATGAATCTATTCAGCAAGACATCCTGAAGAGTTACGTGATTTCACCCAATGTAAATGTGTAATTTCTCCAGTTCTGATCATTGTTTTGGTTGTTGGTAGCTTGGTCCAATGCCAAACACAAGTGAATCCTTTTTATGGCTTTAAACGCATTTTCTCCTCGAGAGAAACATGATTTCACTAAAAACGTTATAGTTTAAACATGCCTGTTGTACATGTCTGCAAACACTCAGAGCCTTAAAATAGCGTTTTCACCAATGTGTTTTTTGGTGAGACACCTTCTATTTCTGGGTTCTGTGCGTTTTCAGACGAGTGCAATATGGATGTTAATTGTTTCTGATGAAATCCCTCCTTTTAATGCATTTTCTCACAGAAAACGGGTTTCTCGCAATGGGAAAATGGCTTTTTGAAAAAGCATATTCTGCTAGAGAAATCGTGTTTTAAACAATAAAAACGACTTCCGGCCTTATTTAGTTCACAGTTTTACTTTTGGTAACCTAGCCCGTATTCATAACGCACTAAACCGTTTTATCGCGTTAAACGCCTTTTCTCGACAAGAAAAGCACAATTTCATCAAAAACAAACAAAACAAGAAAAATGAATCTATTCAGCAAGTCTGCAACACATCCTGAAGAGTTACGTGATTTCACCCAATGTAAATGTGTAATTTCTCCAGTTCTGATCATTGTTTTGGTTGTTGGTAGCTTGGTCCAATGCCAAACACAAGTTAATCCTTTTTATGGCTTTAAACGCATTTTCTCCTCGAGAGAAACATGATTTCACTAAAAACGTTATAGTTTAAACATGCCTGTTGTACATGTCTGCAAACAGTCAGAGCCTTAAAATAGGGTTTTCACCAATGTGTTTTTTGGTGAGACACCTTCTATTTCTGGGTTCTGTGGGTTTTCAGACGAGTGCAATATGGATGTTAAGTGTTTCTGATGAAATCCCTCCTTTTAATGCATTTTCTCACAGAAAATGAGTCTCTCCCCATGGGAAAATGACTTTTTTGAAAAAGCATATTCTGTAAAGAGGAATCGTGTTTTAAACAATAAAAACGACTTCCGGCCTTATTTAGTTCACAGTTTTACTTTTGGTAACCTAGCCCGTATTCATAACGCACTAAACCTTTTTATCGCGTTAAACGCCTTTTCTCGACAAGAAAAGCACAATTTCATCAAAAACAAACAAAACAAGAAAAATGAATCTATTCAGCAAGTCTGCAACACATCCTGAAGAGTTACGTGATTTCACCCAATGTAAATGTGTAATTTCTCCAGTTCTGATCATTGTTTTGGTTGTTGGTAGCTTGGTCCAATGCCAAACACAAGTGAATCCTTTTTATGGCTTTAAACGCATTTTCTCCTCGAGAGAAACATGATTTCACTAAAAACGTTATAGTTTAAACATGCCTGTTGTACATGTCTGCAAACACTCAGAGCCTTAAAATAGCGTTTTCACCAATGTGTTTTTTGGTGAGACACCTTCTATTTCTGGGTTCTGTGCGTTTTCAGACGAGTGCAATATGGATGTTAATTGTTTCTGATGAAATCCCTCCTTTTAATGCATTTTCTCACAGAAAACGAGTTTCTCGCCATGGGAAAATGATTTTTTGAAAAAGCATATTCTGCTAGAGAAATCGTGTTTTAAACAATAAAAACGACTTCCGGCCTTATTTAGTTCACAGTTTTACTTTTGGTAACCTAGCCCGTATTCATAACGCACTAAACCTTTTTATCGCGTTAAACGCCTTTTCTCGACAAGAAAAGCACAATTTCATCAAAAACAAACAAAACAAGAAAAATGAATCTATTCAGCAAGTCTGCAACACATCCTGAAGAGTTACGTGATTTCACCCAATGTAAATGTGTAATTTCTCCAGTTCTGATCATTGTTTTGGTTGTTGGTAGCTTGGTCCAATGCCAAACACAAGTGAATCCTTTTTATGGCTTTAAACGCATTTTCTCCTCGAGAGAAACATGATTTCACTAAAAACGTTATAGTTTAAACATGCCTGTTGTACATGTCTGCAAACACTCAGAGCCTTAAAATAGGGTTTTCACCAATGTGTTTTTTGGTGAGACACCTTCTATTTCTGGGTTCTGTGCGTTTTCAGACGAGTGCAATATTCTGATGAAATCCCTCCTTTTAATGCATTTTCTCACAGAAAATGAGTCTCTCTCCATGGGAAAATGGCTTTATTGAAAAAGCATATTCTGCTCGAGAAATCGTGTTTTAAACAACAAAAACGACTTCTGGCCTTATTTAGTTCACAGTTTTACTTTTGGAAACCTAGCCCGTATTCATAACGCACTAAACCTTTTTATCGCGTTAAACGCCTTTTCTCGACAAGAAAAGCACAATTTCATCAAAAACAAACAAAACAAGAAAAATGAATCTATTCAGCAAGACATCCTGAAGAGTTACGTGATTTCACCCAATGTCGATGTGTAATTTCTCCAGTTCTGATCATTGTTTTGGTTGTTGGTAGCTTGGTCCAATGCCAAACACAAGTGAATCCTTTTTATGGCTTTAAACGCATTTTCTCCTCGAGAGAAACATGATTTCACTAAAAACGTTATAGTTTAAACATGCCTGTTGTACATGTCTGCAAACACTCAGAGCCTTAAAATAGCGTTTTCACCAATGTGTTTTTTGGTGAGACACCTTCTATTTCTGGGTTCTGTGCGTTTTCAGACGAGTGCAATATGGATGTTAATTGTTTCTGATGAAATCCCTCCTTTTAATGCATTTTCTCACAGAAAATGAGTCTCTCGCCATGGGAAAATGACTTTTTTGAAAAAGCATATTCTGCTCGAGAAATCGTGTTTTAAACAATAAAAACGACTTCCGGCCTTATTTAGTTCACAGTTTTACTTTTGGTAACCTAGCCCGTATTCATAACGCACTAAACCTTTTTATCGCGTTAAACGTCTTTTCTCGACAAGAAAAGCACAATTTCATCAAAAACAAACAAAACAAGAAAAATGAATCTATTCAGCAAGACATCCTGAAGAGTTACGTGATTTCACCCAATGTCAATGTGTAATTTCTCCAGTTCTGATCATTGTTTTGGTTGTTGGTAGCTTGGTCCAATGCCAAACACAAGTGAATCCTTTTTATGGCTTTAAACACATTTTCTCCTCGAGAGAAACATGATTTCACTAAAAACATTATAGTTTAAACATGCCTTTTGTACATGTCTGCAAACACTCAGAGCCTTAAAATAGGGTTATCACCAATGTGTTTTTTGGTGAGACACCTTCTATTTCTGGGTTCTGTGCGTTTTCAGACGAGTGCAATATTCTGATGAAATCCCTCCTTTTAATGCATTTTCTCACAGAAAATGAGTCTCTCTCCATGGGAAAATGGCTTTATTGAAAAAGCATATTCTGCTCGAGAAATCGTGTTTTAAACAACAAAAACGACTTCTGGCCTTATTTAGTTCACAGTTTTACTTTTGGAAACCTAGCCCGTATTCATAACGCACTAAACCTTTTTATCGCGTTAAACGCCTTTTCTCGACAAGAAAAGCACAATTTCATCAAAAACAAACAACACAAGAAAAATGAATCTATTCAGCAAGTCTGCAACACATCCTGAAGAGTTACGTGATTTCACCCAATGTCAATGTGTAATTTCTCCAGTTCTGATCATTGTTTTGGTTGTTGGTAGCTTGGTCCAATGCCAAACACAAGTGAATCCTTTTTATGGCTTTAAACGCATTTTCTCCTCGAGAGAAACATGATTTCACTAAAAACGTTATAGTTTAAACATGCCTTTTGTACATGTCTGCAAACACTCAGAGCCTTAAAATAGGGTTATCACCAATGTGTTTTTTGGTGAGACACCTTCTATTTCTGGGTTCTGTGCGTTTTCAGACGAGTGCAATATTCTGATGAAATCCCTCCTTTTAATGCATTTTCTCACAGAAAATGAGTCTCTCTCCATGGGAAAATGGCTTTATTGAAAAAACATATTCTGCTCGAGAAATCGTGTTTTAAACAACAAAAACGACTTCTGGCCTTATTTAGTTCACAGTTTTACTTTTGGAAACCTAGCCCGTATTCATAACGCACTAAACCTTTTTATCGCGTTAAACGCCTTTTCTCGACAAGAAAAGCACAATTTCATCAAAAACAAACAAAACAAGAAAAATGAATCTATTCAGCAAGTCTGCAACACATCCTGAAGAGTTACGTGATTTCACCCAATGTCAATGTGTAATTTCTCCAGTTCTGATCATTGTTTTGGTTGTTGGTAGCTTGGTCCAATGCCAAACACAAGTGAATCCTTTTTATGGCTTTAAACGCATTTTCTCCTCGAGAGAAACATGATTTCACTAAAAACGTTATAGTTTAAACATGCCTGTTGTACATGTCTGCAAACACTCAGAGCCTTAAAATAGCGTTTTCACCAATGTGTTTTTTGGTGAGACACCTTCTATTTCTGGGTTCTGTGCGTTTTCAGACGAGTGCAATATTCTGATGAAATCCCTCCTTTTAATAAATTTTCTCACAGAAAATGAGTCTCTCTCCATGGGAAAATGGCTTTATTGAAAAAGCATATTCTGCTCGAGAAATCGTGTTTTAAACAACAAAAACGACTTCTGGCCTTATTTAGTTCACAGTTTTACTTTTGGAAACCTAGCCCGTATTCATAACGCACTAAACCTTTTTATCGCGTTAAACGCCTTTTCTCGACAAGAAAAGCACAATTTCATCAAAAACAAACAAAACAAGAAAAATGAATCTATTCAGCAAGTCTGCAACACATCCTGAAGAGTTACGTGATTTCACCCAATGTCAATGTGTAATTTCTCCAGTTCTGATCATTGTTTTGGTTGTTGGTAGCTTGGTCCAATGCCAAACACAAGTGAATCCTTTTTATGGCTTTAAACGCATTTTCTCCTCGAGAGAAACATGATTTCACTAAAAACGTTATAGTTTAAACATGCCTGTTGTACATGTCTGCAAACACTCAGAGCCTTAAAATAGCGTTTTCACCAATGTGTTTTTTGGTGAGACACCTTCTATTTCTGGGTTCTGTGCGTTTTCAGACGAGTGCAATATTCTGATGAAATCCCTCCTTTTAATAAATTTTCTCACAGAAAATGAGTCTCTCTCCATGGGAAAATGGCTTTATTGAAAAAGCATATTCTGCTCGAGAAATCGTGTTTTAAACAACAAAAACGACTTCTGGCCTTATTTAGTTCACAGTTTTACTTTTGGAAACCTAGCCCGTATTCATAACGCACTAAACCTTTTTATCGCGTTAAACGCCTTTTCTCGACAAGAAAAGCACAATTTCATCAAAAACAAACAAAACAAGAAAAATGAATCTATTCAGCAAGTCTGCAACACATCCTGAAGAGTTACGTGATTTCACCCAATGTCAATGTGTAATTTCTCCAGTTCTGATCATTGTTTTGGTTGTTGGTAGCTTGGTCCAATGCCAAACACAAGTGAATCCTTTTTATGGCTTTAAACGCATTTTCTCCTCGAGAGAAACATGATTTCACTAAAAACGTTATAGTTTAAACATGCCTGTTGTACATGTCTGCAAACACTCAGAGCCTTAAAATAGCGTTTTCACCAATGTGTTTTTTGGTGAGACACCTTCTATTTCTGGGTTCTGTGCGTTTTCAGACGAGTGCAATATGGATGTTAATTGTTTCTGATGAAATCCCTCCTTTTAATGCATTTTCTCACAGAAAATGAGTCTCTCTCCATGGGAAAATGGCTTTATTGAAAAAGCATATTCTGCTCGAGAAATCGTGTTTTAAACAACAAAAACGACTTCTGGCCTTATTTAGTTCACAGTTTTACTTTTGGAAACCAGCCCGTATTCATAACGCACTAAACCTTTTTATCGCGTTAAACGCCTTTTCTCGACAAGAAAAGCACAATTTCATCAAAAACAAACAAAACAAGAAAAATGAATCTATTCAGCAAGTCTGCAACACATCCTGAAGAGTTACGTGATTTCACCCAATCTCAATGTGTAATTTCTCCAGTTCTGATCATTGTTTTGGTTGTTGGTAGCTTGGTCCAATGCCAAACACAAGTGAATCCTTTTTATGGCTTTAAACACATTTTCTCCTCGAGAGAAACATGATTTCACTAAAAACATTATAGTTTAAACATGCCTTTTGTACATGTCTGCAAACACTCAGAGCCTTAAAATAGGGTTATCACCAATGTGTTTTTTGGTGAGACACCTTCTATTTCTGGGTTCTGTGCGTTTTCAGACGAGTGCAATATTCTGATGAAATCCCTCCTTTTAATGCATTTTCTCACAGAAAATGAGTCTCTCTCCATGGGAAAATGGCTTTATTGAAAAAGCATATTCTGCTCGAGAAATCGTGTTTTAAACAACAAAAACGACTTCTGGCCTTATTTAGTTCACAGTTTTACTTTTGGAAACCTAGCCCGTATTCATAACGCACTAAACCTTTTTATCGCGTTAAACGCCTTTTCTCGACAAGAAAAGCACAATTTCATCAAAAACAAACAACACAAGAAAAATGAATCTATTCAGCAAGTCTGCAACACATCCTGAAGAGTTACGTGATTTCACCCAATGTCAATGTGTAATTTCTCCAGTTCTGATCATTGTTTTGGTTGTTGGTAGCTTGGTCCAATGCCAAACACAAGTGAATCCTTTTTATGGCTTTAAACGCATTTTCTCCTCGAGAGAAACATGATTTCACTAAAAACGTTATAGTTTAAACATGCCTTTTGTACATGTCTGCAAACACTCAGAGCCTTAAAATAGGGTTATCACCAATGTGTTTTTTGGTGAGACACCTTCTATTTCTGGGTTCTGTGCGTTTTCAGACGAGTGCAATATTCTGATGAAATCCCTCCTTTTAATGCATTTTCTCACAGAAAATGAGTCTCTCTCCATGGGAAAATGGCTTTATTGAAAAAACATATTCTGCTCGAGAAATCGTGTTTTAAACAACAAAAACGACTTCTGGCCTTATTTAGTTCACAGTTTTACTTTTGGAAACCTAGCCCGTATTCATAACGCACTAAACCTTTTTATCGCGTTAAACGCCTTTTCTCGACAAGAAAAGCACAATTTCATCAAAAACAAACAAAACAAGAAAAATGAATCTATTCAGCAAGTCTGCAACACATCCTGAAGAGTTACGTGATTTCACCCAATGTCAATGTGTAATTTCTCCAGTTCTGATCATTGTTTTGGTTGTTGGTAGCTTGGTCCAATGCCAAACACAAGTGAATCCTTTTTATGGCTTTAAACGCATTTTCTCCTCGAGAGAAACATGATTTCACTAAAAACGTTATAGTTTAAACATGCCTGTTGTACATGTCTGCAAACACTCAGAGCCTTAAAATAGCGTTTTCACCAATGTGTTTTTTGGTGAGACACCTTCTATTTCTGGGTTCTGTGCGTTTTCAGACGAGTGCAATATTCTGATGAAATCCCTCCTTTTAATAAATTTTCTCACAGAAAATGAGTCTCTCTCCATGGGAAAATGGCTTTATTGAAAAAGCATATTCTGCTCGAGAAATCGTGTTTTAAACAACAAAAACGACTTCTGGCCTTATTTAGTTCACAGTTTTACTTTTGGAAACCTAGCCCGTATTCATAACGCACTAAACCTTTTTATCGCGTTAAACGCCTTTTCTCGACAAGAAAAGTACAATTTCATCAAAAACAAACAAAACAAGAAAAATGAATCTATTCAGCAAGTCTGCAACACATCCTGAAGAGTTCCGTGATTTCACCCAATGTCAATGTGTAATTTCTCCAGTTCTGATCATTGTTTTGGTTGTTGGTAGCTTGGTCCAATGCCAAACACAAGTGAATCCTTTTTATGGCTTTAAACGCATTTTCTCCTCGAGAGAAACATGATTTCACTAAAAACGTTATAGTTTAAACATGCCTGTTGTACATGTCTGCAAACACTCAAAGCCTTAAAATAGGGTTATCACCAATGTGTTTTTTGGTGAGACACCTTCTATTTCTGGGTTCTGTGCGTTTTCAGACGAGTGCAATATGGATGTTAATTGTTTCTAATGAAATCCCTCCTTTTAATGCATTTTCTCACAGAAAATGAGTCTCTCGCCATGAGAAAATGGCTTTTTTGAAAAAGCATATTCTGCTCGAGAAATCGTGTTTTAAACAATATGAACGACTTCCGGCCTTATTTAGTTCACAGTTTTACTTTTGGTAACCTAGCCCGTATTCATAACGCACTAAACCTTTTTATCGCGTTAAACGCCTTTTCTCGACAAGAAAAGCACAATTTCATCAAAAACAAACAAAACAAGAAAAATGAATCTATTCAGCAAGACATCCTGAAGAGTTACGTGATTTCACCCAATGTCAATGTGTAATTTCTCCAGTTCTGATCATTGTTTTGGTTGTTGGTAGCTTGGTCCAATGCCAAACACAAGTGAATCCTTTTTATGGCTTTAAACGCATTTTCTCCTCGAGAGAAACATGATTTCACTAAAAACGTTATAGTTTAAACATGCCTGTTGTACATGTCTGCAAACACTCAGAGCCTTAAAATAGCGTTTTCACCAATGTGTTTTTTGGTGAGACACCTTCTATTTCTGGGTTCTGTGCGTTTTCAGACGAGTGCAATATTCTGATGAAATCCCTCCTTTTAATGCATTTTCTCACAGAAAATGAGTCTCTCTCCATGGGAAAATGGCTTTATTGAAAAAGCATATTCTGCTCGAGAAATCGTGTTTTAAACAACAAAAACGACTTCTGGCCTTATTTAGTTCACAGTTTTACTTTTGGAAAACTAGCCCGTATTCATAACGCACTAAACCTTTTTATCGCGTTAAACGCCTTTTCTCGACAAGAAAAGCACAATTTCATCAAAAACAAACAAAACAAGAAAAATGAATATATTCAGCAAGTCTGCAACACATCCTGAAGAGTTACGTGATTTCACCCAATGTCAATGTGTAATTTCTCCAGTTCTGATCATTGTTTTGGTTGTTGGTAGCTTGGTCCAATGCCAAACACAAGTGAATCCTTTTTATGGCTTTAAACGCATTTTCTCCTCGAGAGAAACATGATTTCACTAAAAACGTTATAGTTTAAACATGCCTGTTGTACATGTCTGCAAACACTCAGAGCCTTAAAATAGGGTTATCACCAATGTGTTTTTTGGTGAGACACCTTCTATTTCTGGGTTCTGTGCGTTTTCAGACGAGTGCAATATGGATGTTAATTGTTTCTAATGAAATCCCTCCTTTTAATGCATTTTCTCACAGAAAATGAGTCTCTCGCCATGAGAAAATGGCTTTTTTGAAAAAGCATATTCTGCTCGAGAAATCGTGTTTTAAACAATATGAACGACTTCCGGCCTTATTTAGTTCACAGTTTTACTTTTGGTAACCTAGCCCGTATTCATAACGCACTAAACCTTTTTATCGCGTTAAACGCCTTTTCTCGACAAGAAAAGCACAATTTCATCAAAAACAAACAAAACAAGAAAAATGAATCTATTCAGCAAGACATCCTGAAGAGTTACGTGATTTCACCCAATGTCAATGTGTAATTTCTCCAGTTCTGATCATTGTTTTGGTTGTTGGTAGCTTGGTCCAATGCCAAACACAAGTGAATCCTTTTTATGGCTTTAAACGCATTTTCTCCTCGAGAGAAACATGATTTCACTAAAAACGTTATAGTTTAAACATGCCTGTTGTACATGTCTGCAAACACTCAGAGCCTTAAAATAGCGTTTTCACCAATGTGTTTTTTGGTGAGACACCTTCTATTTCTGGGTTCTGTGCGTTTTCAGACGAGTGCAATATTCTGATGAAATCCCTCCTTTTAATGCATTTTCTCACAGAAAATGAGTCTCTCTCCATGGGAAAATGGCTTTATTGAAAAAGCATATTCTGCTCGAGAAATCGTGTTTTAAACAACAAAAACGACTTCTGGCCTTATTTAGTTCACAGTTTTACTTTTGGAAACCTAGCCCGTATTCATAACGCACTAAACCTTTTTATCGCGTTAAACGCCTTTTCTCGACAAGAAAAGCACAATTTCATCAAAAACAAACAAAACAAGAAAAATGAATCTATTCAGCAAGTCTGCAACACATCCTGAAGAGTTACGTGATTTCACCCAATGTCAATGTGTAATTTCTCCAGTTCTGATCATTGTTTTGGTTGTTGGTAGCTTGGTCCAATGCCAAACACAAGTGAATCCTTTTTATGGCTTTAAACGCATTTTCTCCTCGAGAGAAACATGATTTCACTAAAAACGTTATAGTTTAAACATGCCTTTTGTACATGTCTGCAAACACTCAGAGCCTTAAAATAGGGTTATCACCAATGTGTTTTTTGGTGAGACACCTTCTATTTCTGGGTTCTGTGCGTTTTCAGACGAGTGCAATATTCTGATGAAATACCTCCTTTTAATGCATTTTCTCACAGAAAATGAGTCTCTCTCCATGGGAAAATGGCTTTATTGAAAAAGCATATTCTGCTCGAGAAATCGTGTTTTAAACAACAAAAACTACTTCTGGCCTTATTTAGTTCACAGTTTTACTTTTGGAAACCTAGCCCGTATTCATAACGCACTAAACCTTTTTATCGCGTTAAACGCCTTGTCTCGACAAGAAAAGCACAATTTCATCAAAAACAAACAAAACAAGAAAAATGAATCTATTCAGCAAGACATCCTGAAGAGTTACGTGATTTCACCCAATGTCAATGTGTAATTTCTCCAGTTCTGATCATTGTTTTGGTTGTTGGTAGCTTGGTCCAATGCCAAACACAAGTGAATCCTTTTTATGGCTTTAAACGCATTTTCTCCTCGAGAGAAACATGATTTCACTAAAAACGTTATAGTTTAAACATGCCTGTTGTACATGTCTGCAAACACTCAGAGCCTTATAATAGCGTTTTCACCAATGTGTTTTTTGGTGAGACACCTTCTATTTCTGGGTTCTGTGCGTTTTCAGACGAGTGCAATATTCTGATGAAGTCCCTCCTTTTAATGCATTTTCTCACAGAAAATGAGTCTCTCTCCATGGGAAAATGGCTTTATTGAAAAAGCATATTCTGCTCGAGAAATCGTGTTTTAAACAACAAAAACGACTTCTGGCCTTATTTAGTTCACAGTTTTACTTTTGGAAACCTAGCCCGTATTCATAACGCACTAAACCTTTTTATCGCGTTAAACGCCTTTTCTCGACAAGAAAAGCACAATTTCATCAAAAACAAACAAAACAAGAAAAATGAATCTATTCAGCAAGTCTGCAACACATCCTGAAGAGTTACGTGATTTCACCCAATGTCAATGTGTAATTTCTCCAGTTCTGATCATTGTTTTGGTTGTTGGTAGCTTGGTCCAATGCCAAACACAAGTGAATCCTTTTTATGGCTTTAAACGCATTTTCTCCTCGAGAGAAACATGATTTCACTAAAAACGTTATAGTTTAAACATGCCTTTTGTACATGTCTGCAAACACTCAGAGCCTTAAAATAGGGTTATCACCAATGTGTTTTTTGGTGAGACACCTTCTATTTCTGGGTTCTGTGCGTTTTCAGACGAGTGCAATATTCTGATGAAATCCCTCCTTTTAATGCATTTTCTCACAGAAAATAAGTCTCTCTCCATGGGAAAATGGCTTTATTGAAAAAGCATATTCTGCTCGAGAAATCGTGTTTTAAACAACAAAAACAACTTCTGGCCTTATTTTGTTCACAGTTTTACTTTTGGAAACCTAGCCCGTATTCATAACGCACTAAACCTTTTTATCGCGTTAAACGCCTTTTCTCGACAAGAAAAGCACAATTTCATCAAAAACAAACAAAACAAGAAAAATGAATCTATTCAGCAAGACATCCTGAAGAGTTACGTGATTTCACCCAATGTCAATGTGTAATTTCTCCAGTTCTGATCATTGTTTTGGTTGTTGGTAGCTTGGTCCAATGCCAAACACAAGTGAATCCTTTTTATGGCTTTAAACGCATTTTCTCCTAGAGAGAAACATGATTTCACTAAAAACGTTATAGTTTAAACATGCCTGTTGTACATGTCTGCAAACACTCAGAGCCTTAAAATAGGGTTATCACCAATGTGTTTTTTGGTGAGACACCTTCTATTTCTGGGTTCTGTGCGTTTTCAGACGAGTGCAATATTCTGATGAAATCCCTCCTTTTAATGCATTTTCTCACAGAAAATGAGTCTCTCTCCATGGGAAAATGGCTTTTTTGAAAAAGCATATTCTGCTCGAGAAATCGTGTTTTAAACAACAAAAACGACTTCTGGCCTTATTTAGTTCACAGTTTTACTTTTGGAAACCTAGCCCGTATTCATAACGCACTAAACCTTTTTATCGCGTTAAACGCCTTTTCTCGACAAGAAAAGCACAATTTCATCAAAAACAAACAAAACAAGAAAAATGAATCTATTCAGCAAGTCTGCAACACATCCTGAAGAGTTACGTGATTTCACCCAATGTCAATGTGTAATTTCTCCAGTTCTGATCATTGTTTTGGTTGTTGGTAGCTTGGTCCAATGCCAAACACAAGTGAATCCTTTTTATGGCTTTAAACGCATTTTCTCCTCGAGAGAAACATGATTTCACTAAAAACGTTATAGTTTAAACATGCCTGTTGTACATGTCTGCAAACACTCAGAGCCTTAAAATAGCGTTTTCACCAATGTGTTTTTTGGTGAGACACCTTCTATTTCTGGGTTCTGTGCGTTTTCAGACGAGTGCAATATGGATGTTAATTGTTTCTGATGAAATCCCTCCTTTTAATGCATTTTCTCACAGAAAATGAGTCTCTCTCCATGGGAAAATGACTTTTTTGAAAAAGCATATTCTGCTCGAGAAATCGTGTTTTAAACAATATGAACGACTTCCGGCCTTATTTAGTTCACAGTTTTACTTTTGGTAACCTAGCCCGTATTCATAACGCACTAAACCTTTTTATCGCGTTAAACGCCTTTTCTCGACAAGAAAAGCACAATTTCATCAAAAACAAACAAAACAAGAAAAATGAATCTATTCAGCAAGACATCCTGAAGAGTTACGTGATTTCACCCAATGTCAATGTGTAATTTCTCCAGTTCTGATCATTGTTTTGGTTGTTGTTAGCTTGGTCCAATGCCAAACACAAGTGAATCCTTTTTATGGCTTTAAACGCATTTTCTCCTCGAGAGAAACATGATTTCACTAAAAACGTTATAGTTTAAACATGCCTGTTGTACATGTCTGCAAACACTCAGAGCCTTAAAATAGCGTTTTCACCAATGTGTTTTTTGGTGAGACACCTTCTATTTCTGGGTTCTGTGCGTTTTCAGACGAGTGCAATATGGATGTTAATTGTTTCTGATGAAATCCTTCCTTTTAATGCATTTTCTCACAGAAAATGAGTCTCTCTCCATGGGAAAATGGCTTTATTGAAAAAGCATATTCTGCTCGAGAAATCGTGTTTTAAACAACAAAAACGACTTCTGGCCTTATTTAGTTCACAGTTTTACTTTTGGAAACCAGCCCGTATTCATAACGCACTAAACCTTTTTATCGCGTTAAACGCCTTTTCTCGACAAGAAAAGCACAATTTCATCAAAAACAAACAAAACAAGAAAAATGAATCTATTCAGCAAGTCTGCAACACATCCTGAAGAGTTACGTGATTTCACCCAATGTCAATGTGTAATTTCTCCAGTTCTGATCATTGTTTTGGTTGTTGGTAGCTTGGTCCAATGCCAAACACAAGTGAATCCTTTTTATGGCTTTAAACGCATTTTCTCCTCGAGAGAAACATGATTTCACTAAAAAGTTATAGTTTAAACATGCCTGTTGTACATGTCTGCAAACACTCAGAGCCTTATAATAGCGTTTTCACCAATGTGTTTTTTGGTGAGACACCTTCTATTTCTGGGTTCTGTGCGTTTTCAGACGAGTGCAATATTCTGATGAAATCCCTCCTTTTAATGCATTTTCTCACAGAAAATGAGTCTCTCTCCATGGGAAAATGGCTTTATTGAAAAAGCATATTCTGCTCGAGAAATCGTGTTTTAAACAACAAAAACGACTTCTGGCCTTATTTAGTTCACAGTTTTACTTTTGGAAAACTAGCCCGTATTCATAACGCACTAAACCTTTTTATCGCGTTAAACGCCTTTTCTCGACAAGAAAAGCACAATTTCATCAAAAACAAACAAAACAAGAAAAATGAATCTATTCAGCAAGTCTGCAACACATCCTGAAGAGTTACGTGATTTCACCCAATGTCAATGTGTAATTTCTCCAGTTCTGATCATTGTTTTGGTTGTTGGTAGTTTGGTCCAATGCCAAACACAAGTGAATCCTTTTTATGGCTTTAAACGCATTTTCTCCTCGAGAGAAACATGATTTCACTAAAAACGTTATAGTTTAAACATGCCTTTTGTACATGTCTGCAAACACTCAGAGCCTTAAAATAGGGTTATCACCAATGTGTTTTTTGGTGAGACACCTTCTATTTCTGGGTTCTGTGCGTTTTCAGACGAGTGCAATATTCTGATGAAATCCCTCCTTTTAATGCATTTTCTCACAGAAAATGAGTCTCTCTCCATAAGAAAATGGCTTTATTGAAAAAGCATATTCTGCTCGAGAAATCGTGTTTTAAAAAACAAAAACGACTTCTGGCCTTATTTAGTTCACAGTTTTACTTTTGGAAACATAGCCCGTATTCATAACGCACTAAACCTTTTTATCGCGTTAAACGCCTTTTCTCGACAAGAAAAGCACAATTTCATCAAAAACAAACAAAACAAGAAAAATGAATCTATTCAGCAAGTCTGCAACACATCCTGAAGAGTTACGTGATTTCACCCAATGTCAATGTGTAATTTCTCCAGTTCTGATCATTGTTTTGGTTGTTGGTAGCTTGGTCCAATGCCAAACACAAGTGAATCCTTTTTATGGCTTTAAACGCATTTTCTCCTCGAGAGAAACATGATTTCACTAAAAACGTTATAGTTTAAACATGCCTGTTGTACATGTCTGCAAACACTCAGAGCCTTAAAATAGCGTTTTCACCAATGTGTTTTTTGGTGAGACACCTTCTATTTCTGGGTTCTGTGCGTTTTCAGACGAGTGCAATATGGATGTTAATTGTTTCTGATGAAATCCCTCCTTTTAATGCATTTTCTCACAGAAAATGAGTCTCTCGCCATGGGAAAATGACTTTTTTGAAAAAGCATATTCTGCTCGAGAAATCGTGTTTTAAACAATATGAACGACTTCCGGCCTTATTTAGTTCACAGTTTTACTTTTGGTAACCTAGCCCGTATTCATAACGCACTAAACCTTTTTATCGCGTTAAACGCCTTTTCTCGACAAGAAAAGCACAATTTCATCAAAAACAAACAAAACAAGAAAAATGAATCTATTCAGCAAGACATCCTGAAGAGTTACGTGATTTCACCCAATGTCAATGTGTAATTTCTCCAGTTCTGATCATTGTTTTGGTTGTTGGTAGCTTGGTCCAATGCCAAACACAAGTGAATCCTTTTTATGGCTTTAAACGCATTTTCTCCTCGAGAGAAACATGATTTCACTAAAAACGTTATAGTTTAAACATGCCTGTTGTGCATGTCTGCAAACACTCAGAGCCTTAAAATAGCGTTTTCACCAATGTGTTTTTTGGTGAGACACCTTCTATTTCTGGGTTCTGTGCGTTTTCAGACGAGTGCAATATGGATGTTAATTGTTTCTGATGAAATCCCTCCTTTTAATGCATTTTCTCACAGAAAATGAGTCTCTCTCCATGGGAAAATGGCTTTATTGAAAAAGCATATTCTGCTCGAGAAATCGTGTTTTAAACAACAAAAACGACTTCTGGCCTTATTTAGTTCACAGTTTTACTTTTGGAAACCTAGCCCGTATTCATAACGCACTAAACCTTTTTATCGCGTTAAACGCCTTTTCTGGACAAGAAAAGCACAATTTCATCAAAAACAAACAAAACAAGAAAAATGAATCTATTCAGCAAGTCTGCAACACATCCTGAAGAGTTACGTGATTTCACCCAATGTCAATGTGTAATTTCTCCAGTTCTGATCATTGTTTTGGTTGTTGGTAGCTTGGTCCAATGCCAAACACAAGTGAATCCTTTTTATGGCTTTAAACGCATTTTCTCCTCGAGAGAAACATGATTTCACTAAAAACGTTATAGTTTAAACATGCCTTTTGTACATGTCTGCAAACACTCAGAGCCTTAAAATAGGGTTATCACCAATGTGTTTTTTGGTGAGACACCTTCTATTTCTGGGTTCTGTGCGTTTTCAGACGAGTGCAATATTCTGATGAAATACCTCCTTTTAATGCATTTTCTCACAGAAAATGAGTCTCTCTCCATGGGAAAATGGCTTTATTGAAAAAGCATATTCTGCTCGAGAAATCGTGTTTTAAACAACAAAAACTACTTCTGGCCTTATTTAGTTCACAGTTTTACTTTTGGAAACCTAGCCCGTATTCATAACGCACTAAACCTTTTTATCGCGTTAAACGCCTTTTCTCGACAAGAAAAGCACAATTTCATCAAAAACAAACAAAACAAGAAAAATGAATCTATCCAGCAAGACATCCTGAAGAGTTACGTGATTTCACCCAATGTCAATGTGTAATTTCTCCAGTTCTGATCATTGTTTTGGTTGTTGGTAGCTTGGTCCAATGCCAAAAACAAGTGAATCCTTTTTATGGCTTTAAACGCATTTTCTCCTCGAGAGAAACATGATTTCACTAAAAACGTTATAGTTTAAACATGCCTGTTGTACATGTCTGCAAACACTCAGAGCCTTAAAATAGCGTTTTCACCAATGTGTTTTTTGGTGAGACACCTTCTATTTCTGGGTTCTGTGCGTTTTCAGACGAGTGCAATATGGATGTTAATTGTTTCTGATGAAATCCCTCCTTTTAATGCATTTTCTCACAGAAAATGAGTCTCTCTCCATGGGAAAATGGCTTTATTAAAAAAGCATATTCTGCTCGAGAAATCGTGTTTTAAACAACAAAAACGACTTCTGGCCTTATTTAGTTCACAGTTTTACTTTTGGAAACCTAGCCCGTATTCATAACGCACTAAACCTTTTTATCGCGTTAAACGCCTTTTCTCGACAAGAAAAGCACAATTTCATCAAAAACAAACAAAACAAGAAAAATGAATCTATTCAGCAAGTCTGCAACACATCCTGAAGAGTTACGTGATTTCACCCAATGTCAATGTGTAATTTCTCCAGTTCTGATCATTGTTTTGGTTGTTGGTAGCTTGGTCCAATGCCAAACACAAGTGAATCCTTTTTATGGCTTTAAACGCATTTTCTCCTCGAGAGAAACATGATTTCACTAAAAACGTTATAGTTTAAACATGCCTGTTGTACATGTCTGCAAACACTCAGAGCCTTAAAATAGCGTTTTCACCAATGTGTTTTTTGGTGAGACACCTTCTATTTCTGGGTTCTGTGCGTTTTCAGACGAGTGCAATATGGATGTTAATTGTTTCTGATGAAATCCCTCCTTTTAATGCATTTTCTCACAGAAAATGAGTCTCTCGCCATGGGAAAATGACTTTTTTGAAAAAGCATATTCTGCTCGAGAAATCGTTTTTTAAACAATATGAACGACTTCCGGCCTTATTTAGTTCACAGTTTTACTTTTGGTAACCTAGCCCGTATTCATAACACACTAAACCTTTTTATCGCGTTAAACGCCTTTTCTCGACAAGAAAAGCACAATTTCATCAAAAACAAACAAAACAAGAAAAATGAATCTATTCAGCAAGACATCCTGAAGAGTTACGTGATTTCACCCAATGTCAATGTGTAATTTCTCCAGTTCTGATCATTGTTTTGGTTGTTGGTAGCTTGGTCCAATGCCAAACACAAGTGAATCCTTTTTATGGCTTTAAACGCATTTTCTCCTCGAGAGAAACATGATTTCACTAAAAACGTTATAGTTTAAACATGCCTGTTGTGCATGTCTGCAAACACTCAGAGCCTTAAAATAGCGTTTTCACCAATGTGTTTTTTGGTGAGACACCTTCTATTTCTGGGTTCTGTGCGTTTTCAGACGAGTGCAATATGGATGTTAATTGTTTCTGATGAAATCCCTCCTTTTAATGCATTTTCTCACAGAAAATGAGTCTCTCTCCATGGGAAAATGGCTTTATTGAAAAAGCATATTCTGCTCGAGAAATCGTGTTTTAAACAACAAAAACGACTTCTGGCCTTATTTAGTTCACAGTTTTACTTTTGGAAACCTAGCCCGTATTCATAACGCACTAAACCTTTTTATCGCGTTAAACGCCTTTTCTCGACAAGAAAAGCACAATTTCATCAAAAACAAACAACACAAGAAAAATGAATCTATTCAGCAAGTCTGCAACACATCCTGAAGAGTTACGTGATTTCACCCAATGTCAATGTGTAATTTCTCCAGTTCTGATCATTGTTTTGGTTGTTGGTAGCTTGGTCCAATGCCAAACACAAGTGAATCCTTTTTATGGCTTTAAACGCATTTTCTCCTCGAGAGAAACATGATTTCACTAAAAACGTTATAGTTTAAACATGCCTTTTGTACATGTCTGCAAACACTCAGAGCCTTAAAATAGGGTTATCACCAATGTGTTTTTTGGTGAGACACCTTCTATTTCTGGGTTCTGTTCGTTTTCAGACAAGCGCAATATGGATGTTAATTGTTTCTGATGAAATCCCTCCTTTTAATGCATTTTCTCACAGAAAATGAGTCTCTCTCCATGGGAAAATGGCTTTATTGAAAAAGCATATTCTGCTCGAGAAATCGTTTTTTAAACAACAAAAACGACTTCCGGCCTTATTTAGTTCACAGTTTTACTTTTGGAAACCTAGCCCGTTTTCATAACGCACTAAACCTTTTTATCGCGTTAAACGCCTTTTCTCGACAAGAAAAGCACAATTTCATCAAAAACAAACAAAACAAGAAAAATGAATCTATTCAGCAAGTCTGCAACACATCCTGAAGAGTTACGTGATTTCACCCAATGTCAATGTGTATATTCTCCAGTTCTGATCATTGTTTTGGTTGTTGGTAGCTTGGTCCAATGCCAAATACAAGTGAATCCTTTTTATGGCTTTAAACGCATTTTCTCCTCGAGAGAAACATGATTTCACTAAAAACGTTATAGTTTAAACATGCCTGTTGTACATGTCTGCAAACACTCAGAGCCTTAAAATAGCGTTTTCACCAATGTGTTTTTTGGTGAGACACCTTCTATTTCTGGGTTCTGTGCGTTTTCAGAAGAGTGCAATATGGATGTTAATTGTTTCTGATGAAATCCCTCCTTTTAATGCATTTTCTCACAGAAAATGAGTCTTTCTCCATGGGAAAATGGCTTTTTTGAAAAAGCATATTCTGCTCGAGAAATCGTGTTTTAAATAATAAAAACGACTTCCGGCCTTATTTAGTTCACAGTTTTACTTTTGGTAACCTAGCCCGTATTCATAACGCACTAAACCTTTTTATCGCGTTAAACGCCTTTTCTCGACAAGAAAAGCACAATTTCATCAAAAACAAACAACACAAGAAAAATGAATCTATTCAGCAAGACATCCTGAAGAGTTACGTGATTTCACCCAATGTCAATGTGTAATTTCTCCAGTTCTGATCATTGTTTTGGTTGTTGGTAGCTTGGTCCAATGCCAAACACAAGTGAATCCTTTTTATGGCTTTAAACGCATTTTCTCCTCGAGAGAAACATGATTTCACTAAAAACGTTATAGTTTAAACATGCCTTTTGTACATGTCTGCAAACACTCAGAGCCTTAAAATAGGGTTATCACCAATGTGTTTTTTGGTGAGACACCTTCTATTTCTGGGTTCTGTGCGTTTTCAGACGAGTGCAATATTCTGATGAAATACCTCCTTTTAATGCATTTTCTCACAGAAAATGAGTCTCTCTCCATGGGAAAATGGCTTTATTGAAAAAGCATATTCTGCTCGAGAAATCGTGTTTTAAACAACAAAAACGACTTCTGGCCTTATTTAGTTCACAGTTTTACTTTTGGAAACCTAGCCCGTATTCATAACGCACTAAACCTTTTTATCGCGTTAAACGCCTTTTCTCGACAAGAAAAGCACAATTTCATCAAAAACAAACAACACAAGAAAAATGAATCTATTCAGCAAGTCTGCAACACATCCTGAAGAGTTACGTGATTTCACCCAATGTCAATGTGTAATTTCTCCACTTTTGATCATTGTTTTGGTTGTTGGTAGCTTGGTCCAATGCCAAACACAAGTGAATCCTTTTTATGGCTTTAAACGCATTTTTCCTCGAGAGAAACATGATTTCACTAAAAACGTTATAGTTTAAACATGCCTTTTGTACATGTCTGCAAACACTCAGAGCCTTAAAATAGGGTTATCACCAATGTGTTTTTTGGTGAGACACCTTCTATTTCTGGGTTCTGTTCGTTTTCAGACGAGCGCAATATGGATGTTAATTGTTTCTGATGAAATCCCTCCTTTTAATGCATTTTCTCACAGAAAATGAGTCTCTCTCCATGGGAAAATGGCTTTATTGAAAAAGCATATTCTGCTCGAGAAATCGTTTTTTAAACAACAAAAACGACTTCCGGCCTTATTTAGTTCAGTTTTACTTTTGGAAACCTAGCCCGTTTTCATAACGCACTAAACCTTTTTATCGCGTTAAACGCCTTTTCTCGACAAGAAAAGCACAATTTCATCAAAAACAAACAAAACAAGAAAAATGAATCTATTCAGCAAGACATCCTGAAGAGTTACGTGATTTCACCCAATGTCAATGTGTAATTTCTCCAGTTCTGATCATTGTTTTGGTTGTTGGTAGCTTGGTCCAATGCCAAAAACAAGTGAATCCTTTTTATGGCTTTAAACGCATTTTCTCCTCGAGAGAAACATGATTTCACTAAAAACGTTATAGTTTAAACATGCCTGTTGTACATGTCTGCAAACACTCAGAGCCTTAAAATAGCGTTTTCACCAATGTGTTTTTTGGTGAGACACCTTCTATTTCTGGGTTCTGTGCGTTTTCAGACGAGTGCAATATGGATGTTAATTGTTTCTGATGAAATCCCTCCTTTTAATGCATTTTCTCACAGAAAATGAGTCTCTCGCCATGGGAAAATGACTTTTTTGAAAAAGCATATTCTGCTCGAGAAATCGTGTTTTAAACAATAAAAACGACTTCCGGCCTTATTTAGTTCACAGTTTTACTTTTGGTAACCTAGCCCGTATTCATAACGCACTAAACCTTTTTATCGCGTTAAACGTCTTTTCTCGACAAGCAAAGCACAATTTCATCAAAAACAAACAAAACAAGAAAAATGAATCTATTCAGCAAGACATCCTGAAGAGTTACGTGATTTCACCCAATGTCAATGTGTAATTTCTCCAGTTCTTATCATTGTTTTGGTTGTTGGTAGCTTGGTCCAATGCCAAACACAAGTGAATCCTTTTTATGGCTTTAAACGCATTTTCTCCTCGAGAGAAACATGATTTCACTAAAAACGTTATAGTTTAAACATGCCTTTTGTACATGTCTGCAAACACTCAGAGCCTTAAAATAGGGTTATCACCAATGTGTTTTTTGGTGAGACACCTTCTATTTCTGGGTTCTGTGCGTTTTCAGACGAGTGCAATATTCTGATGAAATACCTCCTTTTAATGCATTTTCTCACAGAAAATGAGTCTCTCTCCATGGGAAAATGGCTTTATTGAAAAAGCATATTCTGCTCGAGAAATCGTGTTTTAAACAACAAAAACGACTTCTGGCCTTATTTAGTTCACAGTTTTACTTTTGGAAACCTAGCCCGTATTCATAACGCACTAAACCTTTTTATCGCGTTAAACGCCTTTTCTCGACAAGAAAAGCACAATTTTATCAAAAACAAACAAAACAAGAAAAATGAATCTATTCAGCAAGTCTGCAACACATCCTGAAGAGTTACGTGATTTCACCCAATGTCAATGTGTAATTTCTCCAGTTCTGATCATTGTTTTGGTTGTTGGTAGCTTGGTCCAATGCCAAACACAAGTGAATCCTTTTTATGGCTTTAAACGCATTTTCTCCTCGAGAGAAACATGATTTCACTAAAAACGTTATAGTTTAAACATGCCTTTTGTACATGTCTGCAAACACTCAGAGCCTTAAAATAGGGTTATCACCAATGTGTTTTTTGGTGAGACACCTTCTATTTCTGGGTTCTGTGCGTTTTCAGAAGAGTGCAATATGGATGTTAATTGTTTCTGATGAAATCCCTCCTTTTAATGCATTTTCTCACAGAAAATGAGTCTTTCTCCATGGGAAAATGGCTTTTTTGAAAAAGCATATTCTGCTCGAGAAATCGTGTTTTAAATAATAAAAACGACTTCCGGCCTTATTTAGTTCACAGTTTTACTTTTGGTAACCTAGCCCGTATTCATAACGCACTAAACCTTTTTATCGCGTTAAACGCCTTTTCTCGACAAGAAAAGCACAATTTCATCAAAAACAAACAAAACAAGAAAAATGAATCTATTCAGCAAGTCTGCAACACATCCTGAAGAGTTACGTGATTTCACCCAATGTCAATGTGTAATTTCTCCAGTTCTGATCATTGTTTTGGTTGTTGGTAGCTTGGTCCAATGCCAAACACAAGTGAATCCTTTTTATGGCTTTAAACGCATTTTTCCTCGAGAGAAACATGATTTCACTAAAAACGTTATAGTTTAAACATGCCTTTTGTACATGTCTGCAAACACTCAGAGCCTTAAAATAGGGTTATCACCAATGTGTTTTTTGGTGAGACACCTTCTATTTCTGGGTTCTGTTCGTTTTCAGACGAGCGCAATATGGATGTTAATTGTTTCTGATGAAATCCCTCCTTTTAATGCATTTTCTCACAGAAAATGAGTCTCTCTCCATGGGAAAATGGCTTTATTGAAAAAGCATATTCTGCTCGAGAAATCGTTTTTTAAACAACAAAAACGACTTCCGGCCTTATTTAGTTCAGTTTTACTTTTGGAAACCTAGCCCGTTTTCATAACGCACTAAACCTTTTTATCGCGTTAAACGCCTTTTCTCGACAACAAAAGCACAATTTCATCAAAAACAAACAAAACAAGAAAAATGAATCTATTCAGCAAGTCTGCAACACATCCTGAAGAGTTACGTGATTTCACCCAATGTCAATGTGTAATTTCTCCAGTTCTGATCATTGTTTTGGTTGTTGGTAGCTTGGTCCAATGCCAAATACAAGTGAATCCTTTTTATGGCTTTAAACACATTT
The DNA here is from genome assembly GCF_029633865.1 of Lampris incognitus. Taxonomy (NCBI): domain Eukaryota; kingdom Metazoa; phylum Chordata; class Actinopteri; order Lampriformes; family Lampridae; genus Lampris; species Lampris incognitus. The sequence continues at coordinate 5,145,409 of NC_079225.1, read as the reverse complement.
TCTCCTCGAGAGAAACATGATTTCACTAAAAACGTTATAGTTTAAACATGCCTGTTGTACATGTCTGCAAACACTCAGAGCCTTAAAATAGCGTTTTCACCAATGTGTTTTTTGGTGAGACACCTTCTATTTCTGGGTTCTGTGCGTTTTCAGACGAGTGCAATATTCTGATGAAATCCCTCCTTTTAATGCATTTTCTCACAGAAAATGAGTCTCTCTCCATGGGAAAATGGCTTTATTGAAAAAGCATATTCTGCTCGAGAAATCGTGTTTTAAACAACAAAAACGACTTCTGGCCTTATTTAGTTCACAGTTTTACTTTTGGAAACCTAGCCCGTATTCATAACGCACTAAACCTTTTTATCGCGTTAAACGCCTTTTCTCGACAAGAAAAGCACAATTTCATCAAAAACAAACAAAACAAGAAAAATGAATCTATTCAGCAAGTCTGCAACACATCCTGAAGAGTTACGTGATTTCACCCAATGTCAATGTGTAATTTCTCCAGTTCTGATCATTGTTTTGGTTGTTGGTAGCTTGGTCCAATGCCAAACACAAGTGAATCCTTTTTATGGCTTTAAACGCATTTTCTCCTCGAGAGAAACATGATTTCACTAAAAACGTTATAGTTTAAACATGCCTTTTGTACATGTCTGCAAACACTCAGAGCCTTAAAATAGGGTTATCACCAATGTGTTTTTTGGTGAGACACCTTCTATTTCTGGGTTCTGTGCGTTTTCAGACGAGTGCAATATTCTGATGAAATACCTCCTTTTAATGCATTTTCTCACAGAAAATGAGTCTCTCTCCATGGGAAAATGGCTTTATTGAAAAAGCATATTCTGCTCGAGAAATCGTGTTTTAAACAACAAAAACGACTTCTGGCCTTATTTAGTTCACAGTTCTACTTTTGGAAACCTAGCCCGTATTCATAACGCACTAAACCTTTTTATCGCGTTAAACGCCTTTTCTCGACAAGAAAAGCACAATTTCATCAAAAACAAACAAAACAAGAAAAATGAATCTATTCAGCAAGACATCCTGAAGAGTTACGTGATTTCACCCAATGTCAATGTGTAATTTCTCCAGTTCTGATCATTGTTTTGGTTGTTGGTAGCTTGGTCCAATGCCAAACACAAGTGAATCCTTTTTATGGCTTTAAACGCATTTTCTCCTCGAGAGAAACATGATTTCACTAAAAACGTTATAGTTTAAACATGCCTGTTGTACATGTCTGCAAACACTCAGAGCCTTAAAATAGCGTTTTCACCAATGTGTTTTTTGGTGAGACACCTTCTATTTCTGGGTTCTGTGCGTTTTCAGACGAGTGCAATATGGATGTTAATTGTTTCTGATGAAATCCCTCCTTTTAATGCATTTTCTCACAGAAAATGAGTCTCTCTCCATGGGAAAATGGCTTTATTGAAAAAGCATATTCTGCTCGAGAAATCGTGTTTTAAACAACAAAAACGACTTCTGGCCTTATTTAGTTCACAGTTTTACTTTTGGAAACCTAGCCCGTATTCATAACGCACTAAACCTTTTTATCGCGTTAAACGCCTTTTCTCGACAAGAAAAGCACAATTTCATCAAAAACAAACAAAACAAGAAAAATGAATCTATTCAGCAAGTCTGCAACACATCCTGAAGAGTTACGTGATTTCACCCAATGTCAATGTGTAATTTCTCCAGTTCTGATCATTGTTTTGGTTGTTGGTAGCTTGGTCCAATGCCAAACACAAGTGAATCCTTTTTATGGCTTTAAACGCATTTTTCCTCGAGAGAAACATGATTTCACTAAAAACGTTATAGTTTAAACATGCCTTTTGTACATGTCTGCAAACACTCAGAGCCTTAAAATAGGGTTATCACCAATGTGTTTTTTGGTGAGACACCTTCTATTTCTGGGTTCTGTTCGTTTTCAGACGAGCGCAATATGGATGTTAATTGTTTCTGATGAAATCCCTCCTTTTAATGCATTTTCTCACAGAAAATGAGTCTCTCTCCATGGGAAAATGGCTTTATTGAAAAAGCATATTCTGCTCGAGAAATCGTTTTTTAAACAACAAAAACGACTTCCGGCCTTATTTAGTTCAGTTTTACTTTTGGAAACCTAGCCTGTATTCATAACGCACTAAACCTTTTTATCGCGTTAAACGCCTTTTCTCGACAAGAAAAGCACAATTTCATCAAAAATAAACAAAACAAGAAAAATGAATCTATTCAGCAAGTCTGCAACACATCCTGAAGAGTTACGTGATTTCACCCAATGTCAATGTGTAATTTCTCCAGTTCTGATCATTGTTTTGGTTGTTGGTAGCTTGGTCCAATGCCAAATACAAGTGAATCCTTTTTATGGCTTTAAACACATTTTCTCCTCGAGAGAAACATGATTTCACTAAAAACGTTATAGTTTAAACATGCCTGTTGTACATGTCTGCAAACACTCAGAGCCTTAAAATAGCGTTTTCACCAATGTGTTTTTTGGTGAGACACCTTCTATTTCTGGGTTCTGTGCGTTTTCAGACGAGTGCAATATTCTGATGAAATACCTCCTTTTACTGCATTTTCTCACAGAAAATGAGTCTCTCTCCATGGGAAAATGGCTTTATTGAAAAAGCATATTCTGCTCGAGAAATCGTGTTTTAAACAACAAAAACGACTTCTGGCCTTATTTAGTTCACAGTTTTACTTTTGGAAACCTAGCCCGTATTCATAACGCACTAAACCTTTTTATCGCGTTAAACGCCTTTTCTCGACAAGAAAAGCACAATTTCATCAAAAACAAACAAAACAAGAAAAATGAATCTATTCAGCAAGACATCCTGAAGAGTTACGTGATTTCACCCAATGTCAATGTGTAATTTCTCCAGTTCTGATCATTGTTTGAGTTGTTGGTAGCTTGGTCCAATGCCAAACACAAGTGAATCCTTTTTATGGCTTTAAACGCATTTTCTCCTCGAGAGAAACATGATTTCACTAAAAACGTTATAGTTTAAACATGCCTGTTGTACATGTCTGCAAACACTCAGAGCCTTAAAATAGGGTTATCACCAATGTGTTTTTTGGTGAGACACCTTCTATTTCTGGGTTCTGTGCGTTTTCAGACGAGTGCAATATGGATGTTAATTGTTTCTGATGAAATCCCTCCTTTTAATGCATTTTCTCACAGAAAATGAGTCTCTCTCCATGGGAAAATGGCTTTATTGAAAAAGCATATTCTGCTCGAGAAATCGTGTTTTAAACAACAAAAACGACTTCTGGCCTTATTTAGTTCACAGTTTTACTTTTGGAAACCTAGCCCGTATTCATAACGCACTAAACCTTTTTATCGCGTTAAACGCCTTTTCTCGACAAGAAAAGCACAATTTCATCAAAAACAAACAAAACAAGAAAAATGAATCTATTCAGCAAGACATCCTGAAGAGTTACGTGATTTCACCCAATGTCAATGTGTAATTTCTCCAGTTCTGATCATTGTTTTGGTTGTTGGTAGCTTGGTCCAATGCCAAACACAAGTGAATCCTTTTTATGGCTTTAAACGCATTTTCTCCTCGAGAGAAACATGATTTCACTAAAAACGTTATAGTTTAAACATGCCTTTTGTACATGTCTGCAAACACTCAGAGCCTTAAAATAGGGTTATCACCAATGTGTTTTTTGGTGAGACACCTTCTATTTCTGGGTTCTGTGCGTTTTCAGACGAGTGCAATATTCTGATGAAATCCCTCCTTTTAATGCATTTTCTCACAGAAAATGAGTCTCTCTCCATGGGAAAATGGCTTTATTGAAAAAGCATATTCTGCTCGAGAAATCGTGTTTTAAACAACAAAAACGACTTCTGGCCTTATTTAGTTCACAGTTTTACTTTTGGAAACCTAGCCCGTATTCATAACGCACTAAACCTTTTTATCGCGTTAAACGCCTTTTCTCGACAAGAAAAGCACAATTTCATCAAAAACAAACAAAACAAGAAAAATGAATCTATTCAGCAAGTCTGCAACACATCCTGAAGAGTTACGTGATTTCACCCAATGTCAATGTGTAATTTCTCCAGTTCTGATCATTGTTTTGGTTGTTGGTAGCTTGGTCCAATGCCAAACACAAGTGAATCCTTTTTATGGCTTTAAACGCATTTTCTCCTCGAGAGAAACATGATTTCACTAAAAACGTTATAGTTTAAACATGCCTGTTGTACATGTCTGCAAACACTCAGAGCCTTAAAATAGCGTTTTCACCAATGTGTTTTTTGGTGAGACACCTTCTATTTCTGGGTTCTGTTCGTTTTCAGACAAGCGCAATATGGATGTTAATTGTTTCTGATGAAATCCCTCCTTTTAATGCATTTTCTCACAGAAAATGAGTCTCTCTCCATGGGAAAATGGCTTTATTGAAAAAGCATATTCTGCTCGAGAAATCGTTTTTTAAACAACAAAAACGACTTCCGGCCTTATTTAGTTCACAGTTTTACTTTTGGAAACCTAGCCCGTATTCATAACGCACTAAACCTTTTTATCGCGTTAAACGCCTTTTCTCGACAAGAAAAGCACAATTTCATCAAAAACAAACAAAACAAGAAAAATGAATCTATTCAGCAAGTCTGCAACAAATCCTGAAGAGTTACGTGATTTCACCCAATGTCAATGTGTATATTCTCCAGTTCTGATCATTGTTTTGGTTGTTGGTAGCTTGGTCCAATGCCAAATACAAGTGAATCCTTTTTATGGCTTTAAACACATTTTCTCCTCGAGAGAAACATGATTTCACTAAAAACGTTATAGTTTAAACATGCCTGTTGTACATGTCTGCAAACACTCAGAGCCTTAAAATAGCGTTTTCACCAATGTGTTTTTTGGTGAGACACCTTCTATTTCTGGGTTCTGTGCGTTTTCAGAAGAGTGCAATATGGATGTTAATTGTTTCTGATGAAATCCCTCCTTTTAATGCATTTTCTCACAGAAAATGAGTCTTTCTCCATGGGAAAATGGCTTTTTTGAAAAAGCATATTCTGCTCGAGAAATCGTGTTTTAAATAATAAAAACGACTTCCGGCCTTATTTAGTTCACAGTTTTACTTTTGGTAACCTAGCCCGTATTCATAACGCACTAAACCTTTTTATCGCGTTAAACGCCTTTTCTCGACAAGAAAAGCACAATTTCATCAAAAACAAACAAAACAAGAAAAATGAATCTATTCAGCAAGACATCCTGAAGAATTACGTGATTTCACCCAATGTCAATGTGTAATTTCTCCAGTTCTGATCATTGTTTTGGTTGTTGGTAGCTTGGTCCAATGCCAAACACAAGTGAATCCTTTTTATGGCTTTAAACGCATTTTCTCCTCGAGAGAAACATGATTTCACTAAAAACGTTATAGTTTAAACATGCCTTTTGTACATGTCTGCAAACACTCAGAGCCTTAAAATAGGGTTATCACCAATGTGTTTTTTGGTGAGACACCTTCTATTTCTGGGTTCTGTTCGTTTTCAGACGAGCGCAATATGGATGTTAATTGTTTCTGATGAAATCCCTCCTTTTAATGCATTTTCTCACAGAAAATGAGTCTCTCTCCATGGGAAAATGGCTTTATTGAAAAAGCATAATCTGCTCGAGAAATCGTTTTTTAAATAACAAAAACGACTTCCGGCCTTATTTAGTTCACAGTTTTACTTTTGGTAACCTAGCCCGTATTCATAACGCACTAAACCTTTTTATCGCGTTAAACGCCTTTTCTCGACAAGAAAAGCACAATTTCATCAAAAACAAACAAAACAAGAAAAATGAATCTATTCAGCAAGACATCCTGAAGAGTTACGTGATTTCACCCAATGTCAATGTGTAATTTCTCCAGTTCTGATCATTGTTTTGGTTGTTGGTAGCTTGGTCCAATGCCAAACACAAGTGAATCCTTTTTATGGCTTTAAACGCATTTTCTCCTCGAGAGGAACATGATTTCACTAAAAACGTTATAGTTTAAACATGCCTTTTGTACATGTCTGCAAACATTCAGAGCCTTAAAATAGGGTTATCACCAATGTGTTTTTTGGTGAGACACCTTCTATTTCTGGGTTCTGTGCGTTTTCAGACGAGTGCAATATTCTGATGAAATCCCTCCTTTTAATGCATTTTCTCACAGAAAATGAGTCTCTCTCCATGGGAAAATGGCTTTATTGAAAAAGCATATTCTGCTCGAGAAATCGTGTTTTAAACAACAAAAACGACTTCTGGCCTTATTTAGTTCACAGTTTTACTTTTGGAAACCTAGCCCGTATTCATAACGCACTAAACCTTTTTATCGCGTTAAACGCCTTTTCTCGACAAGAAAAGCACAATTTCATCAAAAACAAACAAAACAAGAAAAATGAATCTATTCAGCAAGTCTGCAACACATCCTGAAGAGTTACGTGATTTCACCCAATGTCAATGTGTAATTTCTCCAGTTCTGATCATTGTTTTAGTTGTTGGTAGCTTGGTCCAATGCCAAACACAAGTGAATCCTTTTTATGGCTTTAAACGCATTTTTCCTCGAGAGAAACATGATTTCACTAAAAACGTTATAGTTTAAACATGCCTTTTGTACATGTCTGCAAACACTCAGAGCCTTAAAATAGGGTTATCACCAATGTGTTTTTTGGTGAGACACCTTCTATTTCTGGGTTCTGTTCGTTTTCAGACAAGCGCAATATGGATGTTAATTGTTTCTGATGAAATCCCTCCTTTTAATGCATTTTCTCACAGAAAATGAGTCTCTCTCCATGGGAAAATGGCTTTATTGAAAAAGCATATTCTGCTCGAGAAATCGTTTTTTAAACAACAAAAACGACTTCCGGCCTTATTTAGTTCAGTTTTACTTTTGGAAACCTAGCCTGTATTCATAACGCACTAAACCTTTTTATCGCGTTAAACGCCTTTTCTCGACAAGAAAAGCACAATTTCATCAAAAACAAACAAAACAAGAAAAATGAATCTATTCAGCAAGTCTGCAACACATCCTGAAGAGTTACGTGATTTCACCCAATGTCAATGTGTAATTTCTCCAGTTCTGATCATTGTTTTGGTTGTTGGTAGCTTGGTCCAATGCCAAATACAAGTGAATCCTTTTTATGGCTTTAAACACATTTTCTCCTCGAGAGAAACATGATTTCACTAAAAACGTTATAGTTTAAACATGCCTGTTGTACATGTCTGCAAACACTCAGAGCCTTAAAATAGCGTTTTCACCAATGTGTTTTTTGGTGAGACACCTTCTATTTCTGGGTTCTGTGCGTTTTCAGACGAGTGCAATATTCTGATGAAATACCTCCTTTTAATGCATTTTCTCACAGAAAATGAGTCTCTCTCCATGGGAAAATGGCTTTATTGAAAAAGCATATTCTGCTCGAGAAATCGTGTTTTAAACAACAAAAACGACTTCTGGCCTTATTTAGTTCACAGTTTTACTTTTGGAAACCTAGCCCGTATTCATAACGCACTAAACCTTTTTATCGCGTTAAACGCCTTTTCTCGACAAGAAAAGCACAATTTCATCAAAAACAAACAAAACAAGAAAAATGAATCTATTCAGCAAGACATCCTGAAGAGTTACGTGATTTCACCCAATGTCAATGTGTAATTTCTCCAGTTCTGATCATTGTTTGAGTTGTTGGTAGCTTGGTCCAATGCCAAACACAAGTGAATCCTTTTTATGGCTTTAAACGCATTTTCTCCTCGAGAGAAACATGATTTCACTAAAAACGTTATAGTTTAAACATGCCTGTTGTACATGTCTGCAAACACTCAGAGCCTTAAAATAGGGTTATCACCAATGTGTTTTTTGGTGAGACACCTTCTATTTCTGGGTTCTGTGCGTTTTCAGACGAGTGCAATATGGATGTTAATTGTTTCTGATGAAATCCCTCCTTTTAATGCATTTTCTCACAGAAAATGAGTCTCTCTCCATGGGAAAATGGCTTTATTGAAAAAGCATATTCTGCTCGAGAAATCGTGTTTTAAACAACAAAAACGACTTCTGGCCTTATTTAGTTCACAGTTTTACTTTTGGAAACCTAGCCCGTATTCATAACGCACTAAACCTTTTTATCGCGTTAAACGCCTTTTCTCGACAAGAAAAGCACAATTTCATCAAAAACAAACAAAACAAGAAAAATGAATCTATTCAGCAAGACATCCTGAAGAGTTACGTGATTTCACCCAATGTCAATGTGTAATTTCTCCAGTTCTGATCATTGTTTTGGTTGTTGGTAGCTTGGTCCAATGCCAAACACAAGTGAATCCTTTTTATGGCTTTAAACGCATTTTCTCCTCGAGAGAAACATGATTTCACTAAAAACGTTATAGTTTAAACATGCCTTTTGTACATGTCTGCAAACACTCAGAGCCTTAAAATAGGGTTATCACCAATGTGTTTTTTGGTGAGACACCTTCTATTTCTGGGTTCTGTGCGTTTTCAGACGAGTGCAATATTCTGATGAAATCCCTCCTTTTAATGCATTTTCTCACAGAAAATGATTCTCTCTCCATGGGAAAATGGCTTTATTGAAAAAGCATATTCTGCTCGAGAAATCGTGTTTTAAACAACAAAAACGACTTCTGGCCTTATTTAGTTCACAGTTTTACTTTTGGAAACCTAGCCCGTATTCATAACGCACTAAACCTTTTTATCGCGTTAAACGCCTTTTCTCGACAAGAAAAGCACAATTTCATCAAAAACAAACAAAACAAGAAAAATGAATCTATTCAGCAAGTCTGCAACACATCCTGAAGAGTTACGTGATTTCACCCAATGTCAATGTGTAATTTCTCCAGTTCTGATCATTGTTTTGGTTGTTGGTAGCTTGGTCCAATGCCAAACACAAGTGAATCCTTTTTATGGCTTTAAACGCATTTTCTCCTCGAGAGAAACATGATTTCACTAAAAACGTTATAGTTTAAACATGCCTGTTGTACATGTCTGCAAACACTCAGAGCCTTAAAATAGCGTTTTCACCAATGTGTTTTTTGGTGAGACACCTTCTATTTCTGGGTTCTGTTCGTTTTCAGACAAGCGCAATATGGATGTTAATTGTTTCTGATGAAATCCCTCCTTTTAATGCATTTTCTCACAGAAAATGAGTCTCTCTCCATGGGAAAATGGCTTTATTGAAAAAGCATATTCTGCTCGAGAAATCGTTTTTTAAACAACAAAAACGACTTCCGGCCTTATTTAGTTCACAGTTTTACTTTTGGAAACCTAGCCCGTATTCATAACGCACTAAACCTTTTTATCGCGTTAAACGCCTTTTCTCGACAAGAAAAGCACAATTTCATCAAAAACAAACAAAACAAGAAAAATGAATCTATTCAGCAAGTCTGCAACAAATCCTGAAGAGTTACGTGATTTCACCCAATGTCAATGTGTATATTCTCCAGTTCTGATCATTGTTTTGGTTGTTGGTAGCTTGGTCCAATGCCAAATACAAGTGAATCCTTTTTATGGCTTTAAACACATTTTCTCCTCGAGAGAAACATGATTTCACTAAAAACGTTATAGTTTAAACATGCCTGTTGTACATGTCTGCAAACACTCAGAGCCTTAAAATAGCGTTTTCACCAATGTGTTTTTTGGTGAGACACCTTCTATTTCTGGGTTCTGTGCGTTTTCAGAAGAGTGCAATATGGATGTTAATTGTTTCTGATGAAATCCCTCCTTTTAATGCATTTTCTCACAGAAAATGAGTCTTTCTCCATGGGAAAATGGCTTTTTTGAAAAAGCATATTCTGCTCGAGAAATCGTGTTTTAAATAATAAAAACGACTTCCGGCCTTATTTAGTTCACAGTTTTACTTTTGGTAACCTAGCCCGTATTCATAACGCACTAAACCTTTTTATCGCGTTAAACGCCTTTTCTCGACAAGAAAAGCACAATTTCATCAAAAACAAACAAAACAAGAAAAATGAATCTATTCAGCAAGACATCCTGAAGAATTACGTGATTTCACCCAATGTCAATGTGTAATTTCTCCAGTTCTGATCATTGTTTTGGTTGTTGGTAGCTTGGTCCAATGCCAAACACAAGTGAATCCTTTTTATGGCTTTAAACGCATTTTCTCCTCGAGAGAAACATGATTTCACTAAAAACGTTATAGTTTAAACATGCCTTTTGTACATGTCTGCAAACACTCAGAGCCTTAAAATAGGGTTATCACCAATGTGTTTTTTGGTGAGACACCTTCTATTTCTGGGTTCTGTTCGTTTTCAGACGAGCGCAATATGGATGTTAATTGTTTCTGATGAAATCCCTCCTTTTAATGCATTTTCTCACAGAAAATGAGTCTCTCTCCATGGGAAAATGGCTTTATTGAAAAAGCATAATCTGCTCGAGAAATCGTTTTTTAAATAACAAAAACGACTTCCGGCCTTATTTAGTTCACAGTTTTACTTTTGGAAACCTAGCCCGTATTCATAACGCGCTAAACCTTTTTATCGCGTTAAACGCCTTTTCTCGACAAGAAAAGCACAATTTCATCAAAAACAAACAAAACAAGAAAAATGAATCTATTCAGCAAGACATCCTGAAGAGTTACGTGATTTCACCCAATGTCAATGTGTAATTTCTCCAGTTCTGATCATTGTTTTGGTTGTTGGTAGCTTGGTCCAATGCCAAACACAAGTGAATCCTTTTTATGGCTTTAAACGCATTTTCTCCTCGAGAGAAACATGATTTCACTAAAAACGTTATAGTTTAAACATGCCTTTTGTACATGTCTGCAAACATTCAGAGCCTTAAAATAGGGTTATCACCAATGTGTTTTTTGGTGAGACACCTTCTATTTCTGGGTTCTGTGCGTTTTCAGACGAGTGCAATATTCTGATGAAATCCCTCCTTTTAATGCATTTTCTCACAGAAAATGAGTCTCTCTCCATGGGAAAATGGCTTTATTGAAAAAGCATATTCTGCTCGAGAAATCGTGTTTTAAACAACAAAAACGACTTCTGGCCTTATTTAGTTCACAGTTTTACTTTTGGAAACCTAGCCCGTATTCATAACGCACTAAACCTTTTTATCGCGTTAAACGCCTTTTCTCGACAAGAAAAGCACAATTTCATCAAAAACAAACAAAACAAGAAAAATGAATCTATTCAGCAAGTCTGCAACACATCCTGAAGAGTTACGTGATTTCACCCAATGTCAATGTGTAATTTCTCCAGTTCTGATCATTGTTTTAGTTGTTGGTAGCTTGGTCCAATGCCAAACACAAGTGAATCCTTTTTATGGCTTTAAACGCATTTTTCCTCGAGAGAAACATGATTTCACTAAAAACGTTATAGTTTAAACATGCCTTTTGTACATGTCTGCAAACACTCAGAGCCTTAAAATAGGGTTATCACCAATGTGTTTTTTGGTGAGACACCTTCTATTTCTGGGTTCTGTTCGTTTTCAGACAAGCGCAATATGGATGTTAATTGTTTCTGATGAAATCCCTCCTTTTAATGCATTTTCTCACAGAAAATGAGTCTCTCTCCATGGGAAAATGGCTTTATTGAAAAAGCATATTCTGCTCGAGAAATCGTGTTTTAAACAACAAAAACGACTTCTGGCCTTATTTAGTTCACAGTTTTACTTTTGGAAACCTAGCCCGTATTCATAACGCACTAAACCTTTTTATCGCGTTAAACGCCTTTTCTCGACAAGAAAAGCACAATTTCATCAAAAACAAACAAAACAAGAAAAATGAATCTATTCAGCAAGTCTGCAACACATCCTGAAGAGTTACGTGATTTCACCCAATGTCAATGTGTAATTTCTCCAGTTCTGATCATTGTTTTGGTTGTTGGTAGCTTGGTCCAATGCCAAATACAAGTGAATCCTTTTTATGGCTTTAAACACATTTTCTCCTCGAGAGAAACATGATTTCACTAAAAACGTTATAGTTTAAACATGCCTGTTGTACATGTCTGCAAACACTCAGAGCCTTAAAATAGCGTTTTCACCAATGTGTTTTTTGGTGAGACACCTTCTATTTCTGGGTTCTGTGCGTTTTCAGACGAGTGCAATATTCTGATGAAATACCTCCTTTTAATGCATTTTCTCACAGAAAATGAGTCTCTCTCCATGGGAAAATGGCTTTATTGAAAAAGCATATTCTGCTCGAGAAATCGTGTTTTAAACAACAAAAACGACTTCTGGCCTTATTTAGTTCACAGTTTTACTTTTGGAAACCTAGCCCGTATTCATAACGCACTAAACCTTTTTATCGCGTTAAACGCCTTTTCTCGACAAGAAAAGCACAATTTCATCAAAAACAAACAAAACAAGAAAAATGAATCTATTCAGCAAGTCTGCAACACATCCTGAAGAGTTACGTGATTTCACCCAATGTCAATGTGTAATTTCTCCAGTTCTGATCATTGTTTTGGTTGTTGGTAGCTTGGTCCAATGCCAAACACAAGTGAATCCTTTTTATGGCTTTAAACGCATTTTTCCTCGAGAGAAACATGATTTCACTAAAAACGTTATAGTTTAAACATGCCTTTTGTACATGTCTGCAACCACTCAGAGCCTTAAAATAGGGTTATCACCAATGTGTTTTTTGGTGAGACACCTTCTATTTCTGGGTTCTGTTCGTTTTCAGACAAGCGCAATATGGATGTTAATTGTTTCTGATGAAATCCCTCCTTTTAATGCATTTTCTCACAGTAAATGAGTCTCTCTCCATGGGAAAATGGCTTTATTGAAAAAGCATATTCTGCTCGAGAAATCGTGTTTTAAACAACAAAAACGACTTCCGGCCTTATTTAGTTCAGTTTTACTTTTGGAAACCTAGCCCGTATTCATAACGCACTAAACCTTTTTATCGCGTTAAACGCCTTTTCTCGACAAGAAAAGCACAATTTCATCAAAAACAAGCAAAACAAGAAAAATGAATCTATTCAGCAAGTCTGCAACACATCCTGAAGAGTTACGTGATTTCACCCAATGTCAATGTGTAATTTCTCCAGTTCTGATCATTGTTTTGGTTGTTGGTAGCTTGGTCCAATGCCAAATACAAGTGAATCCTTTTTATGGCTTTAAACACATTTTCTCCTCGAGAGAAACATGATTTCACTAAAAACGTTATAGTTTAAACATGCCTGTTGTACATGTCTGCAAACACTCAGAGCCTTAAAATAGCGTTTTCACCAATGTGTTTTTTGGTGAGACACCTTCTATTTCTGGGTTCTGTGCGTTTTCAGACGAGTGCAATATTCTGATGAAATACCTCCTTTTAATGCATTTTCTCACAGAAAATGAGTCTCTCTCCATGGGAAAATGGCTTTATTGAAAAAGCATATTCTGCTCGAGAAATCGTGTTTTAAACAACAAAAACGACTTCTGGCCTTATTTAGTTCACAGTTTTACTTTTGGAAACCTAGCCCATATTCATAACGCACGAAACCTTTTTATCGCGTTAAACGCCTTTTCTCGACAAGAAAAGCACAATTTCATCAAAAACAAACAAAACAAGAAAAATGAATCTATTCAGCAAGTCTGCAACACATCCTGAAGAGTTACGTGATTTCACCCAATGTCAATGTGTAATTTCTCCAGTTCTGATCATTGTTTTGGTTGTTGGTAGCTTGGTCCAATGCCAAACACAAGTGAATCCTTTTTATGGCTTTAAACGCATTTTTCCTCGAGAGAAACATGATTTCACTAAAAACGTTATAGTTTAAACATGCCTTTTGTACATGTCTGCAACCACTCAGAGCCTTAAAATAGGGTTATCACCAATGTGTTTTTTGGTGAGACACCTTCTATTTCTGGGTTCTGTTCGTTTTCAGACAAGCGCAATATGGATGTTAATTGTTTCTGATGAAATCCCTCCTTTTAATGCATTTTCTCACAGAAAATGAGTCTCTCTCCATGGGAAAATGGCTTTATTGAAAAAGCATATTCTGCTCGAGAAATCGTGTTTTAAACAACAAAAACGACTTCCGGCCTTATTTAGTTCAGTTTTACTTTTGGAAACCTAGCCCGTATTCATAACGCACTAAACCTTTTTATCGCGTTAAACGCCTTTTCTCGACAAGAAAAGCACAATTTCATCAAAAACAAGCAAAACAAGAAAAATGAATCTATTCAGCAAGTCTGCAACACATCCTGAAGAGTTACGTGATTTCACCCAATGTCAATGTGTAATTTCTCCAGTTCTGATCATTGTTTTGGTTGTTGGTAGCTTGGTCCAATGCCAAATACAAGTGAATCCTTTTTATGGCTTTAAACACATTTTCTCCTCGAGAGAAACATGATTTCACTAAAAACGTTATAGTTTAAACATGCCTGTTGTACATGTCTGCAAACACTCAGAGCCTTAAAATAGCGTTTTCACCAATGTGTTTTTCGGTGAGACACCTTCTATTTCTGGGTTCTGTGCGTTTTCAGAAGAGTGCAATATGGATGTTAATTGTTTCTGATGAAATCCCTCCTTTTAATGCATTTTCTCACAGAAAATGAGTCTTTCTCCATGGGAAAATGGCTTTTTTGAAAAAGCATATTCTGCTCGAGAAATCGTGTTTTAAATAATAAAAACGACTTCCGGCCTTATTTAGTTCACAGTTTTACTTTTGGTAACCTAGCCCGTATTCATAACGCACTAAACCTTTTTATCGCGTTAAACGCCTTTTCTCGACAAGAAAAGCACAATTTCATCAAAAACAAACAAAACAAGAAAAATGAATCTATTCAGCAAGTCTGCAACACATCCTGAAGAGTTACGTGATTTCACCCAATGTCAATGTGTAATTTCTCCAGTTCTGATCATTGTTTTGGTTGTTGGTAGCTTGGTCCAATGCCAAACACAAGTGAATCCTTTTTATGGCTTTAAACGCATTTTCTCCTCGAGAGAAACATGATTTCACTAAAAACGTTATAGTTTAAACATGCCTGTTGTACATGTCTGCAAACACTCAGAGCCTTAAAATAGGGTTATCACCAATGTGTTTTTTGGTGAGACACCTTCTATTTCTGGGTTCTGTACGTTTTCAGACGAGTGCAATATTCTGATGAAATCCCTCCTTTTAATGCATTTTCTCACAGAAAATGAGTCTCTCTCCATGGGAAAATGGCTTTATTGAAAAAGCATATTCTGCTCGAGAAATCGTGTTTTAAACAACAAAAACGACTTCTGGCCTTATTTAGTTCACAGTTTTACTTTTGGAAACCTAGCCCGTATTCATAACGCACTAAACCTTTTTATCGCGTTAAACGCCTTTTCTCGACAAGAAAAGCACAATTTCATCAAAAACAAACAAAACAAGAAAAATGAATCTATTCAGCAAGACATCCTGAAGAGTTACGTGATTTCACCCAATGTCAATGTGTAATTTCTCCAGTTCTGATCATTGTTTGAGTTGTTGGTAGCTTGGTCCAATGCCAAACACAAGTGAATCCTTTTTATGGCTTTAAACGCATTTTCTCCTCGAGAGAAACATGATTTCACTAAAAACGTTATAGTTTAAACATGCCTGTTGTACATGTCTGCAAACACTCAGAGCCTTAAAATAGCGTTTTCACCAATGTGTTTTTTGGTGAGACACCTTCTATTTCTGGGTTCTGTGCGTTTTCAGACGAGTGCAATATGGATGTTAATTGTTTCTGATGAAATCCCTCCTTTTAATGCATTTTCTCACAGAAAATGAGTCTCTCTCCATGGGAAAATGGCTTTATTGAAAAAGCATATTCTGCTCGAGAAATCGTGTTTTAAACAACAAAAACGACTTCTGGCCTTATTTAGTTCACAGTTTTACTTTTGGAAACCTAGCCCGTATTCATAACGCACTAAACCTTTTTATCGCGTTAAACGCCTTTTCTCGACAAGAAAAGCACAATTTCATCAAAAACAAACAAAACAAGAAAAATGAATCTATTCAGCAAGACATCCTGAAGAGTTACGTGATTTCACCCAATGTCAATGTGTAATTTCTCCAGTTCTGATCATTGTTTTGGTTGTTGGTAGCTTGGTCCAATGCCAAACACAAGTGAATCCTTTTTATGGCTTTAAACGCGTTTTCTCCTCGAGAGAAACATGATTTCACTAAAAACGTTATAGTTTAAACATGCCTTTTGTACATGTCTGCAAACACTCAGAGCCTTAAAATAGGGTTATCACCAATGTGTTTTTTGGTGAGACACCTTCTATTTCTGGGTTCTGTTCGTTTTCAGACAAGCGCAATATGGATGTTAATTGTTTCTGATGAAATCCCTCCTTTTAATGCATTTTCTCACAGAAAATGAGTCTCTCTCCATGGGAAAATGGCTTTTTTGAAAAAGCCTATTCTGTAAAGAGAAATCGTGTTTTAAACAATAAGAACGACTTCCGGCCTTATTTACTTCACAGTTTTACTTTTGGTAACCTAGCCCGTATTCATAACGCACTAAACCTTTTTATCGCGTTAAACGCCTTTTCTCGACAAGAAAAGCACAATTTCATCAAAAACAAACAAAACAAGAAAAATGAATCTATTCAGCAAGTCTGCAACACATCCTGAAGAGTTACGTGATTTCACCCAATGTCAATGTGTAATTTCTCCAGTTCTGATCATTGTTTTGGTTGTTGGTAGCTTGGTCCAATGCCAAACACAAGTGAATCCTTTTTATGGCTTTAAACGCATTTTCTCCTCGAGAGAAACATGATTTCACTAAAAACGTTATAGTTTAAACATGCCTTTTGTACATGTCTGCAAACACTCAGAGCCTTAAAATAGGGTTATCACCAATGTGTTTTTTGGTGAGACACCTTCTATTTCTGGGTTCTGTGCGTTTTCAGACGAGTGCAATATGGATGTTAATTGTTTCTGATGAAATCCCTCCTTTTAATGCATTTTCTCACAGAAAATGAGTCTCTCGCCATGGGAAAATGGCTTTTTGAAAAACCATATTCTGCTAGAGAAATCGTGTTTTAAACAATAAGAACGACTTCCGGCCTTATTTACTTCACAGTTTTACTTTTGGTAACCTAGCCCGTTTTCATAACGCACTAAACCTTTTTATCGCGTTAAACGCCTTTTCTCGACAAGAAAAGCACAATTTCATCAAAAACAAACAAAACAAGAAAAATGAATCTATTCAGCAAGTCTGCAACACATCCTGAAGAGTTACGTGATTTCACCCAATGTCAATGTGTAATTTCTCCAGTTCTGATCATTGTTTTGGTTGTTGGTAGCTTGGTCCAATGCCAAACACAAGTGAATCCTTTTTTGGCTTTAAACGCATTTTCTCCTCGAGAGAAACATGATTTCACTAAAAACGTTATAGTTTAAACATGCTTTTTGTACATGTCTGCAAACACTCAGAGCCTTAAAATAGGCTTATCACCAATGTGTTTTTTGGTGAGACACCTTCTATTTCTGGGTTCTGTGCGTTTTCAAACGAGTGCAATATTCTGATGAAATCCCTCCTTTTAATGCATTTTCTCACAGAAAATGAGTCTCTCTCCATGGGAAAATGGCTTTTTTGAAAAAGCATATTC
Organism: Lampris incognitus; assembly: GCF_029633865.1. NCBI lineage: Eukaryota > Metazoa > Chordata > Actinopteri > Lampriformes > Lampridae > Lampris > Lampris incognitus. The sequence goes on along the minus strand of NC_079225.1, from coordinate 5,127,924 downwards.
TGTAAAGAGAAATCGTGTTTTAAACAATAAGAACGACTTCCGGCCTTATTTAGTTCACAGTTTTACTTTTGGTAACCTAGCCCGTATTCATAACGCACTAAACCTTTTTATCGCGTTAAACGCCTTTTCTCGACAAGAAAAGCACAATTTCATCAAAAACAAACAAAACAAGAAAAATGAATCTATTCAGCAAGTCTGCAACACATCCTGAAGAGTTACGTGATTTCACCCAATGTCAATGTGTAATTTCTCCAGTTCTGATCATTGTTTTGGTTGTTGGTAGCTTGGTCCAATGCCAAACACAAGTGAATCCTTTTTATGGCTTTAAACGCATTTTCTCCTCGAGAGAAACATGATTTCACTAAAAACGTTATAGTTTAAACATGCCTTTTGTACATGTCTGCAAACACTCAGAGCCTTAAAATAGGGTTATCACCAATGTGTTTTTTGGTGAGACACCTTCTATTTCTGGGTTCTGTTCGTTTTCAGACAAGCGCAATATGGATGTTAATTGTTTCTGATGAAATCCCTCCTTTTAATGCATTTTCTCACAGAAAATGAGTCTCTCTCCATGGGAAAATGGCTTTATTGAAAAAGCATATTCTGCTCGAGAAATCGTTTTTTAAACAACAAAAACGACTTCCGGCCTTATTTAGTTCACAGTTTTACTTTTGGAAACCTAGCCCGTATTCATAACGCACTAAACCTTTTTATCGCGTTAAACGCCTTTTCTCGACAAGAAAAGCACAATTTCATCAAAAACAAACAAAACAAGAAAAATGAATCTATTCAGCAAGTCTGCAACACATCCTGAAGAGTTACGTGATTTCACCCAATGTCAATGTGTAATTTCTCCAGTTCTGATCATTGTTTTGGTTGTTGGTAGCTTGGTCCAATGCCAAACACAAGTGAATCCTTTTTTTGGCTTTAAACGCATTTTCTCCTCGAGAGAAACATGATTTCACTAAAAACGTTATAGTTTAAACATGCCTTTTGTACATGTCTGCAAACACTCAGAGCCTTAAAATAGGGTTATCACCAATGTGTTTTTTGGTGAGACACCTTCTATTTCTGGGTTCTGTGCGTTTTCAGAAGAGTGCAATATGGATGTTAATTGTTTCTGATGAAATCCCTCCTTTTAATGCATTTTCTCACAGAAAATGAGTCTTTCTCCATGGGAAAATGGCTTTTTGAAAAAGCATATTCTGCTAGAGAAATCGTTTTTTTAAACAATAAGAACGACTTCCGGCCTTATTTACTTCACAGTTTTACTTTTGGTAACCTAGCCCGTTTTCATAACGCACTAAACCTTTTTATCGCGTTAAACGCCTTTTCTCGACAAGAAAAGCACAATTTCATCAAAAACAAACAAAACAAGAAAAATGAATCTATTCAGCAAGTCTGCAACACATCCTGAAGAGTTACGTGATTTCACCCAATGTCAATGTGTAATTTCTCCAGTTCTGATCATTGTTTGAGTTGTTGGTAGCTTGGTCCAATGCCAAACATAAAGTGAATCCTTTTTATGGCTTTAAACGCATTTTCTCCTCGAGAGAAACATGATTTCACTAAAAACGTTATAGTTTAAACATGCCTTTTGTACATGTCTGCAAACACTCAGACCCTTAAAATAGGGTTATCACCAATGTGTTTTTTGGTGAGACACCTTCTATTTCTGGGTTCTGTGCGTTTTCAGACGAGTGCAATATGGATGTTAATTGTTTCTGATGAAATCCCTCCTTTTAATGCATTTTCTCACAGAAAATGAGTCTCTCTCCATGGGAAAATGGCTTTATTGAAAAAGCATATTCTGCTCGAGAAATCGTTTTTTAAACAACAAAAACGACTTCCGGCCTTATTTAGTTCACAGTTTTACTTTTGGAAACCTAGCCCGTATTCATAACGCACTAAACCTTTTTATCGCGTTAAACGCCTTTTCTCGACAAGAAAAGCACAATTTCATCAAAAACAAACAAAACAAGAAAAATGAATCTATTCAGCAAGTCTGCAACACATCCTGAAGAGTTACGTGATTTCACCCAATGTCAATGTGTAATTTCTCCAGTTCTGATCATTGTTTTGGTTGTTGGTAGCTTGGTCCAATGCCAAACACAAGTGAATCCTTTTTTTGGCTTTAAACGCATTTTCTCCTCGAGAGAAACATGATTTCACTAAAAACGTTATAGTTTAAACATGCCTTTTGTACATGTCTGCAAACACTCAGAGCCTTAAAATAGGGTTATCACCAATGTGTTTTTTGGTGAGACACCTTCTATTTCTGGGTTCTGTGCGTTTTCAGAAGAGTGCAATATGGATGTTAATTGTTTCTGATGAAATCCCTCCTTTTAATGCATTTTCTCACAGAAAATGAGTCTTTCTCCATGGGAAAATGGCTTTTTGAAAAAGCATATTCTGCTAGAGAAATCGTTTTTTTAAACAATAAGAACGACTTCCGGCCTTATTTACTTCACAGTTTTACTTTTGGTAACCTAGCCCGTTTTCATAACGCACTAAACCTTTTTATCGCGTTAAACGCCTTTTCTCGACAAGAAAAGCACAATTTCATCAAAAACAAACAAAACAAGAAAAATGAATCTATTCAGCAAGTCTGCAACACATCCTGAAGAGTTACGTGATTTCACCCAATGTCAATGTGTAATTTCTCCAGTTCTGATCATTGTTTGAGTTGTTGGTAGCTTGGTCCAATGCCAAACATAAAGTGAATCCTTTTTATGGCTTTAAACGCATTTTCTCCTCGAGAGAAACATGATTTCACTAAAAACGTTATAGTTTAAACATGCCTTTTGTACATGTCTGCAAACACTCAGACCCTTAAAATAGGGTTATCACCAATGTGTTTTTTGGTGAGACACCTTCTATTTCTGGGTTCTGTGCGTTTTCAGACGAGTGCAATATGGATGTTAATTGTTTCTGATGAAATCCCTCCTTTTAATGCATTTTCTCACAGAAAATGAGTCTCTCGCCATGGGAAAATGGCTTTTTTGAAAAAGCCTATTCTGTAAAGAGAAATCGTGTTTTAAACAATAAGAACGACTTCCGGCCTTATTTACTTCACAGTTTTACTTTTGGAAACCTAGCCCATATTCATAACGCACTAAACCTTTTTTATCGCGTTAAACGCCTTTTCTCGACAAGAAAAGCACAATTTCATCAAAAACAAACAAAACAAGAAAAATGAATCTATTCAGCAAGTCTGCAACACATCCTGAAGAGTTACGTGATTTCACCCAATGTCAATGTGTAATTTCTCCAGTTCTGATCATTGTTTTGGTTGTTGGTAGCTTGGTCCAATGCCAAACACAAGTGAATCCTTTTTATGGCTTTAAACGCATTTTCTCCTCGAGAGAAACATGATTTCACTAAAAACGTTATAGTTTAAACATGCCTTTTGTACATGTCTGCAAACACTCAGAGCCTTAAAATAGGGTTATCACCAATGTGTTTTTTGGTGAGACACCTTCTATTTCTGGGTTCTGTTCGTTTTCAGACAAGCGCAATATGGATGTTAATTGTTTCTGATGAAATCCCTCCTTTTAATGCATTTTCTCACAGAAAATGAGTCTCTCTCCATGGGAAAATGGCTTTTTTGAAAAAGCCTATTCTGTAAAGAGAAATCGTGTTTTAAACAATAAGAACGACTTCCGGCCTTATTTACTTCACAGTTTTACTTTTGGTAACCTAGCCCGTATTCATAACGCACTAAACCTTTTTATCGCGTTAAACGCCTTTTCTCGACAAGAAAAGCACAATTTCATCAAAAACAAACAAAACAAGAAAAATGAATCTATTCAGCAAGTCTGCAACACATCCTGAAGAGTTACGTGATTTCACCCAATGTCAATGTGTAATTTCTCCAGTTCTGATCATTGTTTTGGTTGTTGGTAGCTTGGTCCAATGCCAAACACAAGTGAATCCTTTTTATGGCTTTAAACGCATTTTCTCCTCGAGAGAAACATGATTTCACTAAAAACGTTATAGTTTAAACATGCCTTTTGTACATGTCTGCAAACACTCAGAGCCTTAAAATAGGGTTATCACCAATGTGTTTTTTGGTGAGACACCTTCTATTTCTGGGTTCTGTGCGTTTTCAGACGAGTGCAATATGGATGTTAATTGTTTCTGATGAAATCCCTCCTTTTAATGCATTTTCTCACAGAAAATGAGTCTCTCGCCATGGGAAAATGGCTTTTTGAAAAAGCATATTCTGCTAGAGAAATCGTGTTTTAAACAATAAGAACGACTTCCGGCCTTATTTACTTCACAGTTTTACTTTTGGTAACCTAGCCCGTTTTCATAACGCACTAAACCTTTTTATCGCGTTAAACGCCTTTTCTCGACAAGAAAAGCACAATTTCATCAAAAACAAACAAAACAAGAAAAATGAATCTATTCAGCAAGTCTGCAACACATCCTGAAGAGTTACGTGATTTCACCCAATGTCAATGTGTAATTTCTCCAGTTCTGATCATTGTTTTGGTTGTTGGTAGCTTGGTCCAATGCCAAACACAAGTGAATCCTTTTTTGGCTTTAAACGCATTTTCTCCTCGAGAGAAACATGATTTCACTAAAAACGTTATAGTTTAAACATGCTTTTTGTACATGTCTGCAAACACTCAGAGCCTTAAAATAGGCTTATCACCAATGTGTTTTTTGGTGAGACACCTTCTATTTCTGGGTTCTGTGCGTTTTCAAACGAGTGCAATATTCTGATGAAATCCCTCCTTTTAATGCATTTTCTCACAGAAAATGAGTCTCTCTCCATGGGAAAATGGCTTTTTTGAAAAAGCATATTCTGTAAAGAGAAATCGTGTTTTAAACAATAAGAACGACTTCCGGCCTTATTTAGTTCACAGTTTTACTTTTGGTAACCTAGCCCGTATTCATAACGCACTAAACCTTTTTATCGCGTTAAACGCCTTTTCTCGACAAGAAAAGCACAATTTCATCAAAAACAAACAAAACAAGAAAAATGAATCTATTCAGCAAGTCTGCAACACATCCTGAAGAGTTACGTGATTTCACCCAATGTCAATGTGTAATTTCTCCAGTTCTGATCATTGTTTTGGTTGTTGGTAGCTTGGTCCAATGCCAAACACAAGTGAATCCTTTTTATGGCTTTAAACGCATTTTCTCCTCGAGAGAAACATGATTTCACTAAAAACGTTATAGTTTAAACATGCCTTTTGTACATGTCTGCAAACACTCAGAGCCTTAAAATAGGGTTATCACCAATGTGTTTTTTGGTGAGACACCTTCTATTTCTGGGTTCTGTTCGTTTTCAGACAAGCGCAATATGGATGTTAATTGTTTCTGATGAAATCCCTCCTTTTAATGCATTTTCTCACAGAAAATGAGTCTCTCTCCATGGGAAAATGGCTTTATTGAAAAAGCATATTCTGCTCGAGAAATCGTTTTTTAAACAACAAAAACGACTTCCGGCCTTATTTAGTTCACAGTTTTACTTTTGGAAACCTAGCCCGTATTCATAACGCACTAAACCTTTTTATCGCGTTAAACGCCTTTTCTCGACAAGAAAAGCACAATTTCATCAAAAACAAACAAAACAAGAAAAATGAATCTATTCAGCAAGTCTGCAACACATCCTGAAGAGTTACGTGATTTCACCCAATGTCAATGTGTAATTTCTCCAGTTCTGATCATTGTTTTGGTTGTTGGTAGCTTGGTCCAATGCCAAACACAAGTGAATCCTTTTTTTGGCTTTAAACGCATTTTCTCCTCGAGAGAAACATGATTTCACTAAAAACGTTATAGTTTAAACATGCCTTTTGTACATGTCTGCAAGCACTCAGAGCCTTAAAATAGGGTTATCACCAATGTGTTTTTTGGTGAGACACCTTCTATTTCTGGGTTCTGTGCGTTTTCAGAAGAGTGCAATATGGATGTTAATTGTTTCTGATGAAATCCCTCCTTTTAATGCATTTTCTCACAGAAAATGAGTCTTTCTCCATGGGAAAATGGCTTTTTGAAAAAGCATATTCTGCTAGAGAAATCGTTTTTTTAAACAATAAGAACGACTTCCGGCCTTATTTACTTCACAGTTTTACTTTTGGTAACCTAGCCCGTTTTCATAACGCACTAAACCTTTTTATCGCGTTAAACGCCTTTTCTCGACAAGAAAAGCACAATTTCATCAAAAACAAACAAAACAAGAAAAATGAATCTATTCAGCAAGTCTGCAACACATCCTGAAGAGTTACGTGATTTCACCCAATGTCAATGTGTAATTTCTCCAGTTCTGATCATTGTTTTGGTTGTTGGTAGCTTGGTCCAATGCCAAACACAAGTGAATCCTTTTTATGGCTTTAAACGCATTTTCTCCTCGAGAGAAACATGATTTCACTAAAAACGTTATAGTTTAAACATGCCTTTTGTACATGTCTGCAAACACTCAGAGCCTTAAAATAGGGTTATCACCAATGTGTTTTTTGGTGAGACACCTTCTATTTCTGGGTTCTGTGCGTTTTCAGAAGAGTGCAATATGGATGTTAATTGTTTCTGATGAAATCCCTCCTTTTAATGCATTTTCTCACAGAAAATGAGTCTTTCTCCATGGGAAAATGGCTTTTTGAAAAAGCATATTCTGCTAGAGAAATCGTTTTTTTAAACAATAAGAACGACTTCTGGCCTTATTTACTTCACAGTTTTACTTTTGGTAACCTAGCCCGTTTTCATAACGCACTAAACCTTTTTATCGCGTTAAACGCCTTTTCTCGACAAGAAAAGCACAATTTCATCAAAAACAAACAAAACAAGAAAAATGAATCTATTCAGCAAGTCTGCAACACATCCTGAAGAGTTACGTGATTTCACCCAATGTCAATGTGTAATTTCTCCAGTTCTGATCATTGTTTTGGTTGTTGGTAGCTTGGTCCAATGCCAAACACAAGTGAATCCTTTTTTGGCTTTAAACGCATTTTCTCCTCGAGAGAAACATGATTTCACTAAAAACGTTATAGTTTAAACATGCCTTTTGTACATGTCTGCAAACACTCAGAGCCTTAAAATAGGGTTATCACCAATGTGTTTTTTGGTGAGACACCTTCTATTTCTGGGTTCTGTGCGTTTTCAGACGAGTGCAATATTCTGATGAAATCCCTCCTTTTAATGCATTTTTTCACAGAAAATGAGTCTCTCTCCATGGGAAAATGGCTTTTTTGAAAAAGCCTATTCTGTAAAGAGAAATCGTGTTTTAAACAATAAGAACGACTTCCGGCCTTATTTAGTTCACAGTTTTACTTTTGGTAACCTAGCCCGTATTCATAACGCACTAAACCTTTTTATCGCGTTAAACGCCTTTTCTCGACAAGAAAAGCACAATTTCATCAAAAACAAACAAAACAAGAAAAATGAATCTATTCAGCAAGTCTGCAACACATCCTGAAGAGTTACGTGATTTCACCCAATGTCAATGTGTAATTTCTCCAGTTCTGATCATTGTTTTGGTTGTTGGTAGCTTGGTCCAATGCCAAACACAAGTGAATCCTTTTTATGGCTTTAAACGCATTTTCTCCTCGAGAGAAACATGATTTCACTAAAAACGTTATAGTTTAAACATGCATTTTGTACATGTCTGCAAACACTCAGAGCCTTAAAATAGGGTTATCACCAATGTGTTTTTTGGTGAGACACCTTCTATTTCTGGGTTCTGTGCGTTTTCAGACGAGTGCAATATGGATGTTAATTGTTTCTGATGAAATCCCTCCTTTTAATGCATTTTCTCACAGAAAATGAGTCTCTCGCCATGGGAAAATGACTTTTTTGAAAAAGCATATTCTGCTCGAGAAATCGTGTTTTAAACAATATGAACGACTTCCGGCCTTATTTAGTTCACAGTTTTACTTTTGGTAACCTAGCCCGTATTCATAACGCACTAAACCTTTTTATCGCGTTAAACGCCTTTTCTTGACAAGAAAAGCACAATTTCATCAAAAACAAACAAAACAAGAAAAATGAATCTATTCAGCAAGACATCCTGAAGAGTTACGTGATTTCACCCAATGTCAATGTGTAATTTCTCCAGTTCTGATCATTGTTTTGGTTGTTGGTAGCTTGGTCCAATGCCAAACACAAGTGAATCCTTTTTATGGCTTTAAACGCATTTTCTCCTCGAGAGAAACATGATTTCACTAAAAACGTTATAGTTTAAACATGCCTGTTGTACATGTCTGCAAACACTCAGAGCCTTAAAATAGCGTTTTCACCAATGTGTTTTTTGGTGAGACACCTTCTATTTCTGGGTTCTGTGCGTTTTCAGACGAGTGCAATATGGATGTTAATTGTTTCTGATGAAATCCCTCCTTTTAATGCATTTTCTCACAGAAAATGAGTCTCTCTCCATGGGAAAATGGCTTTATTAAAAAAGCATATTCTGCTCGAGAAATCGTGTTTTAAACAACAAAAACGACTTCTGGCCTTATTTAGTTCACAGTTTTACTTTTGGAAACCTAGCCCGTATTCATAACGCACTAAACCTTTTTATCGCGTTAAACGCCTTTTCTCGACAAGAAAAGCACAATTTCATCAAAAACAAACAAAACAAGAAAAATGAATCTATTCAGCAAGTCTGCAACACATCCTGAAGAGTTACGTGATTTCACCCAATGTCAATGTGTAATTTCTCCAGTTCTGATCATTGTTTTGGTTGTTGGTAGCTTGGTCCAATGCCAAACACAAGTGAATCCTTTTTATGGCTTTAAACGCATTTTCTCCTCGAGAGAAACATGAATTCACTAAAAACGTTATAGTTTAAACATGCCTGTTGTACATGTCTGCAAACACTCAGAGCCTTAAAATAGCGTTTTCACCAATGTGTTTTTTGGTGAGACACCTTCTATTTCTGGGTTCTGTGCGTTTTCAGACGAGTGCAATATGGATGTTAATTGTTTCTGATGAAATCCCTCCTTTTAATGCATTTTCTCACAGAAAATGAGTCTCTCTCCATGGGAAAATGGCTTTATTGAAAAAGCATATTCTGCTCGAGAAATCGTGTTTTAAACAACAAAAACGACTTCTGGCCTTATTTAGTTCACAGTTTTACTTTTGGAAACCTAGCCCGTATTCATAACGCACTAAACCTTTTTATCGCGTTAAACGTCTTTTCTCGACAAGAAAAGCACAATTTCATCAAAAACAAACAAAACAAGAAAAATGAATCTATTCAGCAAGTCTGCAACACATCCTGAAGAGTTACGTGATTTCACCCAATGTCAATGTGTAATTTCTCCAGTTCTGATCATTGTTTTGGTTGTTGGTAGCTTGGTCCAATGCCAAACACAAGTGAATCCTTTTTATGGCTTTAAACGCATTTTCTCCTCGAGAGAAACATGATTTCACTAAAAACGTTATAGTTTAAACATGCCTGTTGTACATATCTGCAAACACTCAGAGCCTTAAAATAGCGTTTTCACCAATGTGTTTTTTGGTGAGACACCTTCTATTTCTGGGTTCTGTGCGTTTTCAGACGAGTGCAATATGGATGTTAATTGTTTCTGATGAAATCCCTCCTTTTAATGCATTTTCTCACAGAAAATGAGTCTCTCGCCATGGGAAAATGACTTTTTTGAAAAAGCATATTCTGCTCGAGAAATCGTGTTTTAAACAATATGAACGACTTCCGGCCTTATTTAGTTCACAGTTTTACTTTTGGTAACCTAGCCCGTATTCATAACGCACTAAACCTTTTTATCGCGCTAAACGCCTTTTCTCGACAAGAAAAGCACAATTTCATCAAAAACAAACAAAACAAGAAAAATGAATCTATTCAGCAAGACATCCTGAAGAGTTACGTGATTTCACCCAATGTCAATGTGTACTTTCTCCAGTTCTGATCATTGTTTTGGTTGTTGGTAGCTTGGTCCAATGCCAAACACAAGTGAATCCTTTTTATGGCTTTAAACGCATTTTCTCCTCGAGAGAAACATGATTTCACTAAAAACGTTATAGTTTAAACATGCCTGTTGTACATGTCTGCAAACACTCAGAGCCTTAAAATAGCGTTTTCACCAATGTGTTTTTTGGTGAGACACCTTCTATTTCTGGGTTCTGTGCGTTTTCAGACGAGTGCAATATGGATGTTAATTGTTTCTGATGAAATCCCTCCTTTTAATGCATTTTCTCACAGAAAATGAGTCTCTCGCCATGGGAAAATGGCTTTTTGAAAAAGCATATTCTGCTAGAGAAATCGTGTTTTAAACAATATGAACGACTTCCGGCCTTATTTAGTTCACAGTTTTACTTTTGGTAACCTAGCCCGTATTCATAACGCACTAAACCTTTTTATCGCGTTAAACGCCTTTTCTCGACAAGAAAAGCACAATTTCATCAAAAACAAACAAAACAAGAAAAATGAATCTATTCAGCAAGTCTGCAACACATCCTGAAGAGTTACGTGATTTCACCCAATGTCAATGTGTAATTTCTCCAGTTCTGATCATTGTTTTGGTTGTTGGTAGCTTGGTCCAATGCCAAACACAAGTGAATCCTTTTTATGGCTTTAAACGCATTTTCTCCTCGAGAGAAACATGATTTCACTAAATACGTTATAGTTTAAACATGCCTTTTGTACATGTCTGCAAACACTCAGAGCCTTAAAATAGGGTTATCACCAATGTGTTTTTTGGTGAGACACCTTCTATTTCTGGGTTCTGTGCGTTTTCAGACGAGTGCAATATTCTGATGAAATCCCTCCTTTTAATGCATTTTCTCACAGAAAATGAGTCTCTCTCCATGGGAAAATGGCTTTATTGAAAAAGCATATTCTGCTCGAGAAATCGTGTTTTAAACAACAAAAACGACTTCTGGCCTTATTTAGTTCACAGTTTTACTTTTGGAAACCTAGCCCGTATTCATAACGCACTAAACCTTTTTATCGCGTTAAACGCCTTTTCTGGACAAGAAAAGCACAATTTCATCAAAAACAAACAAAACAAGAAAAATGAATCTATTCAGCAAGTCTGCAACACATCCTGAAGAGTTACGTGATTTCACCCAATGTCAATGTGTAATTTCTCCAGTTCTGATCATTGTTTTGGTTGTTGGTAGCTTGGTCCAATGCCAAACACAAGTGAATCCTTTTTATGGCTTTAAACGCATTTTCTCCTCGAGAGAAACATGATTTCACTAAAAACGTTATAGTTTAAACATGCCTTTTGTACATGTCTGCAAACACTCAGAGCCTTAAAATAGGGTTATCACCAATGTGTTTTTTGGTGAGACACCTTCTATTTCTGGGTTCTGTGCGTTTTCAGACGAGTGCAATATTCTGATGAAATCCCTCCTTTTAATGCATTTTCTCACAGAAAATGAGTCTCTCTCCATGGGAAAATGGCTTTATTGAAAAAGCATATTCTGCTCGAGAAATCGTGTTTTAAACAACAAAAACGCGACTTCTGGCCTTATTTAGTTCACAGTTTTACTTTTGCAAACCTAGCCCGTATTCATAACGCACTAAACCTTTTTATCGCGTTAAACGCCTTTTCTCGACAAGAAAAGCACAATTTCATCAAAAACAAACAAAACAAGAAAAATGAATCTATTCAGCAAGACATCCTGAAGAGTTACGTGATTTCACCCAATGTCAATGTGTAATTTCTCCAGTTCTGATCATTGTTTTGGTTGTTGGTAGCTTGGTCCAATGCCAAACACAAGTGAATCCTTTTTATGGCTTTAAACGCATTTTCTCCTCGAGAGAAACATGATTTCACTAAAAACGTTATAGTTTAAACATGCCTGTTGTACATGTCTGCAAACACTCAGAGCCTTATAATAGCGTTTTAACCAATGTGTTTTTTGGTGAGACACCTTCTATTTCTGGGTTCTGTGCATTTTCAGACGAGTGCAATATGGATGTTAATTGTTTCTGATGAAATCCCTCCTTTTAATGCATTTTCTCACAGAAAATGAGTCTCTCGCCATGGGAAAATGGCTTTTTGAAAAAGCATATTCTGCTCGAGAAATCGTGTTTTAAACAACAAAAACGACTTCTGGCCTTATTTAGTTCACAGTTTTACTTTTGGAAACCTAGCCCGTATTCATAACGCACTAAACCTTTTTATCGCGTTAAACGTCTTTTCTCGACAAGAAAAGCACAATTTCATCAAAAAAAAAAAAAAACAAGAAAAATGAATCTATTCAGCAAGTCTGCAACACATCCTGAAGAGTTACGTGATTTCACCCAATGTCAATGTGTAATTTCTCCAGTTCTGATCATTGTTTTGGTTGTTGGTAGCTTGGTCCAATGCCAAACACAAGTGAATCCTTTTTATGGCTTTAAACGCATTTTCTCCTCGAGAGAAACATGATTTCACTAAAAACGTTATAGTTTAAACATGCCTTTTGTACATGTCTGCAAACACTCAGAGCCTTATAATAGCGTTTTCACCAATGTGTTTTTTGGTGAGACACCTTCTATTTCTGGGTTCTGTGCATTTTCAGACGAGTGCAATATGGATGTTAATTGTTTCTGATGAAATCCCTCCTTTTAATGCATTTTCTCACAGAAAATGAGTCTCTCGCCATGGGAAAATGGCTTTTTGAAAAAGCATATTCTGCTAGAGAAATCGTGTTTTAAACAATATGAACGACTTCCGGCCTTATTTAGTTCACAGTTTTACTTTTGGTAACCTAGCCCGTATTCATAACGCACTAAACCTTTTTATCGCGTTAAACGCCTTTTCTCGACAAGAAAAGCACAATTTCATCAAAAACAAACAAAACAAGAAAAATGAATCTATTCAGCAAGTCTGCAACACATCCTGAAGAGTTACGTGATTTCACCCAATGTCAATGTGTAATTTCTCCAGTTCTGATCATTGTTTTGGTTGTTGGTAGCTTGGTCCAATGCCAAACACAAGTGAATCCTTTTTATGGCTTTAAACGCATTTTCTCCTCGAGAGAAACATGATTTCACTAAAAACGTTATAGTTTAAACATGCCTTTTGTACATGTCTGCAAACACTCAGAGCCTTAAAATAGGGTTATCACCAATGTGTTTTTTGGTGAGACACCTTCTATTTCTGGGTTCTGTGCGTTTTCAGACGAGTGCAATATTCTGATGAAATCCCTCCTTTTAATGCATTTTCTCACAGAAAATGAGTCTCTCTCCATGGGAAAATGGCTTTATTGAAAAAGCATATTCTGCTCGAGAAATCGTGTTTTAAACAACAAAAACGACTTCTGGCCTTATTTAGTTCACAGTTTTACTTTTGGAAACCTAGCCCGTATTCATAACGCACTAAACCTTTTTATCGCGTTAAACGCCTTTTCTCGACAAGAAAAGCACAATTTCATCAAAAACAAACAAAACAAGAAAAATGAATCTATTCAGCAAGTCTGCAACACATCCTGAAGAGTTACGTGATTTCACCCAATGTCAATGTGTAATTTCTCCAGTTCTGATCATTGTTTTGGTTGTTGGTAGCTTGGTCCAATGCCAAACACAAGTGAATCCTTTTTATGGCTTTAAACGCATTTTCTCCTCGAGAGAAACATGATTTCACTAAAAACGTTATAGTTTAAACATGCCTTTTGTACATGTCTGCAAACACTCAGAGCCTTATAATAGCGTTTTCACCAATGTGTTTTTTGGTGAGACACCTTCTATTTCTGGGTTCTGTGCATTTTCAGACGAGTGCAATATGGATGTTAATTGTTTCTGATGAAATCCCTCCTTTTAATGCATTTTCTCACAGAAAATGAGTCTCTCGCCATGGGAAAATGGCTTTTTGAAAAAGCATATTCTGCTAGAGAAATCGTGTTTTAAACAATATGAACGACTTCCGGCCTTATTTAGTTCACAGTTTTACTTTTGGTAACCTAGCCCGTATTCATAACGCACTAAACCTTTTTATCGCGTTAAACGCCTTTTCTCGACAAGAAAAGCACAATTTCATCAAAAACAAACAAAACAAGAAAAATGAATCTATTCAGCAAGTCTGCAACACATCCTGAAGAGTTACGTGATTTCACCCAATGTCAATGTGTAATTTCTCCAGTTCTGATCATTGTTTTGGTTGTTGGTAGCTTGGTCCAATGCCAAACACAAGTGAATCCTTTTTATGGCTTTAAACGCATTTTCTCCTCGAGAGAAACATGATTTCACTAAAAACGTTATAGTTTAAACATGCCTTTTGTACATGTCTGCAAACACTCAGAGCCTTAAAATAGGGTTATCACCAATGTGTTTTTTGGTGAGACACCTTCTATTTCTGGGTTCTGTGCGTTTTCAGACGAGTGCAATATTCTGATGAAATCCCTCCTTTTAATGCATTTTCTCACAGAAAATGAGTCTCTCTCCATGGGAAAATGGCTTTATTGAAAAAGCATATTCTGCTCGAGAAATCGTGTTTTAAACAACAAAAACGACTTCTGGCCTTATTTAGTTCACAGTTTTACTTTTGGAAACCTAGCCCGTATTCATAACGCACTAAACCTTTTTATCGCGTTAAACGCCTTTTCTCGACAAGAAAAGCACAATTTCATCAAAAACAAACAAAACAAGAAAAATGAATCTATTCAGCAAGTCTGCAACACATCCTGAAGAGTTACGTGATTTCACCCAATGTCAATGTGTAATTTCTCCAGTTCTGATCATTGTTTTGGTTGTTGGTAGCTTGGTCCAATGCCAAACACAAGTGAATCCTTTTTATGGCTTTAAACGCATTTTCTCCTCGAGAGAAACATGATTTCACTAAAAACGTTATAGTTTAAACATGCCTTTTGTACATGTCTGCAAACACTCAGAGCCTTATAATAGCGTTTTCACCAATGTGTTTTTTGGTGAGACACCTTCTATTTCTGGGTTCTGTGCATTTTCAGACGAGTGCAATATGGATGTTAATTGTTTCTGATGAAATCCCTCCTTTTAATGCATTTTCTCACAGAAAATGAGTCTCTCGCCATGGGAAAATGGCTTTTTGAGAAAGCATATTCTGCTAGAGAAATCGTGTTTTAAACAATATGAACGACTTCCGGCCTTATTTAGTTCACAGTTTTACTTTTGGTAACCTAGCCCGTATTCATAACGCACTAAACCTTTTTATCGCGTTAAACGCCTTTTCTCGACAAGAAAAGCACAATTTCATCAAAAACAAACAAAACAAGAAAAATGAATCTATTCAGCAAGTCTGCAACACATCCTGAAGAGTTACGTGATTTCACCCAATGTCAATGTGTAATTTCTCCAGTTCTGATCATTGTTTTGGTTGTTGGTAGCTTGGTCCAATGCCAAACACAAGTGAATCCTTTTTATGGCTTTAAACGCATTTTCTCCTCGAGAGAAACATGATTTCACTAAAAACGTTATAGTTTAAACATGCCTGTTGTACATGTCTGCAAACACTCAGAGCCTTAAAATAGCGTTTTCACCAATGTGTTTTTTGGTGAGACACCTTCTATTTCTGGGTTCTGTGCGTTTTCAGACGAGTGCAATATGGATGTTAATTGTTTCTGATGAAATCCCTCCTTTTAATGCATTTTCTCACAGAAAATGAGTCTCTCTCCATGGGAAAATGGCTTTATTGAAAAAGCATATTCTGCTCGAGAAATCGTGTTTTAAACAACAAAAACGCGACTTCTGGCCTTATTTAGTTCACAGTTTTACTTTTGCAAACCTAGCCCGTATTCATAACGCACTAAACCTTTTTATCGCGTTAAACGCCTTTTCTCGACAAGAAAAGCACAATTTCATCAAAAACAAACAAAACAAGAAAAATGAATCTATTCAGCAAGACATCCTGAAGAGTTACGTGATTTCACCCAATGTCAATGTGTAATTTCTCCAGTTCTGATCATTGTTTTGGTTGTTGGTAGCTTGGTCCAATGCCAAACACAAGTGAATCCTTTTTATGGCTTTAAACGCATTTTCTCCTCGAGAGAAACATGATTTCACTAAAAACGTTATAGTTTAAACATGCCTGTTGTACATGTCTGCAAACACTCAGAGCCTTATAATAGCGTTTTAACCAATGTGTTTTTTGGTGAGACACCTTCTATTTCTGGGTTCTGTGCATTTTCAGACGAGTGCAATATGGATGTTAATTGTTTCTGATGAAATCCCTCCTTTTAATGCATTTTCTCACAGAAAATGAGTCTCTCGCCATGGGAAAATGGCTTTTTGAAAAAGCATATTCTGCTCGAGAAATCGTGTTTTAAACAACAAAAACGACTTCTGGCCTTATTTAGTTCACAGTTTTACTTTTGGAAACCTAGCCCGTATTCATAACGCACTAAACCTTTTTATCGCGTTAAACGTCTTTTCTCGACAAGAAAAGCACAATTTCATCAAAAAAAAAAAAAACAAGAAAAATGAATCTATTCAGCAAGTCTGCAACACATCCTGAAGAGTTACGTGATTTCACCCAATGTCAATGTGTAATTTCTCCAGTTCTGATCATTGTTTTGGTTGTTGGTAGCTTGGTCCAATGCCAAACACAAGTGAATCCTTTTTATGGCTTTAAACGCATTTTCTCCTCGAGAGAAACATGATTTCACTAAAAACGTTATAGTTTAAACATGCCTTTTGTACATGTCTGCAAACACTCAGAGCCTTAAAATAGGGTTATCACCAATGTGTTTTTTGGTGAGACACCTTCTATTTCTGGGTTCTGTGCGTTTTCAGACGAGTGCAATATTCTGATGAAATCCCTCCTTTTAATGCATTTTCTCACAGAAAATGAGTCTCTCTCCATGGGAAAATGGCTTTATTGAAAAAGCATATTCTGCTCGAGAAATCGTGTTTTAAACAACAAAAACGACTTCTGGCCTTATTTAGTTCACAGTTTTACTTTTGGAAACCTAGCCCGTATTCATAACGCACTAAACCTTTTTATCGCGTTAAACGCCTTTTCTCGACAAGAAAAGCACAATTTCATCAAAAACAAACAAAACAAGAAAAATGAATCTATTCAGCAAGTCTGCAACACATCCTGAAGAGTTACGTGATTTCACCCAATGTCAATGTGTAATTTCTCCAGTTCTGATCATTGTTTTGGTTGTTGGTAGCTTGGTCCAATGCCAAACACAAGTGAATCCTTTTTATGGCTTTAAACGCATTTTCTCCTCGAGAGAAACATGATTTCACTAAAAACGTTATAGTTTAAACATGCCTTTTGTACATGTCTGCAAACACTCAGAGCCTTATAATAGCGTTTTCACCAATGTGTTTTTTGGTGAGACACCTTCTATTTCTGGGTTCTGTGCATTTTCAGACGAGTGCAATATGGATGTTAATTGTTTCTGATGAAATCCCTCCTTTTAATGCATTTTCTCACAGAAAATGAGTCTCTCGCCATGGGAAAATGGCTTTTTGAAAAAGCATATTCTGCTAGAGAAATCGTGTTTTAAACAATATGAACGACTTCCGGCCTTATTTAGTTCACAGTTTTACTTTTGGTAACCTAGCCCGTATTCATAACGCACTAAACCTTTTTATCGCGTTAAACGCCTTTTCTCGACAAGAAAAGCACAATTTCATCAAAAACAAACAAAACAAGAAAAATGAATCTATTCAGCAAGTCTGCAACACATCCTGAAGAGTTACGTGATTTCACCCAATGTCAATGTGTAATTTCTCCAGTTCTGATCATTGTTTTGGTTGTTGGTAGCTTGGTCCAATGCCAAACACAAGTGAATCCTTTTTATGGCTTTAAACGCATTTTCTCCTCGAGAGAAACATGATTTCACTAAAAACGTTATAGTTTAAACATGCCTGTTGTACATGTCTGCAAACACTCAGAGCCTTAAAATAGCGTTTTCACCAATGTGTTTTTTGGTGAGACACCTTCTATTTCTGGGTTCTGTGCGTTTTCAGACGAGTGCAATATGGATGTTAATTGTTTCTGATGAAATCCCTCCTTTTAATGCATTTTCTCACAGAAAATGAGTCTCTCCATGGGAAAATGACTTTTTTGAAAAAGCATATTCTGCTCGAGAAATCGTGTTTTAAACAATATGAACGACTTCCGGCCTTATTTAGTTCACAGTTTTACTTTTGGTAACCTAGCCCGTATTCATAACGCACTAAACCTTTTTATCGCGTTAAACGTCTTTTCTCGACAAGAAAAGCACAATTTCATCAAAAACAAACAAAACAAGAAAAATGAATCTATTCAGCAAGACATCCTGAAGAGGTACGTGATTTCACCCAATGTCAATGTGTAATTTCTCCAGTTCTGATCATTGTTTTGGTTGTTGGTAGCTTGGTCCAATGCCAAACACAAGTGAATCCTTTTTATGGCTTTAAACGCATTTTCTCCTCGAGAGAAACATGAATTCACTAAAAACGTTATAGTTTAAACATGCCTGTTGTACATGTCTGCAAACACTCAGAGCCTTAAAATAGCGTTTTCACCAATGTGTTTTTTGGTGAGACACCTTCTATTTCTGGGTTCTGTGCGTTTTCAGACGAGTGCAATATGGATGTTAATTGTTTCTGATGAAATCCCTCCTTTTAATGCATTTTCTCACAGAAAATGAGTCTCTCTCCATGGGAAAATGGCTTTATTGAAAAAGCATATTCTGCTCGAGAAATCGTGTTTTAAACAACAAAAACGACTTCTGGCCTTATTTAGTTCACAGTTTTACTTTTGGAAACCTAGCCCGTATTCATAACGCACTAAACCTTTTTATCGCGTTAAACGTCTTTTCTCGACAAGAAAAGCACAATTTCATCAAAAACAAACAAAACAAGAAAAATGAATCTATTCAGCAAGTCTGCAACACATCCTGAAGAGTTACGTGATTTCACCCAATGTCAATGTGTAATTTCTCCAGTTCTGATCATTGTTTTGGTTGTTGGTAGCTTGGTCCAATGCCAAACACAAGTGAATCCTTTTTATGGCTTTAAACGCATTTTCTCCTCGAGAGAAACATGATTTCACTAAAAACGTTATAGTTTAAACATGCCTGTTGTACATATCTGCAAACACTCAGAGCCTTAAAATAGCGTTTTCACCAATGTGTTTTTTGGTGAGACACCTTCTATTTCTGGGTTCTGTGCGTTTTCAGACGAGTGCAATATGGATGTTAATTGTTTCTGATGAAATCCCTCCTTTTAATGCATTTTCTCACAGAAAATGAGTCTCTCGCCATGGGAAAATGACTTTTTTGAAAAAGCATATTCTGCTCGAGAAATCGTGTTTTAAACAATATGAACGACTTCCGGCCTTATTTAGTTCACAGTTTTACTTTTGGTAACCTAGCCCGTATTCATAACGCACTAAACCTTTTTATCGCGCTAAACGCCTTTTCTCGACAAGAAAAGCACAATTTCATCAAAAACAAACAAAACAAGAAAAATGAATCTATTCAGCAAGACATCCTGAAGAGTTACGTGATTTCACCCAATGTCAATGTGTAATTTCTCCAGTTCTGATCATTGTTTTGGTTGTTGGTAGCTTGGTCCAATGCCAAACACAAGTGAATCCTTTTTATGGCTTTAAACGCATTTTCTCCTCGAGAGAAACATGATTTCACTAAAAACGTTATAGTTTAAACATGCCTGTTGTACATGTCTGCAAACACTCAGAGCCTTAAAATAGCGTTTTCACCAATGTGTTTTTTGGTGAGACACCTTCTATTTCTGGGTTCTGTGCGTTTTCAGACGAGTGCAATATGGATGTTAATTGTTTCTGATGAAATCCCTCCTTTTAATGCATTTTCTCACAGAAAATGAGTCTCTCGCCATGGGAAAATGGCTTTTTGAAAAAGCATATTCTGCTAGAGAAATCGTGTTTTAAACAATATGAACGACTTCCGGCCTTATTTAGTTCACAGTTTTACTTTTGGTAACCTAGCCCGTATTCATAACGCACTAAACCTTTTTATCGCGTTAAACGCCTTTTCTCGACAAGAAAAGCACAATTTCATCAAAAACAAACAAAACAAGAAAAATGAATCTATTCAGCAAGTCTGCAACACATCCTGAAGAGTTACGTGATTTCACCCAATGTCAATGTGTAATTTCTCCAGTTCTGATCATTGTTTTGGTTGTTGGTAGCTTGGTCCAATGCCAAACACAAGTGAATCCTTTTTATGGCTTTAAACGCATTTTCTCCTCGAGAGAAACATGATTTCACTAAAAACGTTATAGTTTAAACATGCCTTTTGTACATGTCTGCAAACACTCAGAGCCTTAAAATAGGGTTATCACCAATGTGTTTTTTGGTGAGACACCTTCTATTTCTGGGTTCTGTGCGTTTTCAGACGAGTGCAATATTCTGATGAAATCCCTCCTTTTAATGCATTTTCTCACAGAAAATGAGTCTCTCTCCATGGGAAAATGGCTTTATTGAAAAAGCATATTCTGCTCGAGAAATCGTGTTTTAAACAACAAAAACGCGACTTCTGGCCTTATTTAGTTCACAGTTTTACTTTTGCAAACCTAGCCCGTATTCATAACGCACTAAACCTTTTTATCGCGTTAAACGCCTTTTCTCGACAAGAAAAGCACAATTTCATCAAAAACAAACAAAACAAGAAAAATGAATCTATTCAGCAAGACATCCTGAAGAGTTACGTGATTTCACCCAATGTCAATGTGTAATTTCTCCAGTTCTGATCATTGTTTTGGTTGTTGGTAGCTTGGTCCAATGCCAAACACAAGTGAATCCTTTTTATGGCTTTAAACGCATTTTCTCCTCGAGAGAAACATGATTTCACTAAAAACGTTATAGTTTAAACATGCCTGTTGTACATGTCTGCAAACACTCAGAGCCTTATAATAGCGTTTTAACCAATGTGTTTTTTGGTGAGACACCTTCTATTTCTGGGTTCTGTGCATTTTCAGACGAGTGCAATATGGATGTTAATTGTTTCTGATGAAATCCCTCCTTTTAATGCATTTTCTCACAGAAAATGAGTCTCTCGCCATGGGAAAATGGCTTTTTGAAAAAGCATATTCTGCTCGAGAAATCGTGTTTTAAACAACAAAAACGACTTCTGGCCTTATTTAGTTCACAGTTTTACTTTTGGAAACCTAGCCCGTATTCATAACGCACTAAACCTTTTTATCGCGTTAAACGTCTTTTCTCGACAAGAAAAGCACAATTTCATCAAAAAAAAAAAAAACAAGAAAAATGAATCTATTCAGCAAGTCTGCAACACATCCTGAAGAGTTACGTGATTTCACCCAATGTCAATGTGTAATTTCTCCAGTTCTGATCATTGTTTTGGTTGTTGGTAGCTTGGTCCAATGCCAAACACAAGTGAATCCTTTTTATGGCTTTAAACGCATTTTCTCCTCGAGAGAAACATGATTTCACTAAAAACGTTATAGTTTAAACATGCCTTTTGTACATGTCTGCAAACACTCAGAGCCTTAAAATAGGGTTATCACCAATGTGTTTTTTGGTGAGACACCTTCTATTTCTGGGTTCTGTGCGTTTTCAGACGAGTGCAATATTCTGATGAAATCCCTCCTTTTAATGCATTTTCTCACAGAAAATGAGTCTCTCTCCATGGGAAAATGGCTTTATTGAAAAAGCATATTCTGCTCGAGAAATCGTGTTTTAAACAACAAAAACGACTTCTGGCCTTATTTAGTTCACAGTTTTACTTTTGGAAACCTAGCCCGTATTCATAACGCACTAAACCTTTTTATCGCGTTAAACGCCTTTTCTCGACAAGAAAAGCACAATTTCATCAAAAACAAACAAAACAAGAAAAATGAATCTATTCAGCAAGTCTGCAACACATCCTGAAGAGTTACGTGATTTCACCCAATGTCAATGTGTAATTTCTCCAGTTCTGATCATTGTTTTGGTTGTTGGTAGCTTGGTCCAATGCCAAACACAAGTGAATCCTTTTTATGGCTTTAAACGCATTTTCTCCTCGAGAGAAACATGATTTCACTAAAAACGTTATAGTTTAAACATGCCTTTTGTACATGTCTGCAAACACTCAGAGCCTTATAATAGCGTTTTCACCAATGTGTTTTTTGGTGAGACACCTTCTATTTCTGGGTTCTGTGCATTTTCAGACGAGTGCAATATGGATGTTAATTGTTTCTGATGAAATCCCTCCTTTTAATGCATTTTCTCACAGAAAATGAGTCTCTCGCCATGGGAAAATGGCTTTTTGAAAAAGCATATTCTGCTAGAGAAATCGTGTTTTAAACAATATGAACGACTTCCGGCCTTATTTAGTTCACAGTTTTACTTTTGGTAACCTAGCCCGTATTCATAACGCACTAAACCTTTTTATCGCGTTAAACGCCTTTTCTCGACAAGAAAAGCACAATTTCATCAAAAACAAACAAAACAAGAAAAATGAATCTATTCAGCAAGTCTGCAACACATCCTGAAGAGTTACGTGATTTCACCCAATGTCAATGTGTAATTTCTCCAGTTCTGATCATTGTTTTGGTTGTTGGTAGCTTGGTCCAATGCCAAACACAAGTGAATCCTTTTTATGGCTTTAAACGCATTTTCTCCTCGAGAGAAACATGATTTCACTAAAAACGTTATAGTTTAAACATGCCTTTTGTACATGTCTGCAAACACTCAGAGCCTTAAAATAGGGTTATCACCAATGTGTTTTTTGGTGAGACACCTTCTATTTCTGGGTTCTGTGCGTTTTCAGACGAGTGCAATATTCTGATGAAATCCCTCCTTTTAATGCATTTTCTCACAGAAAATGAGTCTCTCTCCATGGGAAAATGGCTTTATTGAAAAAGCATATTCTGCTCGAGAAATCGTGTTTTAAACAACAAAAACGACTTCTGGCCTTATTTAGTTCACAGTTTTACTTTTGGAAACCTAGCCCGTATTCATAACGCACTAAACCTTTTTATCGCGTTAAACGCCTTTTCTCGACAAGAAAAGCACAATTTCATCAAAAACAAACAAAACAAGAAAAATGAATCTATTCAGCAAGTCTGCAACATAATAGCGACAGGCATGGGCGCAAGTCCATGAATACTGGGATGGCATCCAGCGCTTTACCTGTGCCCCCGTCCATAGGGTTAGTGGTTGTGTCAGGAAGGGCATCCGACGTAAAATTTTGCCAAATCAATATGCAGATTGACAAGACCATACCAGATCGAACAACGGTCATTGGCACTGTGCCCTCACAGGGTCCTGGTGGAAACTGTAAAATCTGCTGTGGCGACCCCTGAAAAACAGGGAAAAAGCTGAAAGAAGGAATCAGCAAGTCTGCAACACATCCTGAAGAGTTACTCGATTTCACCCAATGTCAATGTGTAATTTCTCCAGTTCTGATCATTGTTTTGGTTGTTGGTAGCTTGGTCCAATGCCAAACACAAGTGAATCCTTTTTATGGCTTTAAACGCATTTTCTCCTCGAGAGAAACATGAATTCACTAAAAACGTTATAGTTTAAACATGCCTGTTGTACATGTCTGCAAACACTCAGAGCCTTAAAATAGCGTTTTCACCAATGTGTTTTTTGGTGAGACACCTTCTATTTCTGGGTTCTGTGCGTTTTCAGACGAGTGCAATATGGATGTTAATTGTTTCTGATGAAATCCCTCCTTTTAATGCATTTTCTCACAGAAAATGAGTCTCTCTCCATGGGAAAATGGCTTTATTGAAAAAGCATATTCTGCTCGAGAAATCGTGTTTTAAACAACAAAAACGACTTCTGGCCTTATTTAGTTCACAGTTTTACTTTTGGAAACCTAGCCCGTATTCATAACGCACTAAACCTTTTTATCGCGTTAAACGTCTTTTCTCGACAAGAAAAGCACAATTTCATCAAAAACAAACAAAACAAGAAAAATTAATCTATTCAGCAAGTCTGCAACACATCCTGAAGAGTTACGTGATTTCACCCAATGTCAATGTGTAATTTCTCCAGTTCTGATCATTGTTTTGGTTGTTGGTAGCTTGGTCCAATGCCAAACACAAGTGAATCCTTTTTATGGCTTTAAACGCATTTTCTCCTCGAGAGAAACATGATTTCACTAAAAACGTTATAGTTTAAACATGCCTGTTGTACATATCTGCAAACACTCAGAGCCTTAAAATAGCGTTTTCACCAATGTGTTTTTTGGTGAGACACCTTCTATTTCTGGGTTCTGTGCGTTTTCAGACGAGTGCAATATGGATGTTAATTGTTTCTGATGAAATCCCTCCTTTTAATGCATTTTCTCACAGAAAATGAGTCTCTCGCCATGGGAAAACTACTTTTTTGAAAAAGCATATTCTGCTCGAGAAATCGTGTTTTAAACAATATGAACGACTTCCGGCCTTATTTAGTTCACAGTTTTACTTTTGGCAACCTAGCCCGTATTCATAACGCACTAAACCTTTTTATCGCGTTAAACGCCTTTTCTCGACAAGAAAAGCACAATTTCATCAAAAACAAACAAAACAAGAAAAATGAATCTATCCAGCAAGACATCCTGAAGAGTTACATGATTTCACCCAATGTCAATGTGTAATTTCTCCAGTTCTGATCATTGTTTTGGTTGTTGGTAGCTTGGTCCAATGCCAAACACAAGTGAATCCTTTTTATGGCTTTAAACGCATTTTCTCCTCGAGAGAAACATGATTTCACTAAAAACGTTATAGTTTAAACATGCCTGTTGTACATGTCTGCAAACACTCAGAGCCTTAAAATAGCGTTTTCACCAATGTGTTTTTTGGTGAGACACCTTCTATTTCTGGGTTCTGTGCGTTTTCAGACGAGTGCAATATGGATGTTAATTGTTTCTGATGAAATCCCTCCTTTTAATGCATTTTCTCACAGAAAATGAGTCTCTCTCCATGGGAAAATGGCTTTATTGAAAAAGCATATTCTGCTCGAGAAATCGTGTTTTAAACAACAAAAACGACTTCTGGCCTTATTTAGTTCACAGTTTTACTTTTGGAAACCTAGCCCGTATTCATAACGCACTAAACCTTTTTATCGCGTTAAACGTCTTTTCTCGACAAGAAAAGCACAATTTCATCAAAAACAAACAAAACAAGAAAAATGAATCTATTCAGCAAGTCTGCAACACATCCTGAAGAGTTACGTGATTTCACCCAATGTCAATGTGTAATTTCTCCAGTTCTGATCATTGTTTTGGTTGTTGGTAGCTTGGTCCAATGCCAAACACAAGTGAATCCTTTTTATGGCTTTAAACGCATTTTCTCCTCGAGAGAAACATGATTTCACTAAAAACGTTATAGTTTAAACATGCCTGTTGTACATATCTGCAAACACTCAGAGCCTTAAAATAGCGTTTTCACCAATGTGTTTTTTGGTGAGACACCTTCTATTTCTGGGTTCTGTGCGTTTTCAGACGAGTGCAATATGGATGTTAATTGTTTCTGATGAAATCCCTCCTTTTAATGCATTTTCTCACAGAAAATGAGTCTCTCGCCATGGGAAAATGACTTTTTTGAAAAAGCATATTCTGCTCGAGAAATCGTGTTTTAAACAATAAAAACGACTTCCGGCCTTATTTAGTTCACAGTTTTACTTTTGGTAACCTAGCCCGTATTCATAACGCACTAAACCTTTTTATCGCGTTAAACGTCTTTTCTCGACAAGAAAAGCACAATTTCATCAAAAACAATCAAAACAAGAAAAATGAATCTATTCAGCAAGACATCCTGAAGAGGTACGTGATTTCACCCAATGTCAATGTGTAATTTCTCCAGTTCTGATCATTGTTTTGGTTGTTGGTAGCTTGGTCCAATGCCAAACACAAGTGAATCCTTTTTATGGCTTTAAACGCATTTTCTCCTCGAGAGAAACATGATTTCACTAAAAACGTTATAGTTTAAACATGCCTTTTGTACATGTCTGCAAACACTCAGAGCCTTAAAATAGGGTTATCACCAATGTGTTTTTTGGTGAGACACCTTCTATTTCTGGGTTCTGTGCGTTTTCAGACGAGTGCAATATTCTGATGAAATCCCTCCTTTTAATGCATTTTCTCACAGAAAATGAGTCTCTCTCCATGGGAAAATGGCTTTTTGAAAAAGCATATTCTGCTAGAGAAATCGTGTTTTAAACAATATGAACAACTTCCGGCCTTATTTAGTTCACAGTTTTACTTTTGGTAACCTAGCCCGTATTCATAACGCACTAAACCTTTTTATCGCGTTAAACGCCTTTTCTCGACAAGAAAAGCACAATTTCATCAAAAACAAACAAAACAAGAAAAATGAATCTATTCAGCAAGTCTGCAACACATCCTGAAGAGTTACGTGATTTCACCCAATGTCAATGTGTAATTTCTCCAGTTCTGATCATTGTTTTGGTTGTTGGTAGCTTGGTCCAATGCCAAACACAAGTGAATCCTTTTTATGGCTTTAAACGCATTTTCTCCTCGAGAGAAACATGATTTCACTAAAAACGTTATAGTTTAAACATGCCTGTTGTACATATCTGCAAACACTCAGAGCCTTAAAATAGCGTTTTCACCAATGTGTTTTTTGGTGAGACACCTTCTATTTCTGGGTTCTGTGCGTTTTCAGACGAGTGCAATATGGATGTTAATTGTTTCTGATGAAATCCCTCCTTTTAATGCATTTTCTCACAGAAAATGAGTCTCTCGCCATGGGAAAATGACTTTTTTGAAAAAGCATATTCTGCTCGAGAAATCGTGTTTTAAACAATATGAACGACTTCCGGCCTTATTTAGTTCACAGTTTTACTTTTGGCAACCTAGCCCGTATTCATAACGCACTAAACCTTTTTATCGCGTTAAACGCCTTTTCTCGACAAGAAAAGCACAATTTCATCAAAAACAAACAAAACAAGAAAAATGAATCTATCCAGCAAGACATCCTGAAGAGTTACATGATTTCACCCAATGTCAATGTGTAATTTCTCC
Source organism: Lampris incognitus (assembly GCF_029633865.1). Taxonomy (NCBI): domain Eukaryota; kingdom Metazoa; phylum Chordata; class Actinopteri; order Lampriformes; family Lampridae; genus Lampris; species Lampris incognitus. Next base: position 5,101,098 of record NC_079225.1, on the reverse strand, counting down.
AGTTCTGATCATTGTTTTGGTTGTTGGTAGCTTGGTCCAATGCCAAACACAAGTGAATCCTTTTTATGGCTTTAAACGCATTTTCTCCTCGAGAGAAACATGATTTCACTAAAAACGTTATAGTTTAAACATGCCTGTTGTACATGTCTGCAAACACTCAGAGCCTTAAAATAGCGTTTTCACCAATGTGTTTTTTGGTGAGACACCTTCTATTTCTGGGTTCTGTGCGTTTTCAGACGAGTGCAATATGGATGTTAATTGTTTCTGATGAAATCCCTCCTTTTAATGCATTTTCTCACAGAAAATGAGTCTCTCGCCATGGGAAAATGACTTTTTTGAAAAAGCATATTCTGCTCGAGAAATCGTGTTTTAAACAATAAAAACGACTTCCGGCCTTATTTAGTTCACAGTTTTACTTTTTGGTAACCTAGCCCGTATTCATAACGCACTAAACCTTTTTATCGCGTTAAACGTCTTTTCTCGACAAGAAAAGCACAATTTCATCAAAAACAAACAAAACAAGAAAAATGAATCTATTCAGCAAGTCTGCAACATAATAGCGACAGGCATGGGCGCAAGTCTATGAATACTGGGATGGCATCCAGCGCTTTACCTGTGCCCCCGTCCATAGGGTTAGTGGTTGTGTCAGGAAGGGCATCCGACGTAAAATTTTGCCAAATCAATATGCAGATTGACAAGACCATACCAGATCGAACAACGGTCATTGGCACTGTGCCCTCACAGGGTCCTGGTGGAAACTGTAAAATCTGCTGTGGCGACCCCTGAAAAACAGGGAAAAAGCTGAAAGAAGGAATCAGCAAGTCTGCAACACATCCTGAAGAGTTACGTGATTTCACCCAATGTCAATGTGTAATTTCTCCAGTTCTGATCATTGTTTTGGTTGTTGGTAGCTTGGTCCAATGCCAAACACAAGTGAATCCTTTTTATGGCTTTAAACGCATTTTCTCCTCGAGAGAAACATGAATTCACTAAAAACGTTATAGTTTAAACATGCCTGTTGTACATGTCTGCAAACACTCAGAGCCTTAAAATAGCGTTTTCACCAATGTGTTTTTTGGTGAGACACCTTCTATTTCTGGGTTCTGTGCGTTTTCAGACGAGTGCAATATGGATGTTAATTGTTTCTGATGAAATCCCTCCTTTTAATGCATTTTCTCACAGAAAATGAGTCTCTCTCCATGGGAAAATGGCTTTATTGAAAAAGCATATTCTGCTCGAGAAATCGTGTTTTAAACAACAAAAACGACTTCTGGCCTTATTTAGTTCACAGTTTTACTTTTGGAAACCTAGCCCGTATTCATAACGCACTAAACCTTTTTATCGCGTTAAACGTCTTTTCTCGACAAGAAAAGCACAATTTCATCAAAAACAAACAAAACAAGAAAAATGAATCTATTCAGCAAGTCTGCAACACATCCTGAAGAGTTACGTGATTTCACCCAATGTCAATGTGTAATTTCTCCAGTTCTGATCATTGTTTTGGTTGTTGGTAGCTTGGTCCAATGCCAAACACAAGTGAATCCTTTTTATGGCTTTAAACGCATTTTCTCCTCGAGAGAAACATGATTTCACTAAAAACGTTATAGTTTAAACATGCCTGTTGTACATATCTGCAAACACTCAGAGCCTTAAAATAGCGTTTTCACCAATGTGTTTTTTGGTGAGACACCTTCTATTTCTGGGTTCTGTGCGTTTTCAGACGAGTGCAATATGGATGTTAATTGTTTCTGATGAAATCCCTCCTTTTAATGCATTTTCTCACAGAAAATGAGTCTCTCGCCATGGGAAAATGACTTTTTTGAAAAAGCATATTCTGCTCGAGAAATCGTGTTTTAAACAATAAAAACGACTTCCGGCCTTATTTAGTTCACAGTTTTACTTTTGGTAACCTAGCCCGTATTCATAACGCACTAAACCTTTTTATCGCGTTAAACGTCTTTTCTCGACAAGAAAAGCACAATTTCATCAAAAACAATCAAAACAAGAAAAATGAATCTATTCAGCAAGACATCCTGAAGAGGTACGTGATTTCACCCAATGTCAATGTGTAATTTCTCCAGTTCTGATCATTGTTTTGGTTGTTGGTAGCTTGGTCCAATGCCAAACACAAGTGAATCCTTTTTATGGCTTTAAACGCATTTTCTCCTCGAGAGAAACATGATTTCACTAAAAACGTTATAGTTTAAACATGCCTTTTGTACATGTCTGCAAACACTCAGAGCCTTAAAATAGGGTTATCACCAATGTGTTTTTTGGTGAGACACCTTCTATTTCTGGGTTCTGTGCGTTTTCAGACGAGTGCAATATTCTGATGAAATCCCTCCTTTTAATGCATTTTCTCACAGAAAATGAGTCTCTCTCCATGGGAAAATGGCTTTTTGAAAAAGCATATTCTGCTAGAGAAATCGTGTTTTAAACAATATGAACAACTTCCGGCCTTATTTAGTTCACAGTTTTACTTTTGGTAACCTAGCCCGTATTCATAACGCACTAAACCTTTTTATCGCGTTAAACGCCTTTTCTCGACAAGAAAAGCACAATTTCATCAAAAACAAACAAAACAAGAAAAATGAATCTATTCAGCAAGTCTGCAACACATCCTGAAGAGTTACGTGATTTCACCCAATGTCAATGTGTAATTTCTCCAGTTCTGATCATTGTTTTGGTTGTTGGTAGCTTGGTCCAATGCCAAACACAAGTGAATCCTTTTTATGGCTTTAAACGCATTTTCTCCTCGAGAGAAACATGATTTCACTAAAAACGTTATAGTTTAAACATGCCTGTTGTACATGTCTGCAAACACTCAGAGCCTTAAAATAGCGTTTTCACCAATGTGTTTTTTGGTGAGACACCTTCTATTTCTGGGTTCTGTGCGTTTTCAGACGAGTGCAATATGGATGTTAATTGTTTCTGATGAAATCCCTCCTTTTAATGCATTTTCTCACAGAAAATGAGTCTCTCCATGGGAAAATGACTTTTTTGAAAAAGCATATTCTGCTCGAGAAATCGTGTTTTAAACAATATGAACGACTTCCGGCCTTATTTAGTTCACAGTTTTACTTTTGGTAACCTAGCCCGTATTCATAACGCACTAAACCTTTTTATCGCGTTAAACGTCTTTTCTCGACAAGAAAAGCACAATTTCATCAAAAACAAACAAAACAAGAAAAATGAATCTATTCAGCAAGACATCCTGAAGAGTTACGTGATTTCACCCAATGTCAATGTGTAATTTCTCCAGTTCTGATCATTGTTTTGGTTGTTGGTAGCTTGGTCCAATGCCAAACACAAGTGAATCCTTTTTATGGCTTTAAACGCATTTTCTCCTCGAGAGAAACATGAATTCACTAAAAACGTTATAGTTTAAACATGCCTGTTGTACATGTCTGCAAACACTCAGAGCCTTATAATAGCGTTTTCACCAATGTGTTTTTTGGTGAAACACCTTCTATTTCTGGGTTCTGTGCGTTTTCAGACGAGTGCAATATGGATGTTAATTGTTTCTGATGAAATCCCTCCTTTTAATGCATTTTCTCACAGAAAATGAGTCTCTCGCCATGGGAAAATGGCTTTTTGAAAAAGCATATTCTGCTAGAGAAATCGTGTTTTAAACAATATGAACGACTTCCGGCCTTATTTAGTTCACAGTTTTACTTTTGGTAACCTAGCCCGTATTCATAACGCACTAAACCTTTTTATCACGTTAAACGCCTTTTCTCGACAAGAAAAGCACAATTTCATCAAAAACAAACAAAACAAGAAAAATGAATCTATTCAGCAAGTCTGCAACACATCCTGAAGAGTTACGTGATTTCACCCAATGTCAATGTGTAATTTCTCCAGTTCTGATCATTGTTTTGGTTGTTGGTAGCTTGGTCCAATGCCAAACACAAGTGAATCCTTTTTATGGCTTTAAACGCATTTTCTCCTCGAGAGAAACATGATTTCACTAAAAACGTTATAGTTTAAACATGCCTTTTGTACATGTCTGCAAACACTCAGAGCCTTAAAATAGGGTTATCACCAATGTGTTTTTTGGTGAGACACCTTCTATTTCTTGGTTCTGTGCGTTTTCAGACGAGTGCAATATTCTGATGAAATCCCTCCTTTTAATGCATTTTCTCACAGAAAATGAGTCTCTCTCCATGGGAAAATGGCTTTATTGAAAAAGCATATTCTGCTCGAGAAATCGTGTTTTAAACAACAAAAACGACATCTGGCCTTATTTAGTTCAGCTTTACTTTTGGAAACCTAGCCCGTATTCATAACGCACTAAACCTTTTTATCGCGTTAAACGCCTTTTCTCGACAAGAAAAGCACAATTTCATCAAAAACAAACAAAACAAGAAAAATGAATCTATTCAGCAAGTCTGCAACACATCCTGAAGAGTTACGTGATTTCACCCAATGTCAATGTGTAATTTCTCCAGTTCTGATCATTGTTTTGGTTGTTGGTAGCTTGGTCCAATGCCAAACACAAGTGAATCCTTTTTATGGCTTTAAACGCATTTTCTCCTCGAGAGAAACATGATTTCACTAAAAACGTTATAGTTTAAACATGCCTTTTGTACATGTCTGCAAACACTCATAGCCTTAAAATAGGGTTATCACCAATGTGTTTTTTGGTGAGACACCTTCTATTTCTGGGTTCTGTGCGTTTTCAGACGAGTGCAATATTCTGATGAAATCCCTCCTTTTAATGCATTTTCTCACAGAAAATGAGTCTCTCTCCATGGGAAAATGGCTTTATTGAAAAGGCATATTCTGCTCGAGAAATCGTGTTTTAAACAACAAAAACGACTTCTGGCCTTATTTAGTTCACAGTTTTACTTTTGGAAACCTAGCCCGTATTCATAACGCACTAAACCTTTTTATCGCGTTAAACGCCTTTTCTCGACAAGAAAAGCACATTTTCATCAAAAACAAACAAAACAAGAAAAATGAATCTATTCAGCAAGACATCCTGAAGAGTTACGTGATTTCACCCAATGTCAATGTGTAATTTCTCCAGTTCTGATCATTGTTTTGGTTGTTGGTAGCTTGGTCCAATGCCAAACACAAGTGAATCCTTTTTATGGCTTTAAACGCATTTTCTCCTCGAGAGAAACATGATTTCACTAAAAACGTTACAGTTTAAACATGCCTGTTGTACATGTCTGCAAACACTCAGAGCCTTAAAATAGCGTTTTCACCAATGTGTTTTTTGGTGAGACACCTTCTATTTCTGGGTTCTGTGCGTTTTCAGACGAGTGCAATATGGATGTTAATTGTTTCTGATGAAATCCCTCCTTTTAATGCATTTTCTCACAGAAAATGAGTCTCTCGCCATGGGAAAATGGCTTTTTGAAAAAGCATATTCTGCTAGAGAAATCGTGTTTTAAACAATATGAACGACTTCCGGCCTTATTTAGTTCACAGTTTTACTTTTGGTAACCTAGCCCGTATTCATAACGCACTAAACCTTTTTATCGCGTTAAACGCCTTTTCTCGACAAGAAAAGCACAATTTCATCAAAAACAAACAAAACAAGAAAAATGAATCTATTCAGCAAGTCTGCAACACATCCTGAAGAGTTACGTGATTTCACCCAATGTCAATGTGTAATTTCTCCAGTTCTGATCATTGTTTTGGTTGTTGGTAGCTTGGTCCAATGCCAAACACAAGTGAATCCTTTTTATGGCTTTAAACGCATTTTCTCCTCGAGAGAAACATGATTTCACTAAAAACGTTATAGTTTAAACATGCCTTTTGTACATGTCTGCAAACACTCAGAGCCTTAAAATAGGGTTATCACCAATGTGTTTTTTGGTGAGACACCTTCTATTTCTGGGTTCTGTGCGTTTTCAGACGAGTGCAATATTCTGATGAAATCCCTCCTTTTAATGCATTTTCTCACAGAAAATGAGTCTCTCTCCATGGGAAAATGGCTTTATTGAAAAAGCATATTCTGCTCGAGAAATCGTGTTTTAAACAATATGAACGACTTCCGGCCTTATTTAGTTCACAGTTTTACTTTTGGTAACCTAGCCCGTATTCATAACGCACTAAACCTTTTTATCGCGTTAAACGTCTTTTCTCGACAAGAAAAGCACAATTTCATCAAAAACAAACAAAACAAGAAAAATGAATCTATTCAGCAAGACATCCTGAAGAGTTACGTGATTTCACCGAATGTCAATGTGTAATTTCTCCAGTTCTGATCATTGTTTTGGTTGTTGGTAGCTTGGTCCAATGCCAAACACAAGTGAATCCTTTTTATGGCTTTAAACGCATTTTCTCCTCGAGAGAAACATGAATTCACTAAAAACGTTATAGTTTAAACATGCCTGTTGTACATGTGTGCAAACACTCAGAGCCTTATAATAGCGTTTTCACCAATGTGTTTTTTGGTGAGACACCTTCTATTTCTGGGTTCTGTGCGTTTTCAGACGAGTGCAATATGGATGTTAATTGTTTCTGATGAAATCCCTCCTTTTAATGCATTTTCTCACAGAAAATGAGTCTCTCGCCATGGGAAAATGACTTTTTTGAAAAAGCATATTCTGCTCGAGAAATCGTGTTTTAAACAATAAAAACGACTTCCGGCCTTATTTAGTTCACAGTTTTACTTTTGGTAACCTAGCCCGTATTCATAACGCACTAAACCTTTTTATCGCGTTAAACGTCTTTTCTCGACAAGAAAAGCACAATTTCATCAAAAACAAACAAAACAAGAAAAATGAATCTATTCAGCAAGACATCCTGAAGAGTTACGTGATTTCACCCAATGTCAATGTGTAATTTCTCCAGTTCTGATCATTGTTTTGGTTGTTGGTAGCTTGGTCCAATGCCAAACACAAGTGAATCCTTTTTATGGCTTTAAACGCATTTTCTCCTCGAGAGAAACATGATTTCACTAAAAACGTTATAGTTTAAACATGCCTGTTGTACATGTCTGCAAACACTCAGAGCCTTATAATAGCGTTTTCACCAATGTGTTTTTTGGTGAGACACCTTCTATTTCTGGGTTCTGTGCGTTTTCAGACGAGTGCAATATGGATGTTAATTGTTTCTGATGAAATCCCTCCTTTTAATGCATTTTCTCACAGAAAATGAGTCTCTCGCCATGGGAAAATGGCTTTTTGAAAAAGCATATTCTGCTAGAGAAATCGTGTTTTAAACAATATGAACAACTTCCGGCCTTATTTAGTTCACAGTTTTACTTTTGGTAACCTAGCCCGTATTCATAACGCACTAAACCTTTTTATTGCGTTAAACGCCTTTTCTCGACAAGAAAAGCACAATTTCATCAAAAACAAACAAAACAAGAAAAATGAATCTATTCAGCAAGTCTGCAACACATCCTGAAGAGTTACGTGATTTCACCCAATTTCAATGTGTAATTTCTCCAGTTCTGATCATTGTTTTGGTTGTTGGTTGCTTGGTCCAATGCCAAACACAATTGAATCCTTTTTAACGCTTTAAACGCATTTTCTCCTCGAGAGAAACATGATTTCACTAAAAACGTTATAGTTTAAACATGCCTTTTGTACATGTCTGCAAACACTCAGAGCCTTAAAATAGGGTTATCACCAATGTGTTTTTTGGTGAGACACCTTCTATTTCTGGGTTCTGTGCGTTTTCAGACGAGTGCAATATGGATGTTAATTGTTTCTGATGAAATCCCTCCTTTTAATGCATTTTCTCACAGAAAATGAGTCTCTCGCCATGGGAAAATGACTTTTTTGAAAAAGCATATTCTGCTCGAGAAATCGTGTTTTAAACAATAAAAACGACTTCCGGCCTTATTTAGTTCACAGTTTTACTTTTGGTAACCTAGCCCGTATTCATAACGCACTCAACCTTTTTATCGCGTTAAACGTCTTTTCTCGACAAGAAAAGCACAATTTCATCAAAAACAAACAAAACAAGAAAAATGAATCTATTCAGCAAGACATCCTGAAGAGTTACGTGATTTCACCCAATGTCAATGTGTAATTTCTCCAGTTCTGATCATTGTTTTGGTTGTTGGTAGCTTGGTCCAATGCCAAACACAAGTGAATCCTTTTTATGGCTTTAAACGCATTTTCTCCTCGAGAGAAACATGATTTCACTAAAAACGTTATAGTTTAAACATGCCTGTTGTACATGTCTGCAAACACTCAGAGCCTTATAATAGCGTTTTCACCAATGTGTTTTTTGGTGAGACACCTTCTATTTCTGGGTTCTGTGCGTTTTCAGACGAGTGCAATATGGATGTTAATTGTTTCTGATGAAATCCCTCCTTTTAATGCATTTTCTCACAGAAAATGAGTCTCTCGCCATGGGAAAATGGCTTTTTGAAAAAGCATATTCTGCTAGAGAAATCGTGTTTTAAACAATATGAACAACTTCCGGCCTTATTTAGTTCACAGTTTTACTTTTGGTAACCTAGCCCGTATTCATAACGCACTAAACCTTTTTATCGCGTTAAACGCCTTTTCTCGACAAGAAAAGCACAATTTCATCAAAAACAAACAAAACAAGAAAAATGAATCTATTCAGCAAGTCTGCAACACATCCTGAAGAGTTACGTGATTTCACCCAATGTCAATGTGTAATTTCTCCAGTTCTGATCATTGTTTTGGTTGTTGGTTGCTTGGTCCAATGCCAAACACAATTGAATCCTTTTTAACGCTTTAAACGCATTTTCTCCTCGAGAGAAACATGATTTCACTAAAAACGTTATAGTTTAAACATGCCTTTTGTACATGTCTGCAAACACTCAGAGCCTTAAAATAGGGTTATCACCAATGTGTTTTTTGGTGAGACACCTTCTATTTCTGGGTTCTGTGCGTTTTCAGACGAGTGCAATATTCTGATGAAATACCTCCTTTTAATGCATTTTCTCACAGAAAATGAGTCTCTCTCCATGGGAAAATGGCTTTATTGAAAAAGCATATTCTGCTCGAGAAATCGTGTTTTAAACAACAAAAACGACTTCTGGCCTTATTTAGTTCACAGTTTTACTTTTGGAAACCTAGCCCGTATTCATAACGCACTAAACCTTTTTATCGCGTTAAACGCCTTTTCTCGACAAGAAAAGCACAATTTCATCAAAAACAAACAAAACAAGAAAAATGAATCTATTCAGCAAGTCTGCAACACATCCTGAAGAGTTACGTGATTTCACCCAATGTCAATGTGTAATTTCTCCAGTTCTGATCATTGTTTTGGTTGTTGGTAGCTTGGTCCAATGCCAAACACAAGTGAATCCTTTTTATGGCTTTAAACGCATTTTCTCCTCGAGAGAAACATGATTTCACTAAAAACGTTATAGTTTAAACATGCCTGTTGTACATGTCTGCAAACACTCAGAGCCTTAAAATAGCGTTTTCACCAATGTGTTTTTTGGTGAGACACCTTCTATTTCTGGGTTCTGTGCGTTTTCAGACGAGTGCAATATGGATGTTAATTGTTTCTGATGAAATCCCTCCTTTTAATGCATTTTCTCACAGAAAATGATTCTCTCGCCATTGGAAAATGACTTTTTTGAAAAAGCATATTCTGCTCGAGAAATCGTGTTTTAAACAATAAAAACGACTTCCGGCCTTATTTAGTTCAGTTTTACTTTTGGTAACCTAGCCCGTATTCATAACGCACTAAACCTTTTTATCGCGTTAAACGTCTTTTCTCGACAAGAAAAGCACATTTTCATCAAAAACAAACAAAACAAGAAAAATGAATCTATTCAGCAAGACATCCTGAAGAGTTACGTGATTTCACCCAATGTCAATGTGTAATTTCTCCAGTTCTGATCATTGTTTTGGTTGTTGGTAGCTTGGTCCAATGCCAAACACAAGTGAATCCTTTTTATGGCTTTAAACGCATTTTCTCCTCGAGAGAAACATGATTTCACTAAAAACGTTACAGTTTAAACATGCCTGTTGTACATGTCTGCAAACACTCAGAGCCTTAAAATAGCGTTTTCACCAATGTGTTTTTTGGTGAGACACCTTCTATTTCTGGGTTCTGTGCGTTTTCAGACGAGTGCAATATGGATGTTAATTGTTTCTGATGAAATCCCTCCTTTTAATGCATTTTCTCACAGAAAATGAGTCTCTCGCCATGGGAAAATGGCTTTTTGAAAAAGCATATTCTGCTAGAGAAATCGTGTTTTAAACAATATGAACGACTTCCGGCCTTATTTAGTTCACAGTTTTACTTTTGGTAACCTAGCCCGTATTCATAACGCACTAAACCTTTTTATCGCGTTAAACGCCTTTTCTCGACAAGAAAAGCACAATTTCATCAAAAACAAACAAAACAAGAAAAATGAATCTATTCAGCAAGTCTGCAACACATCCTGAAGAGTTACGTGATTTCACCCAATGTCAATGTGTAATTTCTCCAGTTCTGATCATTGTTTTGGTTGTTGGTAGCTTGGTCCAATGCCAAACACAAGTGAATCCTTTTTATGGCTTTAAACGCATTTTCTCCTCGAGAGAAACATGATTTCACTAAAAACGTTATAGTTTAAACATGCCTTTTGTACATGTCTGCAAACACTCAGAGCCTTAAAATAGGGTTATCACCAATGTGTTTTTTGGTGAGACACCTTCTATTTCTGGGTTCTGTGCGTTTTCAGACGAGTGCAATATTCTGATGAAATCCCTCCTTTTAATGCATTTTCTCACAGAAAATGAGTCTCTCTCCATGGGAAAATGGCTTTATTGAAAAAGCATATTCTGCTCGAGAAATCGTGTTTTAAACAATATGAACGACTTCCGGCCTTATTTAGTTCACAGTTTTACTTTTGGTAACCTAGCCCGTATTCATAACGCACTAAACCTTTTTATCGCGTTAAACGTCTTTTCTCGACAAGAAAAGCACAATTTCATCAAAAACAAACAAAACAAGAAAAATGAATCTATTCAGCAAGACATCCTGAAGAGTTACGTGATTTCACCGAATGTCAATGTGTAATTTCTCCAGTTCTGATCATTGTTTTGGTTGTTGGTAGCTTGGTCCAATGCCAAACACAAGTGAATCCTTTTTATGGCTTTAAACGCATTTTCTCCTCGAGAGAAACATGAATTCACTAAAAACGTTATAGTTTAAACATGCCTGTTGTACATGTGTGCAAACACTCAGAGCCTTATAATAGCGTTTTCACCAATGTGTTTTTTGGTGAAACACCTTCTATTTCTGGGTTCTGTGCGTTTTCAGACGAGTGCAATATGGATGTTAATTTTTTCTGATGAAATCCCTCCTTTTAATGCATTTTCTCACAGAAAATGAGTCTCGCGCCATGGGAAAATGGCTTTTTGAAAAAGCATATTCTGCTCGAGAAATCGTGTTTTAAACAATATGAACGACTTCCGGCCTTATTTAGTTCACAGTTTTACTTTTGGTAACCTAGCCCGTATTCATAACGCACTAAACCTTTTTATCGCGTTAAACGCCTTTTCTCGACAAGAAAAGCACAATTTCATCAAAAACAAACAAAACAAGAAAAATGAATCTATTCAGCAAGACATCCTGAAGAGTTACGTGATTTCACCCAATGTCAATGTGTAATTTCTCCAGTTCTGATCATTGTTTTGGTTGTTGGTAGCTTGGTCCAATGCCAAACACAAGTGAATCCTTTTTATGGCTTTAAACGCATTTTCTCCTCGAGAGAAACATGATTTCACTAAAAACGTTATAGTTTAAACATGCCTGTTGTACATGTCTGCAAACACTCAGAGCCTTAAAATAGCGTTTTCACCAATGTGTTTTTTGGTGAGACACCTTCTATTTCTGGGTTCTGTGCGTTTTCAGACGAGTGCAATATGGATGTTAATTGTTTCTGATGAAATCCCTCCTTTTAATGCATTTTCTCACAGAAAATGAGTCTCTCGCCATGGGAAAATGACTTTTTTGAAAAAGCATATTCTGCTCGAGAAATCGTGTTTTAAACAATAAAAACGACTTCCGGCCTTATTTAGTTCAGTTTTACTTTTGGTAACCTAGCCCGTATTCATAACGCACTAAACCTTTTTATCGCGTTAAACGTCTTTTCTCGACAAGAAAAGCACATTTTCATCAAAAACAAACAAAACAAGAAAAATGAATCTATTCAGCAAGACATCCTGAAGAGTTACGTGATTTCACCCAATGTCAATGTGTAATTTCTCCAGTTCTGATCATTGTTTTGGTTGTTGGTAGCTTGGTCCAATGCCAAACACAAGTGAATCCTTTTTATGGCTTTAAACGCATTTTCTCCTCGAGAGAAACATGATTTCACTAAAAACGTTATAGTTTAAACATGCCTGTTGTACATGTCTGCAAACACTCAGAGCCTTATAATAGCGTTTTCACCAATGTGTTTTTTGGTGAGACACCTTCTATTTCTGGGTTCTGTGCGTTTTCAGACGAGTGCAATATGGATGTTAATTGTTTCTGATGAAATCCCTCCTTTTAATGCATTTTCTCACAGAAAATGAGTCTCTCGCCATGGGAAAATGGCTTTTTGAAAAAGCATATTCTGCTAGAGAAATCGTGTTTTAAACAATATGAACGACTTCCGGCCTTATTTAGTTCACAGTTTTACTTTTGGTAACCTAGCCCGTATTCATAACGCACTAAACCTTTTTATCACGTTAAACGCCTTTTCTCGACAAGAAAAGCACAATTTCATCAAAAACAAACAAAACAAGAAAAATGAATCTATTCAGCAAGTCTGCAACACATCCTGAAGAGTTACGTGATTTCACCCAATGTCAATGTGTAATTTCTCCAGTTCTGATCATTGTTTTGGTTGTTGGTAGCTTGGTCCAATGCCAAACACAAGTGAATCCTTTTTATGGCTTTAAACGCATTTTCTCCTCGAGAGAAACATGATTTCACTAAAAACGTTATAGTTTAAACATGCCTTTTGTACATGTCTGCAAACACTCATAGCCTTAAAATAGGGTTATCACCAATGTGTTTTTTGGTGAGACACCTTCTATTTCTGGGTTCTGTGCGTTTTCAGACGAGTGCAATATTCTGATGAAATCCCTCCTTTTAATGCATTTTCTCACAGAAAATGAGTCTCTCTCCATGGGAAAATGGCTTTATTGAAAAGGCATATTCTGCTCGAGAAATCGTGTTTTAAACAACAAAAACGACTTCTGGCCTTATTTAGTTCACAGTTTTACTTTTGGAAACCTAGCCCGTATTCATAACGCACTAAACCTTTTTATCGCGTTAAACGTCTTTTCTCGACAAGAAAAGCACAATTTCATCAAAAACAAACAAAACAAGAAAAATGAATCTATTCAGCAAGACATCCTGAAGAGTTACGTGATTTCACCGAATGTCAATGTGTAATTTCTCCAGTTCTGATCATTGTTTTGGTTGTTGGTAGCTTGGTCCAATGCCAAACACAAGTGAATCCTTTTTATGGCTTTAAACGCATTTTCTCCTCGAGAGAAACATGAATTCACTAAAAACGTTATAGTTTAAACATGCCTGTTGTACATGTGTGCAAACACTCAGAGCCTTATAATAGCGTTTTCACCAATGTGTTTTTTGGTGAAACACCTTCTATTTCTGGGTTCTGTGCGTTTTCAGACGAGTGCAATATGGATGTTAATTTTTTCTGATGAAATCCCTCCTTTTAATGCATTTTCTCACAGAAAATGAGTCTCGCGCCATGGGAAAATGGCTTTTTGAAAAAGCATATTCTGCTCGAGAAATCGTGTTTTAAACAATATGAACGACTTCCGGCCTTATTTAGTTCACAGTTTTACTTTTGGTAACCTAGCCCGTATTCATAACGCACTAAACCTTTTTATCGCGTTAAACGCCTTTTCTCGACAAGAAAAGCACAATTTCATCAAAAACAAACAAAACAAGAAAAATGAATCTATTCAGCAAGACATCCTGAAGAGTTACGTGATTTCACCCAATGTCAATGTGTAATTTCTCCAGTTCTGATCATTGTTTTGGTTGTTGGTAGCTTGGTCCAATGCCAAACACAAGTGAATCCTTTTTATGGCTTTAAACGCATTTTCTCCTCGAGAGAAACATGATTTCACTAAAAACGTTATAGTTTAAACATGCCTGTTGTACATGTCTGCAAACACTCAGAGCCTTAAAATAGCGTTTTCACCAATGTGTTTTTTGGTGAGACACCTTCTATTTCTGGGTTCTGTGCGTTTTCAGACGAGTGCAATATGGATGTTAATTGTTTCTGATGAAATCCCTCCTTTTAATGCATTTTCTCACAGAAAATGAGTCTCTCGCCATGGGAAAATGACTTTTTTGAAAAAGCATATTCTGCTCGAGAAATCGTGTTTTAAACAATAAAAACGACTTCCGGCCTTATTTAGTTCAGTTTTACTTTTGGTAACCTAGCCCGTATTCATAACGCACTAAACCTTTTTATCGCGTTAAACGTCTTTTCTCGACAAGAAAAGCACATTTTCATCAAAAACAAACAAAACAAGAAAAATGAATCTATTCAGCAAGACATCCTGAAGAGTTACGTGATTTCACCCAATGTCAATGTGTAATTTCTCCAGTTCTGATCATTGTTTTGGTTGTTGGTAGCTTGGTCCAATGCCAAACACAAGTGAATCCTTTTTATGGCTTTAAACGCATTTTCTCCTCGAGAGAAACATGATTTCACTAAAAACGTTATAGTTTAAACATGCCTGTTGTACATGTCTGCAAACACTCAGAGCCTTATAATAGCGTTTTCACCAATGTGTTTTTTGGTGAGACACCTTCTATTTCTGGGTTCTGTGCGTTTTCAGACGAGTGCAATATGGATGTTAATTGTTTCTGATGAAATCCCTCCTTTTAATGCATTTTCTCACAGAAAATGAGTCTCTCGCCATGGGAAAATGGCTTTTTGAAAAAGCATATTCTGCTAGAGAAATCGTGTTTTAAACAATATGAACGACTTCCGGCCTTATTTAGTTCACAGTTTTACTTTTGGTAACCTAGCCCGTATTCATAACGCACTAAACCTTTTTATCACGTTAAACGCCTTTTCTCGACAAGAAAAGCACAATTTCATCAAAAACAAACAAAACAAGAAAAATGAATCTATTCAGCAAGTCTGCAACACATCCTGAAGAGTTACGTGATTTCACCCAATGTCAATGTGTAATTTCTCCAGTTCTGATCATTGTTTTGGTTGTTGGTAGCTTGGTCCAATGCCAAACACAAGTGAATCCTTTTTATGGCTTTAAACGCATTTTCTCCTCGAGAGAAACATGATTTCACTAAAAACGTTATAGTTTAAACATGCCTTTTGTACATGTCTGCAAACACTCAGAGCCTTAAAATAGGGTTATCACCAATGTGTTTTTTGGTGAGACACCTTCTATTTCTTGGTTCTGTGCGTTTTCAGACGAGTGCAATATTCTGATGAAATCCCTCCTTTTAATGCATTTTCTCACAGAAAATGAGTCTCTCTCCATGGGAAAATGGCTTTATTGAAAAAGCATATTCTGCTCGAGAAATCGTGTTTTAAACAACAAAAACGACATCTGGCCTTATTTAGTTCAGTTTTACTTTTGGAAACCTAGCCCGTATTCATAACGCACTAAACCTTTTTATCGCGTTAAACGCCTTTTCTCGACAAGAAAAGCACAATTTCATCAAAAACAAACAAAACAAGAAAAATGAATCTATTCAGCAAGTCTGCAACACATCCTGAAGAGTTACGTGATTTCACCCAATGTCAATGTGTAATTTCTCCAGTTCTGATCATTGTTTTGGTTGTTGGTAGCTTGGTCCAATGCCAAACACAAGTGAATCCTTTTTATGGCTTTAAACGCATTTTCTCCTCGAGAGAAACATGATTTCACTAAAAACGTTATAGTTTAAACATGCCTTTTGTACATGTCTGCAAACACTCATAGCCTTAAAATAGGGTTATCACCAATGTGTTTTTTGGTGAGACACCTTCTATTTCTGGGTTCTGTGCGTTTTCAGACGAGTGCAATATTCTGATGAAATCCCTCCTTTTAATGCATTTTCTCACAGAAAATGAGTCTCTCTCCATGGGAAAATGGCTTTATTGAAAAGGCATATTCTGCTCGAGAAATCGTGTTTTAAACAACAAAAACGACTTCTGGCCTTATTTAGTTCACAGTTTTACTTTTGGAAACCTAGCCCGTATTCATAACGCACTAAACCTTTTTATCGCGTTAAACGCCTTTTCTCGACAAGAAAAGCACATTTTCATCAAAAACAAACAAAACAAGAAAAATGAATATATTCAGCAAGACATCCTGAAGAGTTACGTGATTTCACCCAATGTCAATGTGTAATTTCTCCAGTTCTGATCATTGTTTTGGTTGTTGGTAGCTTGGTCCAATGCCAAACACAAGTGAATCCTTTTTATGGCTTTAAACGCATTTTCTCCTCGAGAGAAACATGATTTCACTAAAAACGTTACAGTTTAAACATGCCTGTTGTACATGTCTGCAAACACTCAGAGCCTTAAAATAGCGTTTTCACCAATGTGTTTTTTGGTGAGACACCTTCTATTTCTGGGTTCTGTGCGTTTTCAGACGAGTGCAATATGGATGTTAATTGTTTCTGATGAAATCCCTCCTTTTAATGCATTTTCTCACAGAAAATGAGTCTCTCGCCATGGGAAAATGGCTTTTTGAAAAAGCATATTCTGCTAGAGAAATCGTGTTTTAAACAATATGAACGACTTCCGGCCTTATTTAGTTCACAGTTTTACTTTTGGTAACCTAGCCCGTATTCATAACGCACTAAACCTTTTTATCGCGTTAAACGCCTTTTCTCGACAAGAAAAGCACAATTTCATCAAAAACAAACAAAACAAGAAAAATGAATCTATTCAGCAAGTCTGCAACACATCCTGAAGAGTTACGTGATTTCACCCAATGTCAATGTGTAATTTCTCCAGTTCTGATCATTGTTTTGGTTGTTGGTAGCTTGGTCCAATGCCAAACACAAGTGAATCCTTTTTATGGCTTTAAACGCATTTTCTCCTCGAGAGAAACATGATTTCACTAAAAACGTTATAGTTTAAACATGCCTTTTGTACATGTCTGCAAACACTCAGAGCCTTAAAATAGGGTTATCACCAATGTGTTTTTTGGTGAGACACCTTCTATTTCTGGGTTCTGTGCGTTTTCAGACGAGTGCAATATTCTGATGAAATCCCTCCTTTTAATGCATTTTCTCACAGAAAATGAGTCTCTCTCCATGGGAAAATGGCTTTATTGAAAAAGCATATTCTGCTCGAGAAATCGTGTTTTAAACAATATGAACGACTTCCGGCCTTATTTAGTTCACAGTTTTACTTTTGGTAACCTAGCCCGTATTCATAACGCACTAAACCTTTTTATCGCGTTAAACGTCTTTTCTCGACAAGAAAAGCACAATTTCATCAAAAACAAACAAAACAAGAAAAATGAATCTATTCAGCAAGACATCCTGAAGAGTTACGTGATTTCACCGAATGTCAATGTGTAATTTCTCCAGTTCTGATCATTGTTTTGGTTGTTGGTAGCTTGGTCCAATGCCAAACACAAGTGAATCCTTTTTATGGCTTTAAACGCATTTTCTCCTCGAGAGAAACATGAATTCACTAAAAACGTTATAGTTTAAACATGCCTGTTGTACATGTGTGCAAACACTCAGAGCCTTATAATAGCGTTTTCACCAATGTGTTTTTTGGTGAAACACCTTCTATTTCTGGGTTCTGTGCGTTTTCAGACGAGTGCAATATGGATGTTAATTTTTTCTGATGAAATCCCTCCTTTTAATGCATTTTCTCACAGAAAATGAGTCTCGCGCCATGGGAAAATGGCTTTTTGAAAAAGCATATTCTGCTCGAGAAATCGTGTTTTAAACAATATGAACGACTTCCGGCCTTATTTAGTTCACAGTTTTACTTTTGGTAACCTAGCCCGTATTCATAACGCACTAAACCTTTTTATCGCGTTAAACGCCTTTTCTCGACAAGAAAAGCACAATTTCATCAAAAACAAACAAAACAAGAAAAATGAATCTATTCAGCAAGACATCCTGAAGAGTTACGTGATTTCACCCAATGTCAATGTGTAATTTCTCCAGTTCTGATCATTGTTTTGGTTGTTGGTAGCTTGGTCCAATGCCAAACACAAGTGAATCCTTTTTATGGCTTTAAACGCATTTTCTCCTCGAGAGAAACATGATTTCACTAAAAACGTTATAGTTTAAACATGCCTGTTGTACATGTCTGCAAACACTCAGAGCCTTAAAATAGCGTTTTCACCAATGTGTTTTTTGGTGAGACACCTTCTATTTCTGGGTTCTGTGCGTTTTCAGACGAGTGCAATATGGATGTTAATTGTTTCTGATGAAATCCCTCCTTTTAATGCATTTTCTCACAGAAAATGAGTCTCTCGCCATGGGAAAATGACTTTTTTGAAAAAGCATATTCTGCTCGAGAAATCGTGTTTTAAACAATAAAAACGACTTCCGGCCTTATTTAGTTCACAGTTTTACTTTTGGTAACCTAGCCCGTATTCATAACGCACTAAACCTTTTTATCGCGTTAAACGTCTTTTCTCGACAAGAAAAGCACAATTTCATCAAAAACAAACAAAACAAGAAAAATGAATCTATTCAGCAAGACATCCTGAAGAGTTACGTGATTTCACCCAATGTCAATGTGTAATTTCTCCAGTTCTGATCATTGTTTTGGTTGTTGGTAGCTTGGTCCAATGCCAAACACAAGTGAATCCTTTTTATGGCTTTAAACGCATTTTCTCCTCGAGAGAAACATGATTTCACTAAAAACGTTATAGTTTAAACATGCCTGTTGTACATGTCTGCAAACACTCAGAGCCTTATAATAGCGTTTTCACCAATGTGTTTTTTGGTGAGACACCTTCTATTTCTGGGTTCTGTGCGTTTTCAGACGAGTGCAATATGGATGTTAATTGTTTCTGATGAAATCCCTCCTTTTAATGCATTTTCTCACAGAAAATGAGTCTCTCGCCATGGGAAAATGGCTTTTTGAAAAAGCATATTCTGCTAGAGAAATCGTGTTTTAAACAATATGAACAACTTCCGGCCTTATTTAGTTCACAGTTTTACTTTTGGTAACCTAGCCCGTATTCATAACGCACTAAACCTTTTTATCGCGTTAAACGCCTTTTCTCGACAAGAAAAGCACAATTTCATCAAAAACAAACAAAACAAGAAAAATGAATCTATTCAGCAAGTCTGCAACACATCCTGAAGAGTTACGTGATTTCACCCAATGTCAATGTGTAATTTCTCCAGTTCTGATCATTGTTTTGGTTGTTGGTTGCTTGGTCCAATGCCAAACACAATTGAATCCTTTTTAACGCTTTAAACGCATTTTCTCCTCGAGAGAAACATGATTTCACTAAAAACGTTATAGTTTAAACATGCCTTTTGTACATGTCTGCAAACACTCAGAGCCTTAAAATAGGGTTATCACCAATGTGTTTTTTGGTGAGACACCTTCTATTTCTGGGTTCTGTGCGTTTTCAGACGAGTGCAATATTCTGATGAAATACCTCCTTTTAATGCATTTTCTCACAGAAAATGAGTCTCTCTCCATGGGAAAATGGCTTTATTGAAAAAGCATATTCTGCTCGAGAAATCGTGTTTTAAACAACAAAAACGACTTCTGGCCTTATTTAGTTCACAGTTTTACTTTTGGAAACCTAGCCCGTATTCATAACGCACTAAACCTTTTTATCGCGTTAAACGCCTTTTCTCGACAAGAAAAGCACAATTTCATCAAAAACAAACAAAACAAGAAAAATGAATCTATTCAGCAAGTCTGCAACACATCCTGAAGAGTTACGTGATTTCACCCAATGTCAATGTGTAATTTCTCCAGTTCTGATCATTGTTTTGGTTGTTGGTAGCTTGGTCCAATGCCAAACACAAGTGAATCCTTTTTATGGCTTTAAACGCATTTTCTCCTCGAGAGAAACATGATTTCACTAAAAACGTTATAGTTTAAACATGCCTGTTGTACATGTCTGCAAACACTCAGAGCCTTAAAATAGCGTTTTCACCAATGTGTTTTTTGGTGAGACACCTTCTATTTCTGGGTTCTGTGCGTTTTCAGACGAGTGCAATATGGATGTTAATTGTTTCTGATGAAATCCCTCCTTTTAATGCATTTTCTCACAGAAAATGAGTCTCTCGCCATTGGAAAATGACTTTTTTGAAAAAGCATATTCTGCTCGAGAAATCGTGTTTTAAACAATAAAAACGACTTCCGGCCTTATTTAGTTCAGTTTTACTTTTGGTAACCTAGCCCGTATTCATAACGCACTAAACCTTTTTATCGCGTTAAACGTCTTTTCTCGACAAGAAAAGCACATTTTCATCAAAAACAAACAAAACAAGAAAAATGAATCTATTCAGCAAGACATCCTGAAGAGTTACGTGATTTCACCCAATGTCAATGTGTAATTTCTCCAGTTCTGATCATTGTTTTGGTTGTTGGTAGCTTGGTCCAATGCCAAACACAAGTGAATCCTTTTTATGGCTTTAAACGCATTTTCTCCTCGAGAGAAACATGATTTCACTAAAAACGTTACAGTTTAAACATGCCTGTTGTACATGTCTGCAAACACTCAGAGCCTTAAAATAGCGTTTTCACCAATGTGTTTTTTGGTGAGACACCTTCTATTTCTGGGTTCTGTGCGTTTTCAGACGAGTGCAATATGGATGTTAATTGTTTCTGATGAAATCCCTCCTTTTAATGCATTTTCTCACAGAAAATGAGTCTCTCGCCATGGGAAAATGGCTTTTTGAAAAAGCATATTCTGCTAGAGAAATCGTGTTTTAAACAATATGAACGACTTCCGGCCTTATTTAGTTCACAGTTTTACTTTTGGTAACCTAGCCCGTATTCATAACGCACTAAACCTTTTTATCGCGTTAAACGCCTTTTCTCGACAAGAAAAGCACAATTTCATCAAAAACAAACAAAACAAGAAAAATGAATCTATTCAGCAAGTCTGCAACACATCCTGAAGAGTTACGTGATTTCACCCAATGTCAATGTGTAATTTCTCCAGTTCTGATCATTGTTTTGGTTGTTGGTAGCTTGGTCCAATGCCAAACACAAGTGAATCCTTTTTATGGCTTTAAACGCATTTTCTCCTCGAGAGAAACATGATTTCACTAAAAACGTTATAGTTTAAACATGCCTTTTGTACATGTCTGCAAACACTCAGAGCCTTAAAATAGGGTTATCACCAATGTGTTTTTTGGTGAGACACCTTCTATTTCTGGGTTCTGTGCGTTTTCAGACGAGTGCAATATTCTGATGAAATCCCTCCTTTTAATGCATTTTTTCACAGAAAATGAGTCTCTCTCCATGGGAAAATGGCTTTTTTGAAAAAGCCTATTCTGTAAAGAGAAATCGTGTTTTAAACAATAAGAACGACTTCCGGCCTTATTTAGTTCACAGTTTTACTTTTGGTAACCTAGCCCGTATTCATAACGCACTAAACCTTTTTATCGCGTTAAACGCCTTTTCTCGACAAGAAAAGCACAATTTCATCAAAAACAAACAAAACAAGAAAAATGAATCTATTCAGCAAGACATCCTGAAGAGTTACGTGATTTCACCGAATGTCAATGTGTAATTTCTCCAGTTCTGATCATTGTTTTGGTTGTTGGTAGCTTGGTCCAATGCCAAACACAAGTGAATCCTTTTTATGGCTTTAAACGCATTTTCTCCTCGAGAGAAACATGAATTCACTAAAAACGTTATAGTTTAAACATGCCTGTTGTACATGTGTGCAAACACTCAGAGCCTTATAATAGCGTTTTCACCAATGTGTTTTTTGGTGAAACACCTTCTATTTCTGGGTTCTGTGCGTTTTCAGACGAGTGCAATATGGATGTTAATTTTTTCTGATGAAATCCCTCCTTTTAATGCATTTTCTCACAGAAAATGAGTCTCGCGCCATGGGAAAATGGCTTTTTGAAAAAGCATATTCTGCTCGAGAAATCGTGTTTTAAACAATATGAACGACTTCCGGCCTTATTTAGTTCACAGTTTTACTTTTGGTAACCTAGCCCGTATTCATAACGCACTAAACCTTTTTATCGCGTTAAACGCCTTTTCTCGACAAGAAAAGCACAATTTCATCAAAAACAAACAAAACAAGAAAAATGAATCTATTCAGCAAGACATCCTGAAGAGTTACGTGATTTCACCCAATGTCAATGTGTAATTTCTCCAGTTCTGATCATTGTTTTGGTTGTTGGTAGCTTGGTCCAATGCCAAACACAAGTGAATCCTTTTTATGGCTTTAAACGCATTTTCTCCTCGAGAGAAACATGATTTCACTAAAAACGTTATAGTTTAAACATGCCTGTTGTACATGTCTGCAAACACTCAGAGCCTTAAAATAGCGTTTTCACCAATGTGTTTTTTGGTGAGACACCTTCTATTTCTGGGTTCTGTGCGTTTTCAGACGAGTGCAATATGGATGTTAATTGTTTCTGATGAAATCCCTCCTTTTAATGCATTTTCTCACAGAAAATGAGTCTCTCGCCATGGGAAAATGACTTTTTTGAAAAAGCATATTCTGCTCGAGAAATCGTGTTTTAAACAATAAAAACGACTTCCGGCCTTATTTAGTTCAGTTTTACTTTTGGTAACCTAGCCCGTATTCATAACGCACTAAACCTTTTTATCGCGTTAAACGTTTTTTCTCGACAAGAAAAGCACATTTTCATCAAAAACAAACAAAACAAGAAAAATGAATCTATTCAGCAAGACATCCTGAAGAGTTACGTGATTTCACCCAATGTCAATGTGTAATTTCTCCAGTTCTGATCATTGTTTTGGTTGTTGGTAGCTTGGTCCAATGCCAAACACAAGTGAATCCTTTTTATGGCTTTAAACGCATTTTCTCCTCGAGAGAAACATGATTTCACTAAAAACGTTATAGTTTAAACATGCCTGTTGTACATGTCTGCAAACACTCAGAGCCTTATAATAGCGTTTTCACCAATGTGTTTTTTGGTGAGACACCTTCTATTTCTGGGTTCTGTGCGTTTTCAGACGAGTGCAATATGGATGTTAATTGTTTCTGATGAAATCCCTCCTTTTAATGCATTTTCTCACAGAAAATGAGTCTCTCGCCATGGGAAAATGGCTTTTTGAAAAAGCATATTCTGCTATAGAAATCGTGTTTTAAACAATATGAACAACTTCCGGCCTTATTTAGTTCACAGTTTTACTTTTGGTAACCTAGCCCGTATTCATAACGCACTAAACCTTTTTATCGCGTTAAACGCCTTTTCTCGACAAGAAAAGCACAATTTCATCAAAAACAAACAAAACAAGAAAAATGAATCTATTCAGCAAGTCTGCAACACATCCTGAAGAGTTACGTGATTTCACCCAATGTCAATGTGTAATTTCTCCAGTTCTGATCATTGTTTTGGTTGTTGGTTGCTTGGTCCAATGCCAAACACAATTGAATCCTTTTTAACGCTTTAAACGCATTTTCTCCTCGAGAGAAACATGATTTCACTAAAAACGTTATAGTTTAAACATGCCTTTTGTACATGTCTGCAAACACTCAGAGCCTTAAAATAGGGTTATCACCAATGTGTTTTTTGGTGAGACACCTTCTATTTCTGGGTTCTGTGCGTTTTCAGACGAGTGCAATATTCTGATGAAATACCTCCTTTTAATGCATTTTCTCACAGAAAATGAGTCTCTCTCCATGGGAAAATGGCTTTATTGAAAAAGCATATTCTGCTCGAGAAATCGTGTTTTAAACAACAAAAACGACTTCTGGCCTTATTTAGTTCACAGTTTTACTTTTGGTAACCTAGCCCGTATTCATAACGCACTAAACCTTTTTATCGCGTTAAACGCCTTTTCTCGACAAGAAAAGCACAATTTCATCAAAAACAAACAAAACAAGAAAAATGAATCTATTCAGCAAGACATCCTGAAGAGTTACGTGATTTCACCCAATGTCAATGTGTAATTTCTCCAGTTCTGATCATTGTTTTGGTTGTTGGTAGCTTGGTCCAATGCCAAACACAAGTGAATCCTTTTTATGGCTTTAAACGCATTTTCTCCTCGAGAGAAACATGATTTCACTAAAAACGTTATAGTTTAAACATGCCTGTTGTACATGTCTGCAAACACTCAGAGCCTTAAAATAGCGTTTTCACCAATGTGTTTTTTGGTGAGACACCTTCTATTTCTGGGTTCTGTGCGTTTTCAGACGAGTGCAATATGGATGTTAATTGTTTCTGATGAAATCCCTCCTTTTAATGCATTTTCTCACAGAAAATGAGTCTCTCGCCATGGGAAAATGACTTTTTTGAAAAAGCATATTCTGCTCGAGAAATCGTGTTTTAAACAATAAAAACGACTTCCGGCCTTATTTAGTTCAGTTTTACTTTTGGTAACCTAGCCCGTATTCATAACGCACTAAACCTTTTTATCGCGTTAAACGTCTTTTCTCGACAAGAAAAGCACATTTTCATCAAAAACAAACAAAACAAGAAAAATGAATCTATTCAGCAAGACATCCTGAAGAGTTACGTGATTTCACCCAATGTCAATGTGTAATTTCTCCAGTTCTGATCATTGTTTTGGTTGTTGGTAGCTTGGTCCAATGCCAAACACAAGTGAATCCTTTTTATGGCTTTAAACGCATTTTCTCCTCGAGAGAAACATGATTTCACTAAAAACGTTATAGTTTAAACATGCCTGTTGTACATGTCTGCAAACACTCAGAGCCTTATAATAGCGTTTTCACCAATGTGTTTTTTGGTGAGACACCTTCTATTTCTGGGTTCTGTGCGTTTTCAGACGAGTGCAATATGGATGTTAATTGTTTCTGATGAAATCCCTCCTTTTAATGCATTTTCTCACAGAAAATGAGTCTCTCGCCATGGGAAAATGGCTTTTTGAAAAAGCATATTCTGCTAGAGAAATCGTGTTTTAAACAATATGAACAACTTCCGGCCTTATTTAGTTCACAGTTTTACTTTTGGTAACCTAGCCCGTATTCATAACGCACTAAACCTTTTTATCGCGTTAAACGCCTTTTCTCGACAAGAAAAGCACAATTTCATCAAAAACAAACAAAACAAGAAAAATGAATCTATTCAGCAAGTCTGCAACACATCCTGAAGAGTTACGTGATTTCACCCAATGTCAATGTGTAATTTCTCCAGTTCTGATCATTGTTTTGGTTGTTGGTTGCTTGGTCCAATGCCAAACACAATTGAATCCTTTTTAACGCTTTAAACGCATTTTCTCCTCGAGAGAAACATGATTTCACTAAAAACGTTATAGTTTAAACATGCCTTTTGTACATGTCTGCAAACACTCAGAGCCTTAAAATAGGGTTATCACCAATGTGTTTTTTGGTGAGACACCTTCTATTTCTGGGTTCTGTGCGTTTTCAGACGAGTGCAATATTCTGATGAAATACCTCCTTTTAATGCATTTTCTCACAGAAAATGAGTCTCTCTCCATGGGAAAATGGCTTTATTGAAAAAGCATATTCTGCTCGAGAAATCGTGTTTTAAACAACAAAAACGACTTCTGGCCTTATTTAGTTCACAGTTTTACTTTTGGAAACCTAGCCCGTATTCATAACGCACTAAACCTTTTTATCGCGTTAAACGCCTTTTCTCGACAAGAAAAGCACAATTTCATCAAAAACAAACAAAACAAGAAAAATGAATCTATTCAGCAAGTCTGCAACACATCCTGAAGAGTTACGTGATTTCACCCAATGTCAATGTGTAATTTCTCCAGTTCTGATCATTGTTTTGGTTGTTGGTAGCTTGGTCCAATGCCAAACACAAGTGAATCCTTTTTATGGCTTTAAACGCATTTTCTCCTCGAGAGAAACATGATTTCACTAAAAACGTTATAGTTTAAACATGCCTGTTGTACATGTCTGCAAACACTCAGAGCCTTAAAATAGCGTTTTCACCAATGTGTTTTTTGGTGAGACACCTTCTATTTCTGGGTTCTGTGCGTTTTCAGACGAGTGCAATATGGATGTTAATTGTTTCTGATGAAATCCCTCCTTTTAATGCATTTTCTCACAGAAAATGAGTCTCTCGCCATTGGAAAATGACTTTTTTGAAAAAGCATATTCTGCTCGAGAAATCGTGTTTTAAACAATAAAAACGACTTCCGGCCTTATTTAGTTCAGTTTTACTTTTGGTAACCTAGCCCGTATTCATAACGCACTAAACCTTTTTATCGCGTTAAACGTCTTTTCTCGACAAGAAAAGCACATTTTCATCAAAAACAAACAAAACAAGAAAAATGAATCTATTCAGCAAGACATCCTGAAGAGTTACGTGATTTCACCCAATGTCAATGTGTAATTTCTCCAGTTCTGATCATTGTTTTGGTTGTTGGTAGCTTGGTCCAATGCCAAACACAAGTGAATCCTTTTTATGGCTTTAAACGCATTTTCTCCTCGAGAGAAACATGATTTCACTAAAAACGTTACAGTTTAAACATGCCTGTTGTACATGTCTGCAAACACTCAGAGCCTTAAAATAGCGTTTTCACCAATGTGTTTTTTGGTGAGACACCTTCTATTTCTGGGTTCTGTGCGTTTTCAGACGAGTGCAATATGGATGTTAATTGTTTCTGATGAAATCCCTCCTTTTAATGCATTTTCTCACAGAAAATGAGTCTCTCGCCATGGGAAAATGGCTTTTTGAAAAAGCATATTCTGCTAGAGAAATCGTGTTTTAAACAATATGAACGACTTCCGGCCTTATTTAGTTCACAGTTTTACTTTTGGTAACCTAGCCCGTATTCATAACGCACTAAACCTTTTTATCGCGTTAAACGCCTTTTCTCGACAAGAAAAGCACAATTTCATCAAAAACAAACAAAACAAGAAAAATGAATCTATTCAGCAAGTCTGCAACACATCCTGAAGAGTTACGTGATTTCACCCAATGTCAATGTGTAATTTCTCCAGTTCTGATCATTGTTTTGGTTGTTGGTAGCTTGGTCCAATGCCAAACACAAGTGAATCCTTTTTATGGCTTTAAACGCATTTTCTCCTCGAGAGAAACATGATTTCACTAAAAACGTTATAGTTTAAACATGCCTTTTGTACATGTCTGCAAACACTCAGAGCCTTAAAATAGGGTTATCACCAATGTGTTTTTTGGTGAGACACCTTCTATTTCTGGGTTCTGTGCGTTTTCAGACGAGTGCAATATTCTGATGAAATCCCTCCTTTTAATGCATTTTCTCACAGAAAATGAGTCTCTCTCCATGGGAAAATGGCTTTATTGAAAAAGCATATTCTGCTCGAGAAATCGTGTTTTAAACAATATGAACGACTTCCGGCCTTATTTAGTTCACAGTTTTACTTTTGGTAACCTAGCCCGTATTCATAACGCACTAAACCTTTTTATCGCGTTAAACGTCTTTTCTCGACAAGAAAAGCACAATTTCATCAAAAACAAACAAAACAAGAAAAATGAATCTATTCAGCAAGACATCCTGAAGAGTTACGTGATTTCACCGAATGTCAATGTGTAATTTCTCCAGTTCTGATCATTGTTTTGGTTGTTGGTAGCTTGGTCCAATGCCAAACACAAGTGAATCCTTTTTATGGCTTTAAACGCATTTTCTCCTCGAGAGAAACATGAATTCACTAAAAACGTTATAGTTTAAACATGCCTGTTGTACATGTGTGCAAACACTCAGAGCCTTATAATAGCGTTTTCACCAATGTGTTTTTTGGTGAAACACCTTCTATTTCTGGGTTCTGTGCGTTTTCAGACGAGTGCAATATGGATGTTAATTTTTTCTGATGAAATCCCTCCTTTTAATGCATTTTCTCACAGAAAATGAGTCTCGCGCCATGGGAAAATGGCTTTTTGAAAAAGCATATTCTGCTAGAGAAATCGTGTTTTAAACAATATGAACGACTTCCGGCCTTATTTAGTTCACAGTTTTACTTTTGGTAACCTAGCCCGTATTCATAACGCACTAAACCTTTTTATCGCGTTAAACGCCTTTTCTCGACAAGAAAAGCACAATTTCATCAAAAACAAACAAAACAAGAAAAATGAATCTATTCAGCAAGACATCCTGAAGAGTTACGTGATTTCACCCAATGTCAATGTGTAATTTCTCCAGTTCTGATCATTGTTTTGGTTGTTGGTAGCTTGGTCCAATGCCAAACACAAGTGAATCCTTTTTATGGCTTTAAACGCATTTTCTCCTCGAGAGAAACATGATTTCACTAAAAACGTTATAGTTTAAACATGCCTGTTGTACATGTCTGCAAACACTCAGAGCCTTAAAATAGCGTTTTCAACAATGTGTTTTTTGGTGAGACACCTTCTATTTCTGGGTTCTGTGCGTTTTCAGACGAGTGCAATATGGATGTTAATTGTTTCTGATGAAATCCCTCCTTTTAATGCATTTTCTCACAGAAAATGAGTCTCTCGCCATGGGAAAATGACTTTTTTGAAAAAGCATATTCTGCTCGAGAAATCGTGTTTTAAACAATAAAAACGACTTCCGGCCTTATTTAGTTCAGTTTTACTTTTGGTAACCTAGCCCGTATTCATAACGCACTAAACCTTTTTATCGCGTTAAACGTCTTTTCTCGACAAGAAAAGCACATTTTCATCAAAAACAAACAAAACAAGAAAAATGAATCTATTCAGCAAGACATCCTGAAGAGTTACGTGATTTCACCCAATGTCAATGTGTAATTTCTCCAGTTCTGATCATTGTTTTGGTTGTTGGTAGCTTGGTCCAATGCCAAACACAAGTGAATCCTTTTTATGGCTTTAAACGCATTTTCTCCTCGAGAGAAACATGATTTCACTAAAAACGTTATA
The DNA here is from genome assembly GCF_029633865.1 of Lampris incognitus. Lineage (NCBI taxonomy): Eukaryota > Metazoa > Chordata > Actinopteri > Lampriformes > Lampridae > Lampris > Lampris incognitus. Next base: position 5,072,220 of record NC_079225.1, on the reverse strand, counting down.
GTTTAAACATGCCTGTTGTACATGTCTGCAAACACTCAGAGCCTTATAATAGCGTTTTCACCAATGTGTTTTTTGGTGAGACACCTTCTATTTCTGGGTTCTGTGCGTTTTCAGACGAGTGCAATATGGATGTTAATTGTTTCTGATGAAATCCCTCCTTTTAATGCATTTTCTCACAGAAAATGAGTCTCTCGCCATGGGAAAATGGCTTTTTGAAAAAGCATATTCTGCTAGAGAAATCGTGTTTTAAACAATATGAACAACTTCCGGCCTTATTTAGTTCACAGTTTTACTTTTGGTAACCTAGCCCGTATTCATAACGCACTAAACCTTTTTATCGCGTTAAACGCCTTTTCTCGACAAGAAAAGCACAATTTCATCAAAAACAAACAAAACAAGAAAAATGAATCTATTCAGCAAGTCTGCAACACATCCTGAAGAGTTACGTGATTTCACCCAATGTCAATGTGTAATTTCTCCAGTTCTGATCATTGTTTTGGTTGTTGGTTGCTTGGTCCAATGCCAAACACAATTGAATCCTTTTTAACGCTTTAAACGCATTTTCTCCTCGAGAGAAACATGATTTCACTAAAAACGTTATAGTTTAAACATGCCTTTTGTACATGTCTGCAAACACTCAGAGCCTTAAAATAGGGTTATCACCAATGTGTTTTTTGGTGAGACACCTTCTATTTCTGGGTTCTGTGCGTTTTCAGACGAGTGCAATATTCTGATGAAATACCTCCTTTTAATGCATTTTCTCACAGAAAATGAGTCTCTCTCCATGGGAAAATGGCTTTATTGAAAAAGCATATTCTGCTCGAGAAATCGTGTTTTAAACAACAAAAACGACTTCTGGCCTTATTTAGTTCACAGTTTTACTTTTGGAAACCTAGCCCGTATTCATAACGCACTAAACCTTTTTATCGCGTTAAACGCCTTTTCTCGACAAGAAAAGCACAATTTCATCAAAAACAAACAAAACAAGAAAAATGAATCTATTCAGCAAGTCTGCAACACATCCTGAAGAGTTACGTGATTTCACCCAATGTCAATGTGTAATTTCTCCAGTTCTGATCATTGTTTTGGTTGTTGGTAGCTTGGTCCAATGCCAAACACAAGTGAATCCTTTTTATGGCTTTAAACGCATTTTCTCCTCGAGAGAAACATGATTTCACTAAAAACGTTATAGTTTAAACATGCCTGTTGTACATGTCTGCAAACACTCAGAGCCTTAAAATAGCGTTTTCACCAATGTGTTTTTTGGTGAGACACCTTCTATTTCTGGGTTCTGTGCGTTTTCAGACGAGTGCAATATGGATGTTAATTGTTTCTGATGAAATCCCTCCTTTTAATGCATTTTCTCACAGAAAATGAGTCTCTCGCCATGGGAAAATGACTTTTTTGAAAAAGCATATTCTGCTCGAGAAATCGTGTTTTAAACAATATGAACGACTTCCAGCCTTATTTAGTTCACAGTTTTACTTTTGGTAACCTAGCCCGTATTCATAACGCACTAAACCTTTTTATCGCGTTAAACGCCTTTTCTCGACAAGAAAAGCACAATTTCATCAAAAACAAACAAAACAAGAAAAATGAATCTATTCAGTAATTCTGCAACACATCCTGAAGAGCTACGTGATTTCACCCAATGTCAATGTGTAATTTCTCCAGTTCTGATCATTGTTTTGGTTGTTGGTAGCTTGGTCCAATGCCAAACACAAGTGAATCCTTTTTATGGCTTTAAACGCGTTTTCTCCTCGAGAGAAACATGATTTCACTAAAAACGTTATAGTTTAAACATGCCTGTTGTACATGTCTGCAAACACTCAGAGCCTTAAAATAGGGTTATCACCAATGTGTTTTTTGGTGAGACACCTTCTATTTCTGGGTTCTGTGCGTTTTCAGACGAGTGCAATATTCTGATGAAATCCTTCCTTTTAAATGCATTTTCTCACAGAAAATGAGTCTCTCTCCATGGGAAAATGGCTTTTTTGAAAAAGCATATTCTGTAAAGAGAAATCGTGTTTTAAACAACAAAAATGACTTCCGGCCTTATTTAGTTCACAGTTTTACTTTTGGAAACCTAGCCCGTATTCATAACGCACTAAACCTTTTTATCGCGTTAAACGCCTTTTCTCGACAAGAAAAGCACAATTTCATCAAAAACAAACAAAACAAGAAAAATGAATCTATTCAGCAAGTCTGCAACACATCCTGAAGAGTTACGTGATTTCACCCAATGTCAATGTGTAATTTCTCCAGTTCTGATCATTGTTTTGGTTGTTGGTAGCTTGGTCCAATGCCAAACACAAGTGAATCCTTTTTATGGCTTTAAACGCATTTTCTCCTCGAGAGAAACATGATTTCACTAAAAACGTTATAGTTTAAACATGCCTGTTGTACATGTCTGCAAACACTCAGAGCCTTAAAATAGCGTTTTCACCAATGTGTTTTTTGGTGAGACACCTTCTATTTCTGGGTTCTGTGCGTTTTCAGACGAGTGCAATATGGATGTTAATTGTTTCTGATGAAATCCCTCCTTTTAATGCATTTTCTCACAGAAAATGAGTCTCTCGCCATGGGAAAATGGCTTTTTGAAAAAGCATATTCTGCTCGAGAAATCGTGTTTTAAACAACAAAAACGACTTCTGGCCTTATTTAGTTCACAGTTTTACTTTTGGAAACCTAGCCCGTATTCATAACGCACTAAACCTTTTTATCGCGTTAAACGCCTTTTCTCGACAAGAAAAGCACAATTTCATCAAAAACAAACAAAACAAGAAAAATGAATCTATTCAGCAAGACATCCTGAAGAGTTACGTGATTTCACCCAATGTCAATGTGTAATTTCTCCAGTTCTGATCATTGTTTGAGTTGTTGGTAGCTTGGTCCAATGCCAAACACAAGTGAATCCTTTTTATGGCTTTAAACGCATTTTCTCCTCGAGAGAAACATGATTTCACTAAAAACGTTATAGTTTAAACATGCCTGTTGTACATGTCTGCAAACACTCAGAGCCTTAAAATAGGGTTATCACCAATGTGTTTTTTGGTGAGACACCTTCTATTTCTGGGTTCTGTGCGTTTTCAGACGAGTGCAATATGGATGTTAATTGTTTCTGATGAAATCCCTCCTTTTAATGCATTTTCTCACAGAAAATGAGTCTCTCTCCATGGGAAAATGGCTTTATTGAAAAAGCATATTCTGCTCGAGAAATCGTGTTTTAAACAACAAAAACGACTTCTGGCCTTATTTAGTTCACAGTTTTACTTTTGGAAACCTAGCCCGTATTCATAACGCACTAAACCTTTTTATCGCGTTAAACGCCTTTTCTCGACAAGAAAAGCACAATTTCATCAAAAACAAACAAAACAAGAAAAATGAATCTATTCAGCAAGACATCCTGAAGAGTTACGTGATTTCACCCAATGTCAATGTGTAATTTCTCCAGTTCTGATCATTGTTTTGGTTGTTGGTAGCTTGGTCCAATGCCAAACACAAGTGAATCCTTTTTATGGCTTTAAACGCATTTTCTCCTCGAGAGAAACATGATTTCACTAAAAACGTTATAGTTTAAACATGCCTTTTGTACATGTCTGCAAACACTCAGAGCCTTAAAATAGGGTTATCACCAGGGTTTTTTTTGGTGAGACACCTTCTATTTCTGGGTTCTGTGCGTTTTCAGACGAGTGCAATATTCTGATGAAATCCCTCCTTTTAATGCATTTTCTCACAGAAAATGATTCTCTCTCCATGGGAAAATGGCTTTATTGAAAAAGCATATTCTGCTCGAGAAATCGTGTTTTAAACAACAAAAACGACTTCTGGCCTTATTTAGTTCACAGTTTTACTTTTGGAAACCTAGCCCGTATTCATAACGCACTAAACCTTTTTATCGCGTTAAACGCCTTTTCTCGACAAGAAAAGCACAATTTCATCAAAAACAAACAAAACAAGAAAAATGAATCTATTCAGCAAGTCTGCAACACATCCTGAAGAGTTACGTGATTTCACCCAATGTCAATGTGTAATTTCTCCAGTTCTGATCATTGTTTTGGTTGTTGGTAGCTTGGTCCAATGCCAAACACAAGTGAATCCTTTTTATGGCTTTAAACGCATTTTCTCCTCGAGAGAAACATGATTTCACTAAAAACGTTATAGTTTAAACATGCCTGTTGTACATGTCTGCAAACACTCAGAGCCTTAAAATAGCGTTTTCACCAATGTGTTTTTTGGTGAGACACCTTCTATTTCTGGGTTCTGTTCGTTTTCAGACAAGCGCAATATGGATGTTAATTGTTTCTGATGAAATCCCTCCTTTTAATGCATTTTCTCACAGAAAATGAGTCTCTCTCCATGGGAAAATGGCTTTATTGAAAAAGCATATTCTGCTCGAGAAATCGTTTTTTAAACAACAAAAACGACTTCCGGCCTTATTTAGTTCACAGTTTTACTTTTGGAAACCTAGCCCGTATTCATAACGCACTAAACCTTTTTATCGCGTTAAACGCCTTTTCTCGACAAGAAAAGCACAATTTCATCAAAAACAAACAAAACAAGAAAAATGAATCTATTCAGCAAGTCTGCAACAAATCCTGAAGAGTTACGTGATTTCACCCAATGTCAATGTGTATATTCTCCAGTTCTGATCATTGTTTTGGTTGTTGGTAGCTTGGTCCAATGCCAAATACAAGTGAATCCTTTTTATGGCTTTAAACACATTTTCTCCTCGAGAGAAACATGATTTCACTAAAAACGTTATAGTTTAAACATGCCTGTTGTACATGTCTGCAAACACTCAGAGCCTTAAAATAGCGTTTTCACCAATGTGTTTTTTGGTGAGACACCTTCTATTTCTGGGTTCTGTGCGTTTTCAGAAGAGTGCAATATGGATGTTAATTGTTTCTGATGAAATCCCTCCTTTTAATGCATTTTCTCACAGAAAATGAGTCTTTCTCCATGGGAAAATGGCTTTTTTGAAAAAGCATATTCTGCTCGAGAAATCGTGTTTTAAATAATAAAAACGACTTCCGGCCTTATTTAGTTCACAGTTTTACTTTTGGTAACCTAGCCCGTATTCATAACGCACTAAACCTTTTTATCGCGTTAAACGCCTTTTCTCGACAAGAAAAGCACAATTTCATCAAAAACAAACAAAACAAGAAAAATGAATCTATTCAGCAAGACATCCTGAAGAATTACGTGATTTCACCCAATGTCAATGTGTAATTTCTCCAGTTCTGATCATTGTTTTGGTTGTTGGTAGCTTGGTCCAATGCCAAACACAAGTGAATCCTTTTTATGGCTTTAAACGCATTTTCTCCTCGAGAGAAACATGATTTCACTAAAAACGTTATAGTTTAAACATGCCTTTTGTACATGTCTGCAAACACTCAGAGCCTTAAAATAGGGTTATCACCAATGTGTTTTTTGGTGAGACACCTTCTATTTCTGGGTTCTGTTCGTTTTCAGACGAGCGCAATATGGATGTTAATTGTTTCTGATGAAATCCCTCCTTTTAATGCATTTTCTCACAGAAAATGAGTCTCTCTCCATGGGAAAATGGCTTTATTGAAAAAGCATAATCTGCTCGAGAAATCGTTTTTTAAATAACAAAAACGACTTCCGGCCTTATTTAGTTCACAGTTTTACTTTTGGAAACCTAGCCCGTATTCATAACGCACTAAACCTTTTTATCGCGTTAAACGCCTTTTCTCGACAAGAAAAGCACAATTTCATCAAAAACAAACAAAACAAGAAAAATGAATCTATTCAGCAAGACATCCTGAAGAGTTACGTGATTTCACCCAATGTCAATGTGTAATTTCTCCAGTTCTGATCATTGTTTTGGTTGTTGGTAGCTTGGTCCAATGCCAAACACAAGTGAATCCTTTTTATGGCTTTAAACGCATTTTCTCCTCGAGAGAAACATGATTTCACTAAAAACGTTATAGTTTAAACATGCCTTTTGTACATGTCTGCAAACACTCAGAGCCTTAAAATAGGGTTATCACCAATGTGTTTTTTGGTGAGACACCTTCTATTTCTGGGTTCTGTGCGTTTTCAGACGAGTGCAATATTCTGATGAAATCCCTCCTTTTAATGCATTTTCTCACAGAAAATGAGTCTCTCTCCATGGGAAAATGGCTTTATTGAAAAAGCATATTCTGCTCGAGAAATCGTGTTTTAAACAACAAAAACGACTTCTGGCCTTATTTAGTTCACAGTTTTACTTTTGGAAACCTAGCCCGTATTCATAACGCACTAAACCTTTTTATCGCGTTAAACGCCTTTTCTCGACAAGAAAAGCACAATTTCATCAAAAACAAACAAAACAAGAAAAATGAATCTATTCAGCAAGTCTGCAACACATCCTGAAGAGTTACGTGATTTCACCCAATGTCAATGTGTAATTTCTCCAGTTCTGATCATTGTTTTAGTTGTTGGTAGCTTGGTCCAATGCCAAACACAAGTGAATCCTTTTTATGGCTTTAAACGCATTTTTCCTCGAGAGAAACATGATTTCACTAAAAACGTTATAGTTTAAACATGCCTTTTGTACATGTCTGCAAACACTCAGAGCCTTAAAATAGGGTTATCACCAATGTGTTTTTTGGTGAGACACCTTCTATTTCTGGGTTCTGTTCGTTTTCAGACAAGCGCAATATGGATGTTAATTGTTTCTGATGAAATCCCTCCTTTTAATGCATTTTCTCACAGAAAATGAGTCTCTCTCCATGGGAAAATGGCTTTATTGAAAAAGCATATTCTGCTCGAGAAATCGTTTTTTAAACAACAAAAACGACTTCCGGCCTTATTTAGTTCAGTTTTACTTTTGGAAACCTAGCCTGTATTCATAACGCACTAAACCTTTTTATCGCGTTAAACGCCTTTTCTCGACAAGAAAAGCACAATTTCATCAAAAACAAACAAAACAAGAAAAATGAATCTATTCAGCAAGTCTGCAACACATCCTGAAGAGTTACGTGATTTCACCCAATGTCAATGTGTAATTTCTCCAGTTCTGATCATTGTTTTGGTTGTTGGTAGCTTGGTCCAATGCCAAATACAAGTGAATCCTTTTTATGGCTTTAAACACATTTTCTCCTCGAGAGAAACATGATTTCACTAAAAACGTTATAGTTTAAACATGCCTGTTGTACATGTCTGCAAACACTCAGAGCCTTAAAATAGCGTTTTCACCAATGTGTTTTTTGGTGAGACACCTTCTATTTCTGGGTTCTGTGCGTTTTCAGACGAGTGCAATATTCTGATGAAATACCTCCTTTTAATGCATTTTCTCACAGAAAATGAGTCTCTCTCCATGGGAAAATGGCTTTATTGAAAAAGCATATTCTGCTCGAGAAATCGTGTTTTAAACAACAAAAACGACTTCTGGCCTTATTTAGTTCACAGTTTTACTTTTGGAAACCTAGCCCGTATTCATAACGCACTAAACCTTTTTATCGCGTTAAACGCCTTTTCTCGACAAGAAAAGCACAATTTCATCAAAAACAAACAAAACAAGAAAAATGAATCTATTCAGCAAGTCTGCAACACATCCTGAAGAGTTACGTGATTTCACCCAATGTCAATGTGTAATTTCTCCAGTTCTGATCATTGTTTTGGTTGTTGGTAGCTTGGTCCAATGCCAAACACAAGTGAATCCTTTTTATGGCTTTAAACGCATTTTTCCTCGAGAGAAACATGATTTCACTAAAAACGTTATAGTTTAAACATGCCTTTTGTACATGTCTGCAACCACTCAGAGCCTTAAAATAGGGTTATCACCAATGTGTTTTTTGGTGAGACACCTTCTATTTCTGGGTTCTGTTCGTTTTCAGACAAGCGATATATGGATGTTAATTGTTTCTGATGAAATCCCTCCTTTTAATGCATTTTCTCACAGAAAATGAGTCTCTCTCCATGGGAAAATGGCTTTATTGAAAAAGCATATTCTGCTCGAGAAATCGTGTTTTAAACAACAAAAACGACTTCCGGCCTTATTTAGTTCAGTTTTACTTTTGGAAACCTAGCCCGTATTCATAACGCACTAAACCTTTTTATCGCGTTAAACGCCTTTTCTCGACAAGAAAAGCACAATTTCATCAAAAACAAGCAAAACAAGAAAAATGAATCTATTCAGCAAGTCTGCAACACATCCTGAAGAGTTACGTGATTTCACCCAATGTCAATGTGTAATTTCTCCAGTTCTGATCATTGTTTTGGTTGTTGGTAGCTTGGTCCAATGCCAAATACAAGTGAATCCTTTTTATGGCTTTAAACACATTTTCTCCTCGAGAGAAACATGATTTCACTAAAAACGTTATAGTTTAAACATGCCTGTTGTACATGTCTGCAAACACTCAGAGCCTTAAAATAGCGTTTTCACCAATGTGTTTTTTGGTGAGACACCTTCTATTTCTGGGTTCTGTGCGTTTTCAGACGAGTGCAATATTCTGATGAAATACCTCCTTTTAATGCATTTTCTCACAGAAAATGAGTCTCTCTCCATGGGAAAATGGCTTTATTGAAAAAGCATATTCTGCTCGAGAAATCGTGTTTTAAACAACAAAAACGACTTCTGGCCTTATTTAGTTCACAGTTTTACTTTTGGAAACCTAGCCCATATTCATAACGCACTAAACCTTTTTATCGCGTTAAACGCCTTTTCTCGACAAGAAAAGCACAATTTCATCAAAAACAAACAAAACAAGAAAAATGAATCTATTCAGCAAGTCTGCAACACATCCTGAAGAGTTACGTGATTTCACCCAATGTCAATGTGTAATTTCTCCAGTTCTGATCATTGTTTTGGTTGTTGGTAGCTTGGTCCAATGCCAAACACAAGTGAATCCTTTTTATGGCTTTAAACGCATTTTCTCCTCGAGAGAAACATGATTTCACTAAAAACGTTATAGTTTAAACATGCCTTTTGTACATGTCTGCAACCACTCAGAGCCTTAAAATAGGGTTATCACCAATGTGTTTTTTGGTGAGACACCTTCTATTTCTGGGTTCTGTTCGTTTTCAGACAAGCGCAATATGGATGTTAATTGTTTCTGATGAAATCCCTCCTTTTAATGCATTTTCTCACAGAAAATGAGTCTCTCTCCATGGGAAAATGGCTTTATTGAAAAAGCATATTCTGCTCGAGAAATCGTGTTTTAAACAACAAAAACGACTTCCGGCCTTATTTAGTTCAGTTTTACTTTTGGAAACCTAGCCCGTATTCATAACGCACTAAACCTTTTTATCGCGTTAAACGCCTTTTCTCGACAAGAAAAGCACAATTTCATCAAAAACAAGCAAAACAAGAAAAATGAATCTATTCAGCAAGTCTGCAACACATCCTGAAGAGTTACGTGATTTCACCCAATGTCAATGTGTAATTTCTCCAGTTCTGATCATTGTTTTGGTTGTTGGTAGCTTGGTCCAATGCCAAATACAAGTGAATCCTTTTTATGGCTTTAAACACATTTTCTCCTCGAGAGAAACATGATTTCACTAAAAACGTTATAGTTTAAACATGCCTGTTGTACATGTCTGCAAACACTCAGAGCCTTAAAATAGCGTTTTCACCAATGTGTTTTTCGGTGAGACACCTTCTATTTCTGGGTTCTGTGCGTTTTCAGAAGAGTGCAATATGGATGTTAATTGTTTCTGATGAAATCCCTCCTTTTAATGCATTTTCTCACAGAAAATGAGTCTTTCTCCATGGGAAAATGGCTTTTTTGAAAAAGCATATTCTGCTCGAGAAATCGTGTTTTAAATAATAAAAACGACTTCCGGCCTTATTTAGTTCACAGTTTTACTTTTGGTAACCTAGCCCGTATTCATAACGCACTAAACCTTTTTATCGCGTTAAACGCCTTTTCTCGACAAGAAAAGCACAATTTCATCAAAAACAAACAAAACAAGAAAAATGAATCTATTCAGCAAGTCTGCAACACATCCTGAAGAGTTACGTGATTTCACCCAATGTCAATGTGTAATTTCTCCAGTTCTGATCATTGTTTTGGTTGTTGGTAGCTTGGTCCAATGCCAAACACAAGTGAATCCTTTTTATGGCTTTAAACGCATTTTCTCCTCGAGAGAAACATGATTTCACTAAAAACGTTATAGTTTAAACATGCCTGTTGTAGATGTCTGCAAACACTCAGAGCCTTAAAATAGGGTTATCACCAATGTGTTTTTTGGTGAGACACCTTCTATTTCTGGGTTCTGTACGTTTTCAGACGAGTGCAATATTCTGATGAAATCCCTCCTTTTAATGCATTTTCTCACAGAAAATGAGTCTCTCTCCATGGGAAAATGGCTTTATTGAAAAAGCATATTCTGCTCGAGAAATCGTGTTTTAAACAACAAAAACGACTTCTGGCCTTATTTAGTTCACAGTTTTACTTTTGGAAACCTAGCCCGTATTCATAACGCACTAAACCTTTTTATCGCGTTAAACGCCTTTTCTCGACAAGAAAAGCACAATTTCATCAAAAACAAACAAAACAAGAAAAATGAATCTATTCAGCAAGACATCCTGAAGAGTTACGTGATTTCACCCAATGTCAATGTGTAATTTCTCCAGTTCTGATCATTGTTTGAGTTGTTGGTAGCTTGGTCCAATGCCAAACACAAGTGAATCCTTTTTATGGCTTTAAACGCATTTTCTCCTCGAGAGAAACATGATTTCACTAAAAACGTTATAGTTTAAACATGCCTGTTGTACATGTCTGCAAACACTCAGAGCCTTAAAATAGCGTTTTCACCAATGTGTTTTTTGGTGAGACACCTTCTATTTCTGGGTTCTGTGCGTTTTCAGACGAGTGCAATATGGATGTTAATTGTTTCTGATGAAATCCCTCCTTTTAATGCATTTTCTCACAGAAAATGAGTCTCTCTCCATGGGAAAATGGCTTTATTGAAAAAGCATATTCTGCTCGAGAAATCGTGTTTTAAACAACAAAAACGACTTCTGGCCTTATTTAGTTCACAGTTTTACTTTTGGAAACCTAGCCCGTATTCATAACGCACTAAACCTTTTTATCGCGTTAAACGCCTTTTCTCGACAAGAAAAGCACAATTTCATCAAAAACAAACAAAACAAGAAAAATGAATCTATTCAGCAAGACATCCTGAAGAGTTACGTGATTTCACCCAATGTCAATGTGTAATTTCTCCAGTTCTGATCATTGTTTTGGTTGTTGGTAGCTTGGTCCAATGCCAAACACAAGTGAATCCTTTTTATGGCTTTAAACGCATTTTCTCCTCGAGAGAAACATGATTTCACTAAAAACGTTATAGTTTAAACATGCCTTTTGTACATGTCTGCAAACACTCAGAGCCTTAAAATAGGGTTATCACCAATGTGTTTTTTTGGTGAGACACCTTCTATTTCTGGGTTCTGTGCGTTTTCAGACGAGTGCAATATTCTGATGAAATCCCTCCTTTTAATGCATTTTCTCACAGAAAATGAGTCTCTCTCCATGGGAAAATGGCTTTATTGAAAAAGCATATTCTGCTCGAGAAATCGTGTTTTAAACAACAAAAACGACTTCTGGCCTTATTTAGTTCACAGTTTTACTTTTGGAAACCTAGCCCGTATTCATAACGCACTAAACCTTTTTATCGCGTTAAACGCCTTTTCTCGACAAGAAAAGCACAATTTCATCAAAAACAAACAAAACAAGAAAAATGAATCTATTCAGCAAGTCTGCAACACATCCTGAAGAGTTACGTGATTTCACCCAATGTCAATGTGTAATTTCTCCAGTTCTGATCATTGTTTTGGTTGTTGGTAGCTTGGTCCAATGCCAACACAAGTGAATCCTTTTTATGGCTTTAAACGCATTTTCTCCTCGAGAGAAACATGATTTCACTAAAAACGTTATAGTTTAAACATGCCTTTTGTACATGTCTGCAAACACTCAGAGCCTTAAAATAGGGTTATCACCAATGTGTTTTTTGGTGAGACACCTTCTATTTCTGGGTTCTGTTCGTTTTCAGACAAGCGCAATATGGATGTTAATTGTTTCTGATGAAATCCCTCCTTTTAATGCATTTTCTCACAGAAAATGAGTCTCTCTCCATGGGAAAATGGCTTTATTGAAAAAGCATATTCTGCTCGAGAAATCGTTTTTTAAACAACAAAAACGACTTCCGGCCTTATTTAGTTCACAGTTTTACTTTTGGAAACCTAGCCCGTATTCATAACGCACTAAACCTTTTTATCGCGTTAAACGCCTTTTCTCGACAAGAAAAGCACAATTTCATCAAAAACAAACAAAACAAGAAAAATGAATCTATTCAGCAAGTCTGCAACAAATCCTGAAGAGTTACGTGATTTCACCCAATGTCAATGTGTATATTCTCCAGTTCTGATCATTGTTTTGGTTGTTGGTAGCTTGGTCCAATGCCAAATACAAGTGAATCCTTTTTATGGCTTTAAACACATTTTCTCCTCGAGAGAAACATGATTTCACTAAAAACGTTATAGTTTAAACATGCCTGTTGTACATGTCTGCAAACACTCAGAGCCTTAAAATAGCGTTTTCACCAATGTGTTTTTTGGTGAGACACCTTCTATTTCTGGGTTCTGTGCGTTTTCAGAAGAGTGCAATATGGATGTTAATTGTTTCTGATGAAATCCCTCCTTTTAATGCATTTTCTCACAGAAAATGAGTCTTTCTCCATGGGAAAATGGCTTTTTTGAAAAAGCATATTCTGCTCGAGAAATCGTGTTTTAAATAATAAAAACGACTTCCGGCCTTATTTAGTTCACAGTTTTACTTTTGGTAACCTAGCCCGTATTCATAACGCACTAAACCTTTTTATCGCGTTAAACGCCTTTTCTCGACAAGAAAAGCACAATTTCATCAAAAACAAACAAAACAAGAAAAATGAATCTATTCAGCAAGACATCCTGAAGAATTACGTGATTTCACCCAATGTCAATGTGTAATTTCTCCAGTTCTGATCATTGTTTTGGTTGTTGGTAGCTTGGTCCAATGCCAAACACAAGTGAATCCTTTTTATGGCTTTAAACGCATTTTCTCCTCGAGAGAAACATGATTTCACTAAAAACGTTATAGTTTAAACATGCCTTTTGTACATGTCTGCAAACACTCAGAGCCTTAAAATAGGGTTATCACCAATGTGTTTTTTGGTGAGACACCTTCTATTTCTGGGTTCTGTTCGTTTTCAGACGAGCGCAATATGGATGTTAATTGTTTCTGATGAAATCCCTCCTTTTAATGCATTTTCTCACAGAAAATGAGTCTCTCTCCATGGGAAAATGGCTTTATTGAAAAAGCATAATCTGCTCGAGAAATCGTTTTTTAAACAACAAAAACGACTTCCGGCCTTATTTAGTTCACAGTTTTACTTTTGGAAACCTAGCCCGTATTCATAACGCACTAAACCTTTTTATCGCGTTAAACGCCTTTTCTCGACAAGAAAAGCACAATTTCATCAAAAACAAACAAAACAAGAAAAATGAATCTATTCAGCAAGACATCCTGAAGAATTACGTGATTTCACCCAATGTCAATGTGTAATTTCTCCAGTTCTGATCATTGTTTTGGTTGTTGGTAGCTTGGTCCAATGCCAAACACAAGTGAATCCTTTTTATGGCTTTAAACGCATTTTCTCCTCGAGAGAAACATGATTTCACTAAAAACGTTATAGTTTAAACATGCCTTTTGTACATGTCTGCAAACACTCAGAGCCTTAAAATAGGGTTATCACCAATGTGTTTTTTGGTGAGACACCTTCTATTTCTGGGTTCTGTGCGTTTTCAGACGAGTGCAATATTCTGATGAAATCCCTCCTTTTAATGCATTTTCTCACAGAAAATGAGTCTCTCTCCATGGGAAAATGGCTTTATTGAAAAAGCATATTCTGCTCGAGAAATCGTGTTTTAAACAACAAAAACGACTTCTGGCCTTATTTAGTTCACAGTTTTACTTTTGGAAACCTAGCCCGTATTCATAACGCACTAAACCTTTTTATCGCGTTAAACGCCTTTTCTCGACAAGAAAAGCACAATTTCATCAAAAACAAACAAAACAAGAAAAATGAATCTATTCAGCAAGTCTGCAACACATCCTGAAGAGTTACGTGATTTCACCCAATGTCAATGTGTAATTTCTCCAGTTCTGATCATTGTTTTGGTTGTTGGTAGCTTGGTCCAATGCCAAACACAAGTGAATCCTTTTTATGGCTTTAAACGCATTTTTCCTCGAGAGAAACATGATTTCACTAAAAACGTTATAGTTTAAACATGCCTTTTGTACATGTCTGCAACCACTCAGAGCCTTAAAATAGGGTTATCACCAATGTGTTTTTTGGTGAGACACCTTCTATTTCTGGGTTCTGTTCGTTTTCAGACAAGCGCAATATGGATGTTAATTGTTTCTGATGAAATCCCTCCTTTTAATGCATTTTCTCACAGAAAATGAGTCTCTCTCCATGGGAAAATGGCTTTATTGAAAAAGCATATTCTGCTCGAGAAATCGTGTTTTAAACAACAAAAACGACTTCCGGCCTTATTTAGTTCAGTTTTACTTTTGGAAACCTAGCCCGTATTCATAACGCACTAAACCTTTTTATCGCGTTAAACGCCTTTTCTCGACAAGAAAAGCACAATTTCATCAAAAACAAGCAAAACAAGAAAAATGAATCTATTCAGCAAGTCTGCAACACATCCTGAAGAGTTACGTGATTTCACCCAATGTCAATGTGTAATTTCTCCAGTTCTGATCATTGTTTTGGTTGTTGGTAGCTTGGTCCAATGCCAAATACAAGTGAATCCTTTTTATGGCTTTAAACACATTTTCTCCTCGAGAGAAACATGATTTCACTAAAAACGTTATAGTTTAAACATGCCTGTTGTACATGTCTGCAAACACTCAGAGCCTTAAAATAGCGTTTTCACCAATGTGTTTTTTGGTGAGACACCTTCTATTTCTGGGTTCTGTGCGTTTTCAGACGAGTGCAATATTCTGATGAAATACCTCCTTTTAATGCATTTTCTCACAGAAAATGAGTCTCTCTCCATGGGAAAATGGCTTTATTGAAAAAGCATATTCTGCTCGAGAAATCGTGTTTTAAACAACAAAAACGACTTCTGGCCTTATTTAGTTCACAGTTTTACTTTTGGAAACCTAGCCCGTATTCATAACGCACTAAACCTTTTTATCGCGTTAAACGCCTTTTCTCGACAAGAAAAGCACAATTTCATCAAAAACAAACAAAACAAGAAAAATGAATCTATTCAGCAAGTCTGCAACACATCCTGAAGAGTTACGTGATTTCACCCAATGTCAATGTGTAATTTCTCCAGTTCTGATCATTGTTTTGGTTGTTGGTAGCTTGGTCCAATGCCAAACACAAGTGAATCCTTTTTATGGCTTTAAACGCATTTTTCCTCGAGAGAAACATGATTTCACTAAAAACGTTATAGTTTAAACATGCCTTTTGTACATGTCTGCAACCACTCAGAGCCTTAAAATAGGGTTATCACCAATGTGTTTTTTGGTGAGACACCTTCTATTTCTGGGTTCTGTTCGTTTTCAGACAAGCGCAATATGGATGTTAATTGTTTCTGATGAAATCCCTCCTTTTAATGCATTTTCTCACAGAAAATGAGTCTCTCTCCATGGGAAAATGGCTTTATTGAAAAAGCATATTCTGCTCGAGAAATCGTGTTTTAAACAACAAAAACGACTTCCGGCCTTATTTAGTTCAGTTTTACTTTTGGAAACCTAGCCCGTATTCATAACGCACTAAACCTTTTTATCGCGTTAAACGCCTTTTCTCGACAAGAAAAGCACAATTTCATCAAAAACAAGCAAAACAAGAAAAATGAATCTATTCAGCAAGTCTGCAACACATCCTGAAGAGTTACGTGATTTCACCCAATGTCAATGTGTAATTTCTCCAGTGCTGATCATTGTTTTGGTTGTTGGTAGCTTGGTCCAATGCCAAATACAAGTGAATCCTTTTTATGGCTTTAAACACATTTTCTCCTCGAGAGAAACATGATTTCACTAAAAACGTTATAGTTTAAACATGCCTGTTGTACATGTCTGCAAACACTCAGAGCCTTAAAATAGCGTTTTCACCAATGTGTTTTTTGGTGAGACACCTTCTATTTCTGGGTTCTGTGCGTTTTCAGACGAGTGCAATATTCTGATGAAATACCTCCTTTTAACGCATTTTCTCACAGAAAATGAGTCTCTCTCCATGGGAAAATGGCTTTATTGAAAAAGCATATTCTGCTCGAGAAATCGTGTTTTAAACAACAAAAACGACTTCTGGCCTTATTTAGTTCACAGTTTTACTTTTGGAAACCTAGCCCGTATTCATAACGCACTAAACCTTTTTATCGCGTTAAACGCCTTTTCTCGACAAGAAAAGCACAATTTCATCAAAAACAAGCAAAACAAGAAAAATGAATCTATTCAGCAAGTCTGCAACACATCCTGAAGAGTTACGTGATTTCACCCAATGTCAATGTGTAATTTCTCCAGTTCTGATCATTGTTTTGGTTGTTGGTAGCTTGGTCCAATGCCAAACACAAGTGAATCCTTTTTATGGCTTTAAACGCATTTTTCCTCGAGAGAAACATGATTTCACTAAAAACGTTATAGTTTAAACATGCCTTTTGTACATGTCTGCAACCACTCAGAGCCTTAAAATAGGGTTATCACCAATGTGTTTTTTGGTGAGACACCTTCTATTTCTGGGTTCTGTTCGTTTTCAGACAAGCGCAATATGGATGTTAATTGTTTCTGATGAAATCCCTCCTTTTAATGCATTTTCTCACAGAAAATGAGTCTCTCTCCATGGGAAAATGGCTTTATTGAAAAAGCATATTCTGCTCGAGAAATCGTGTTTTAAACAACAAAAACGACTTCCGGCCTTATTTAGTTCAGTTTTACTTTTGGAAACCTAGCCCGTATTCATAACGCACTAAACCTTTTTATCGCGTTAAACGCCTTTTCTCGACAAGAAAAGCACAATTTCATCAAAAACAAGCAAAACAAGAAAAATGAATCTATTCAGCAAGTCTGCAACACATCCTGAAGAGTTACGTGATTTCACCCAATGTCAATGTGTAATTTCTCCAGTTCTGATCATTGTTTTGGTTGTTGGTAGCTTGGTCCAATGCCAAATACAAGTGAATCCTTTTTATGGCTTTAAACACATTTTCTCCTCGAGAGAAACATGATTTCACTAAAAACGTTATAGTTTAAACATGCCTGTTGTACATGTCTGCAAACACTCAGAGCCTTAAAATAGCGTTTTCACCAATGTGTTTTTCGGTGAGACACCTTCTATTTCTGGGTTCTGTGCGTTTTCAGAAGAGTGCAATATGGATGTTAATTGTTTCTGATGAAATCCCTCCTTTTAATGCATTTTCTCACAGAAAATGAGTCTCTCTCCATGGGAAAATGGCTTTATTGAAAAAGCATATTCTGCTCGAGAAATCGTGTTTTAAACAACAAAAACGACTTCCGGCCTTATTTAGTTCAGTTTTACTTTTGGAAACCTAGCCCGTATTCATAACGCACTAAACCTTTTTATCGCGTTAAACGCCTTTTCTCGACAAGAAAAGCACAATTTCATCAAAAACAAGCAAAACAAGAAAAATGAATCTATTCAGCAAGTCTGCAACACATCCTGAAGAGTTACGTGATTTCACCCAATGTCAATGTGTAATTTCTCCAGTTCTGATCATTGTTTTGGTTGTTGGTAGCTTGGTCCAATGCCAAATACAAGTGAATCCTTTTTATGGCTTTAAACACATTTTCTCCTCGAGAGAAACATGATTTCACTAAAAACGTTATAGTTTAAACATGCCTGTTGTACATGTCTGCAAACACTCAGAGCCTTAAAATAGCGTTTTCACCAATGTGTTTTTCGGTGAGACACCTTCTATTTCTGGGTTCTGTGCGTTTTCAGACGAGTGCAATATTCTGATTAAATCCCTCCTTTTAATGCATTTTCTCACAGAAAATGAGTCTCTCTCCATGGGAAAATGGCTTTTTTGAAAAAGCATATTCTGTAAAGAGAAATCGTGTTTTAAACAACAAAAACGACTTCCGGCCTTATTTAGTTCACAGTTTTACTTTTGGTGACCTAGCCCGTATTCATAACGCACTAAACCTTTTTATCGCGTTAAACGCCTTTTCTCGACAAGAAAAGCACAATTTCATCAAAAATAAACAAAACAAGAAAAATGAATCTATTCAGCAAGTCTGCAACACATCCTGAAGAGTTACGTGATTTCATCCAATGTCAATGTGTAATTTCTCCAGTTCTGATCATTGTTTTGGTTGTTGGTAGCTTGGTCCAATGCCAAACACAAGTGAATCCTTTTTATGGCTTTAAACGCATTTTCTCCTCGAGAGAAACATGATTTCACTAAAAACGTTATAGTTTAAACATGCCTGTTGTACATGTCTGCAAACACTCAGAGCCTTAAAATAGGGTTATCACCAATGTGTTTTTTGGTGAGACACCTTCTATTTCTGGGTTCTGTACGTTTTCAGACGAGTGCAATATTCTGATGAAATCCCTCCTTTTAATGCATTTTCTCACAGAAAATGAGTCTCTCTCCATGGGAAAATGGCTTTATTGAAAAAGCATATTCTGTAAAGAGAAATCGTGTTTTAAACAACAAAAACGACTTCCGGCCTTATTTAGTTCACAGTTTTACTTTTGGTAACCTAGCCCGTATTCATAATGCACTAAACCTTTTTATCGCGTTAAACGCCTTTTCTCGAAGAGAAAAGCACAATTTCATCAAAAACAAACAAAACAAGAAAAATGAATCTATTCAACAAGTCTGCAACACATCCTGAAAGAGTTACGTGATTTCACCCAACGTCAATGTGTAATTTCTCCAGTTCTGATCATTGTTTGAGTTGTTGGTAGCTTGGTCCAATGCCAAACATAAAGTGAATCCTTTTTATGGCTTAAAACGCATTTTCTCCTCGAGAGAAACATGATTTCACTAAAAACGTTATAGTTTAAACATGCCTTTTGTACATGTCTGCAAACACTCAGACCCTTAAAATAGGGTTATCACCAATGTGTTTTTTGGTGAGACACCTTCTATTTCTGGGTTCTGTGCGTTTTCAGACGAGTGCAATATGGATGTTAATTGTTTCTGATGAAATCCCTCCTTTTAATGCATTTTCTCACAGAAAATGAGTCTCTCGCCATGGGAAAATGGCTTTTTTGAAAAAGCCTATTCTGTAAAGAGAAATCGTGTTTTAAACAATAAGAACGACTTCCGGCCTTATTTACTTCACAGTTTTACTTTTGGAAACCTAGCCCATATTCATAACGCACTAAACCTTTTTTATCGCGTTAAACGCCTTTTCTCGACAAGAAAAGCACAATTTCATCAAAAACAAACAAAACAAGAAAAATGAATCTATTCAGCAAGTCTGCAACACATCCTGAAGAGTTACGTGATTTCACCCAATGTCAATGTGTAATTTCTCCAGTTCTGATCATTGTTTTGGTTGTTGGTAGCTTGGTCCAATGCCAAACACAAGTGAATCCTTTTTATGGCTTTAAACGCATTTTCTCCTCGAGAGAAACATGATTTCACTAAAAACGTTATAGTTTAAACATGCCTTTTGTACATGTCTGCAAACACTCAGAGCCTTAAAATAGGGTTATCACCAATGTGTTTTTTGGTGAGACACCTTCTATTTCTGGGTTCTGTTCGTTTTCAGACAAGCGCAATATGGATGTTAATTGTTTCTGATGAAATCCCTCCTTTTAATGCATTTTCTCACAGAAAATGAGTCTCTCTCCATGGGAAAATGGCTTTTTTGAAAAAGCCTATTCTGTAAAGAGAAATCGTGTTTTAAACAATAAGAACGACTTCCGGCCTTATTTACTTCACAGTTTTACTTTTGGTAACCTAGCCCGTATTCATAACGCACTAAACCTTTTTATCGCGTTAAACGCCTTTTCTCGACAAGAAAAGCACAATTTCATCAAAAACAAACAAAACAAGAAAAATGAATCTATTCAGCAAGTCTGCAACACATCCTGAAGAGTTACGTGATTTCACCCAATGTCAATGTGTAATTTCTCCAGTTCTGATCATTGTTTTGGTTGTTGGTAGCTTGGTCCAATGCCAAACACAAGTGAATCCTTTTTATGGCTTTAAACGCATTTTCTCCTCGAGAGAAACATGATTTCACTAAAAACGTTATAGTTTAAACATGCCTTTTGTACATGTCTGCAAACACTCAGAGCCTTAAAATAGGGTTATCACCAATGTGTTTTTTGGTGAGACACCTTCTATTTCTGGGTTCTGTGCGTTTTCAGACGAGTGCAATATGGATGTTAATTGTTTCTGATGAAATCCCTCCTTTTAATGCATTTTCTCACAGAAAATGAGTCTCTCGCCATGGGAAAATGGCTTTTTGAAAAAGCATATTCTGCTAGAGAAATCGTGTTTTAAACAATAAGAACGACTTCCGGCCTTATTTACTTCACAGTTTTACTTTTGGTAACCTAGCCCGTTTTCATAACGCACTAAACCTTTTTATCGCGTTAAACGCCTTTTCTCGACAAGAAAAGCACAATTTCATCAAAAACAAACAAAACAAGAAAAATGAATCTATTCAGCAAGTCTGCAACACATCCTGAAGAGTTACGTGATTTCACCCAATGTCAATGTGTAATTTCTCCAGTTCTGATCATTGTTTTGGTTGTTGGTAGCTTGGTCCAATGCCAAACACAAGTGAATCCTTTTTTGGCTTTAAACGCATTTTCTCCTCGAGAGAAACATGATTTCACTAAAAACGTTATAGTTTAAACATGCTTTTTGTACATGTCTGCAAACACTCAGAGCCTTAAAATAGGCTTATCACCAATGTGTTTTTTGGTGAGACACCTTCTATTTCTGGGTTCTGTGCGTTTTCAAACGAGTGCAATATTCTGATGAAATCCCTCCTTTTAATGCATTTTCTCACAGAAAATGAGTCTCTCTCCATGGGAAAATGGCTTTTTTGAAAAAGCATATTCTGTAAAGAGAAATCGTGTTTTAAACAATAAGAACGACTTCCGGCCTTATTTAGTTCACAGTTTTACTTTTGGTAACCTAGCCCGTATTCATAACGCACTAAACCTTTTTATCGCGTTAAACGCCTTTTCTCGACAAGAAAAGCACAATTTCATCAAAAACAAACAAAACAAGAAAAATGAATCTATTCAGCAAGTCTGCAACACATCCTGAAGAGTTACGTGATTTCACCCAATGTCAATGTGTAATTTCTCCAGTTCTGATCATTGTTTTGGTTGTTGGTAGCTTGGTCCAATGCCAAACACAAGTGAATCCTTTTTATGGCTTTAAACGCATTTTCTCCTCGAGAGAAACATGATTTCACTAAAAACGTTATAGTTTAAACATGCCTGTTGTACATATCTGCAAACACTCAGAGCCTTAAAATAGCGTTTTCACCAATGTGTTTTTTGGTGAGACACCTTCTATTTCTGGGTTCTGTGCGTTTTCAGACGAGTGCAATATGGATGTTAATTGTTTCTGATGAAATCCCTCCTTTTAATGCATTTTCTCACAGAAAATGAGTCTCTCTCCATGGGAAAATGGCTTTATTGAAAAAGCATATTCTGCTCGAGAAATCGTTTTTTAAACAACAAAAACGACTTCCGGCCTTATTTAGTTCACAGTTTTACTTTTGGAAACCTAGCCCGTATTCATAACGCACTAAACCTTTTTATCGCGTTAAACGCCTTTTCTCGACAAGAAAAGCACAATTTCATCAAAAACAAACAAAACAAGAAAAATGAATCTATTCAGCAAGTCTGCAACACATCCTGAAGAGTTACGTGATTTCACCCAATGTCAATGTGTAATTTCTCCAGTTCTGATCATTGTTTTGGTTGTTGGTAGCTTGGTTCAATGCCAAACACAAGTGAATCCTTTTTATGGCTTTAAACGCATTTTCTCCTCGAGAGAAACATGATTTCACTAAAAACGTTATAGTTTAAACATGCCTTTTGTACATGTCTGCAAACACTCAGAGCCTTAAAATAGGGTTATCACCAATGTGTTTTTTGGTGAGACACCTTCTATTTCTGGGTTCTGTGCGTTTTCAGAAGAGTGCAATATGGATGTTAATTGTTTCTGATGAAATCCCTCCTTTTAATGCATTTTCTCACAGAAAATGAGTCTTTCTCCATGGGAAAATGGCTTTTTGAAAAAGCATATTATGCTAGAGAAATCGTTTTTTTAAACAATAAGAACACTTCCGGCCTTATTTACTTCACAGTTTTACTTTTGGTAACCTAGCCCGTTTTCATAACGCACTAAACCTTTTTATCGCGTTAAACGCCTTTTCTCGACAAGAAAAGCACAATTTCATCAAAAACAAACAAAACAAGAAAAATGAATCTATTCAGCAAGTCTGCAACACATCCTGAAGAGTTACGTGATTTCACCCAATGTCAATGTGTAATTTCTCCAGTTCTGATCATTGTTTTGGTTGTTGGTAGCTTGGTCCAATGCCAAACACAAGTGAATCCTTTTTATGGCTTTAAACGCATTTTCTCCTCGAGAGAAACATGATTTCACTAAAAACGTTATAGTTTAAACATGCCTTTTGTACATGTCTGCAAACACTCAGAGCCTTAAAATAGTGTTATCACCAATGTGTTTTTTGGTGAGACACCTTCTATTTCTGGGTTCTGTGCGTTTTCAGAAGAGTGCAATATGTATGTTAATTGTTTCTGATGAAATCCCTCCTTTTAATGCATTTTCTCACAGAAAATGAGTCTTTCTCCATGGGAAAATGGCTTTTTGAAAAAGCATATTCTGCTAGAGAAATCGTTTTTTTAAACAATAAGAACGACTTCCGGCCTTATTTACTTCACAGTTTTACTTTTGGTAACCTAGCCCGTTTTCATAACGCACTAAACCTTTTTATCGCGTTAAACGCCTTTTCTCGACAAGAAAAGCACAATTTCATCAAAAACAAACAAAACAAGAAAAATGAATCTATTCAGCAAGTCTGCAACACATCCTGAAGAGTTACGTGATTTCACCCAATGTCAATGTGTAATTTCTCCAGTTCTGATCATTGTTTTGGTTGTTGGTAGCTTGGTCCAATGCCAAACACAAGTGAATCCTTTTTTGGCTTTAAACGCATTTTCTCCTCGAGAGAAACATGATTTCACTAAAAACGTTATAGTTTAAACATGCCTTTTGTACATGTCTGCAAACACTCAGAGCCTTAAAATAGGGTTATCACCAATGTGTTTTTTGGTGAGACACCTTCTATTTCTGGGTTCTGTGCGTTTTCAGACGAGTGCAATATTCTGATGAAATCCCTCCTTTTAATGCATTTTTTCACAGAAAATGAGTCTCTCTCCATGGGAAAATGGCTTTTTTGAAAAAGCCTATTCTGTAAAGAGAAATCGTGTTTTAAACAATAAGAACGACTTCCGGCCTTATTTAGTTCACAGTTTTACTTTTGGTAACCTAGCCCGTATTCATAACGCACTAAACCTTTTTATCGCGTTAAACGCCTTTTCTCGACAAGAAAAGCACAATTTCATCAAAAACAAACAAAACAAGAAAAATGAATCTATTCAGCAAGTCTGCAACACATCCTGAAGAGTTACGTGATTTCACCCAATGTCAATGTGTAATTTCTCCAGTTCTGATCATTGTTTTGGTTGTTGGTAGCTTGGTCCAATGCCAAACACAAGTGAATCCTTTTTATGGCTTTAAACGCATTTTCTCCTCGAGAGAAACATGATTTCACTAAAAACGTTATAGTTTAAACATGCATTTTGTACATGTCTGCAAACACTCAGAGCCTTAAAATAGGGTTATCACCAATGTGTTTTTTGGTGAGACACCTTCTATTTCTGGGTTCTGTGCGTTTTCAGACGAGTGCAATATGGATGTTAATTGTTTCTGATGAAATCCCTCCTTTTAATGCATTTTCTCACAGAAAATGAGTCTCTCGCCATGGGAAAATGACTTTTTTGAAAAAGCATATTCTGCTCGAGAAATCGTGTTTTAAACAATATGAACGACTTCCGGCCTTATTTAGTTCACAGTTTTACTTTTGGTAACCTAGCCCGTATTCATAACGCACTAAACCTTTTTATCGCGTTAAACGTCTTTTCTCGACAAGAAAAGCACAATTTCATCAAAAACAAACAAAACAAGAAAAATGAATCTATTCAGCAAGACATCCTGAAGAGTTACGTGATTTCACCCAATGTCAATGTGTAATTTCTCCAGTTCTGATCATTGTTTTGGTTGTTGGTAGCTTGGTCCAATGCCAAACACAAGTGAATCCTTTTTATGGCTTTAAACGCATTTTCTCCTCGAGAGAAACATGAATTCACTAAAAACGTTATAGTTTAAACATGCCTGTTGTACATGTCTGCAAACACTCAGAGCCTTAAAATAGCGTTTTCACCAATGTGTTTTTTGGTGAGACACCTTCTATTTCTGGGTTCTGTGCGTTTTCAGACGAGTGCAATATGGATGTTAATTGTTTCTGATGAAATCCCTCCTTTTAATGCATTTTCTCACAGAAAATGAGTCTCTCCATGGGAAAATGGCTTTATTGAAAAAGCATATTCTGCTCGAGAAATCGTGTTTTAAACAACAAAAACGACTTCTGGCCTTATTTAGTTCACAGTTTTACTTTTGGAAACCTAGCCCGTATTCATAACGCACTAAACCTTTTTATCGCGTTAAACGTCTTTTCTCGACAAGAAAAGCACAATTTCATCAAAAACAAACAAAACAAGAAAAATGAATCTATTCAGCAAGTGTGCAACACATCCTGAAGAGTTACGTGATTTCACCCAATGTCAATGTGTAATTTCTCCAGTTCTGATCATTGTTTTGGTTGTTGGTAGCTTGGTCCAATGCCAAACACAAGTGAATCCTTTTTATGGCTTTAAACGCATTTTCTCCTCGAGAGAAACATGATTTCACTAAAAACGTTATAGTTTAAACATGCCTGTTGTACATATCTGCAAACACTCAGAGCCTTAAAATAGCGTTTTCACCAATGTGTTTTTTGGTGAGACACCTTCTATTTCTGGGTTCTGTGCGTTTTCAGACGAGTGCAATATGGATGTTAATTGTTTCTGATGAAATCCCTCCTTTTAATGCATTTTCTCACAGAAAATGAGTCTCTCGCCATGGGAAAATGACTTTTTTGAAAAAGCATATTCTGCTCGAGAAATCGTGTTTTAAACAATATGAACGACTTCCGGCCTTATTTAGTTCACAGTTTTACTTTTGGTAACCTAGCCCGTATTCATAACGCACTAAACCTTTTTATCGCGCTAAACGCCTTTTCTCGACAAGAAAAGCACAATTTCATCAAAAACAAACAAAACAAGAAAAATGAATCTATTCAGCAAGACATCCTGAAGAGTTACGTGATTTCACCCAATGTCAATGTGTACTTTCTCCAGTTCTGATCATTGTTTTGGTTGTTGGTAGCTTGGTCCAATGCCAAACACAAGTGAATCCTTTTTATGGCTTTAAACGCATTTTCTCCTCGAGAGAAACATGATTTCACTAAAAACGTTATAGTTTAAACATGCCTGTTGTACATGTCTGCAAACACTCAGAGCCTTAAAATAGCGTTTTCACCAATGTGTTTTTTGGTGAGACACCTTCTATTTCTGGGTTCTGTGCGTTTTCAGACGAGTGCAATATGGATGTTAATTGTTTCTGATGAAATCCCTCCTTTTAATGCATTTTCTCACAGAAAATGAGTCTCTCGCCATGGGAAAATGGCTTTTTGAAAAAGCATATTCTGCTAGAGAAATCGTGTTTTAAACAATATGAACGACTTCCGGCCTTATTTAGTTCACAGTTTTACTTTTGGTAACCTAGCCCGTATTCATAACGCACTAAACCTTTTTATCGCGTTAAACGCCTTTTCTCGACAAGAAAAGCACAATTTCATCAAAAACAAACAAAACAAGAAAAATGAATCTATTCAGCAAGTCTGCAACACATCCTGAAGAGTTACGTGATTTCACCCAATGTCAATGTGTAATTTCTCCAGTTCTGATCATTGTGTTGGTAGCTTGGTCCAATGCCAAACACAAGTGAATCCTTTTTATGGCTTTAAACGCATTTTCTCCTCGAGAGAAACATGATTTCACTAAATACGTTATAGTTTAAACATGCCTTTTGTACATGTCTGCAAACACTCAGAGCCTTAAAATAGGGTTATCACCAATGTGTTTTTTGGTGAGACACCTTCTATTTCTGGGTTCTGTGCGTTTTCAGACGAGTGCAATATTCTGATGAAATCCCTCCTTTTAATGCATTTTCTCACAGAAAATGAGTCTCTCTCCATGGGAAAATGGCTTTATTGAAAAAGCATATTCTGCTCGAGAAATCGTGTTTTAAACAACAAAAACGACTTCTGGCCTTATTTAGTTCACAGTTTTACTTTTGGAAACCTAGCCCGTATTCATAACGCACTAAACCTTTTTATCGCGTTAAACGCCTTTTCTCGACAAGAAAAGCACAATTTCATCAAAAACAAACAAAACAAGAAAAATGAATCTATTCAGCAAGTCTGCAACACATCCTGAAGAGTTACGTGATTTCACCCAATGTCAATGTGTAATTTCTCCAGTTCTGATCATTGTTTTGGTTGTTGGTAGCTTGGTCCAATGCCAAACACAAGTGAATCCTTTTTATGGCTTTAAACGCATTTTCTCCTCGAGAGAAACATGATTTCACTAAAAACGTTATAGTTTAAACATGCCTTTTGTACATGTCTGCAAACACTCAGAGCCTTAAAATAGGGTTATCACCAATGTGTTTTTTGGTGAGACACCTTCTATTTCTGGGTTCTGTGCGTTTTCAGACGAGTGCAATATTCTGATGAAATCCCTCCTTTTAATGCATTTTCTCACAGAAAATGAGTCTCTCTCCATGGGAAAATGGCTTTATTGAAAAAGCATATTCTGCTCGAGAAATCGTGTTTTAAACAACAAAAACGCGACTTCTGGCCTTATTTAGTTCACAGTTTTACTTTTGCAAACCTAGCCCGTATTCATAACGCACTAAACCTTTTTATCGCGTTAAACGCCTTTTCTCGACAAGAAAAGCACAATTTCATCAAAAACAAACAAAACAAGAAAAATGAATCTATTCAGCAAGACATCCTGAAGAGTTACGTGATTTCACCCAATGTCAATGTGTAATTTCTCCAGTTCTGATCATTGTTTTGGTTGTTGGTAGCTTGGTCCAATGCCAAACACAAGTGAATCCTTTTTATGGCTTTAAACGCATTTTCTCCTCGAGAGAAACATGATTTCACTAAAAACGTTATAGTTTAAACATGCCTGTTGTACATGTCTGCAAACACTCAGAGCCTTATAATAGCGTTTTAACCAATGTGTTTTTTGGTGAGACACCTTCTATTTCTGGGTTCTGTGCATTTTCAGACGAGTGCAATATGGATGTTAATTGTTTCTGATGAAATCCCTCCTTTTAATGCATTTTCTCACAGAAAATGAGTCTCTCGCCATGGGAAAATGGCTTTTTGAAAAAGCATATTCTGCTCGAGAAATCGTGTTTTAAACAACAAAAACGACTTCTGGCCTTATTTAGTTCACAGTTTTACTTTTGGAAACCTAGCCCGTATTCATAACGCACTAAACCTTTTTATCGCGTTAAACGTCTTTTCTCGACAAGAAAAGCACAATTTCATCAAAAAAAAAAAAAACAAGAAAAATGAATCTATTCAGCAAGTCTGCAACACATCCTGAAGAGTTACGTGATTTCACCCAATGTCAATGTGTAATTTCTCCAGTTCTGATCATTGTTTTGGTTGTTGGTAGCTTGGTCCAATGCCAAATACAAGTGAATCCTTTTTATGGCTTTAAACACATTTTCTCCTCGAGAGAAACATGATTTCACTAAAAACGTTATAGTTTAAACATGCCTGTTGTACATGTCTGCAAACACTCAGAGCCTTAAAATAGCGTTTTCACCAATGTGTTTTTTGGTGAGACACCTTCTATTTCTGGGTTCTGTGCGTTTTCAGACGAGTGCAATATTCTGATGAAATACCTCCTTTTAATGCATTTTCTCACAGAAAATGAGTCTCTCTCCATGGGAAAATGGCTTTATTGAAAAAGCATATTCTGCTCGAGAAATCGTGTTTTAAACAACAAAAACGACTTCTGGCCTTATTTAGTTCACAGTTTTACTTTTGGAAACCTAGCCCGTATTCATAACGCACTAAACCTTTTTATCGCGTTAAACGCCTTTTCTCGACAAGAAAAGCACAATTTCATCAAAAACAAACAAAACAAGAAAAATGAATCTATTCAGCAAGTCTGCAACACATCCTGAAGAGTTACGTGATTTCACCCAATGTCAATGTGTAATTTCTCCAGTTCTGATCATTGTTTTGGTTGTTGGTAGCTTGGTCCAATGCCAAACACAAGTGAATCCTTTTTATGGCTTTAAACGCATTTTTCCTCGAGAGAAACATGATTTCACTAAAAACGTTATAGTTTAAACATGCCTTTTGTACATGTCTGCAACCACTCAGAGCCTTAAAATAGGGTTATCACCAATGTGTTTTTTGGTGAGACACCTTCTATTTCTGGGTTCTGTTCGTTTTCAGACAAGCGCAATATGGATGTTAATTGTTTCTGATGAAATCCCTCCTTTTAATGCATTTTCTCACAGAAAATGAGTCTCTCTCCATGGGAAAATGGCTTTATTGAAAAAGCATATTCTGCTCGAGAAATCGTGTTTTAAACAACAAAAACGACTTCCGGCCTTATTTAGTTCAGTTTTACTTTTGGAAACCTAGCCCGTATTCATAACGCACTAAACCTTTTTATCGCGTTAAACGCCTTTTCTCGACAAGAAAAGCACAATTTCATCAAAAACAAGCAAAACAAGAAAAATGAATCTATTCAGCAAGTCTGCAACACATCCTGAAGAGTTACGTGATTTCACCCAATGTCAATGTGTAATTTCTCCAGTTCTGATCATTGTTTTGGTTGTTGGTAGCTTGGTCCAATGCCAAATACAAGTGAATCCTTTTTATGGCTTTAAACACATTTTCTCCTCGAGAGAAACATGATTTCACTAAAAACGTTATAGTTTAAACATGCCTGTTGTACATGTCTGCAAACACTCAGAGCCTTAAAATAGCGTTTTCACCAATGTGTTTTTCGGTGAGACACCTTCTATTTCTGGGTTCTGTGCGTTTTCAGAAGAGTGCAATATGGATGTTAATTGTTTCTGATGAAATCCCTCCTTTTAATGCATTTTCTCACAGAAAATGAGTCTCTCTCCATGGGAAAATGGCTTTATTGAAAAAGCATATTCTGCTCGAGAAATCGTGTTTTAAACAACAAAAACGACTTCCGGCCTTATTTAGTTCAGTTTTACTTTTGGAAACCTAGCCCGTATTCATAACGCACTAAACCTTTTTATCGCGTTAAACGCCTTTTCTCGACAAGAAAAGCACAATTTCATCAAAAACAAGCAAAACAAGAAAAATGAATCTATTCAGCAAGTCTGCAACACATCCTGAAGAGTTACGTGATTTCACCCAATGTCAATGTGTAATTTCTCCAGTTCTGATCATTGTTTTGGTTGTTGGTAGCTTGGTCCAATGCCAAATACAAGTGAATCCTTTTTATGGCTTTAAACACATTTTCTCCTCGAGAGAAACATGATTTCACTAAAAACGTTATAGTTTAAACATGCCTGTTGTACATGTCTGCAAACACTCAGAGCCTTAAAATAGCGTTTTCACCAATGTGTTTTTCGGTGAGACACCTTCTATTTCTGGGTTCTGTGCGTTTTCAGAAGAGTGCAATATGGATGTTAATTGTTTCTGATGAAATCCCTCCTTTTAATGCATTTTCTCACAGAAAATGAGTCTTTCTCCATGGGAAAATGGCTTTTTTGAAAAAGCATATTCTGCTCGAGAAATCGTGTTTTAAATAATAAAAACGACTTCCGGCCTTATTTAGTTCACAGTTTTACTTTTGGTAACCTAGCCCGTATTCATAACGCACTAAACCTTTTTATCGCGTTAAACGCCTTTTCTCGACAAGAAAAGCACAATTTCATCAAAAACAAACAAAACAAGAAAAATGAATCTATTCAGCAAGTCTGCAACACATCCTGAAGAGTTACGTGATTTCACCCAATGTCAATGTGTAATTTCTCCAGTTCTGATCATTGTTTTGGTTGTTGGTAGCTTGGTCCAATGCCAAACACAAGTGAATCCTTTTTATGGCTTTAAACGCATTTTCTCCTCGAGAGAAACATGATTTCACTAAAAACGTTATAGTTTAAACATGCCTGTTGTACATGTCTGCAAACACTCAGAGCCTTAAAATAGGGTTATCACCAATGTGTTTTTTGGTGAGACACCTTCTATTTCTGGGTTCTGTACGTTTTCAGACGAGTGCAATATTCTGATTAAATCCCTCCTTTTAATGCATTTTCTCACAGAAAATGAGTCTCTCTCCATGGGAAAATGGCTTTTTTGAAAAAGCATATTCTGTAAAGAGAAATCGTGTTTTAAACAACAAAAACGACTTCCGGCCTTATTTAGTTCACAGTTTTACTTTTGGTGACCTAGCCCGTATTCATAACGCACTAAACCTTTTTATCGCGTTAAACGCCTTTTCTCGACAAGAAAAGCACAATTTCATCAAAAATAAACAAAACAAGAAAAATGAATCTATTCAGCAAGTCTGCAACACATCCTGAAGAGTTACGTGATTTCATCCAATGTCAATGTGTAATTTCTCCAGTTCTGATCATTGTTTTGGTTGTTGGTAGCTTGGTCCAATGCCAAACACAAGTGAATCCTTTTTATGGCTTTAAACGCATTTTCTCCTCGAGAGAAACATGATTTCACTAAAAACGTTATAGTTTAAACATGCCTGTTGTACATGTCTGCAAACACTCAGAGCCTTAAAATAGGGTTATCACCAATGTGTTTTTTGGTGAGACACCTTCTATTTCTGGGTTCTGTACGTTTTCAGACGAGTGCAATATTCTGATGAAATCCCTCCTTTTAATGCATTTTCTCACAGAAAATGAGTCTCTCTCCATGGGAAAATGGCTTTATTGAAAAAGCATATTCTGTAAAGAGAAATCGTGTTTTAAACAACAAAAACGACTTCCGGCCTTTTTTAGTTCACAGTTTTACTTTTGGTAACCTAGCCCGTATTCATAATGCACTAAACCTTTTTATCGCGTTAAACGCCTTTTCTCGAAGAGAAAAGCACAATTTCATCAAAAACAAACAAAACAAGAAAAATGAATCTATTCAACAAGTCTGCAACACATCCTGAAAGAGTTACGTGATTTCACCCAACGTCAATGTGTAATTTCTCCAGTTCTGATCATTGTTTGAGTTGTTGGTAGCTTGGTCCAATGCCAAACATAAAGTGAATCCTTTTTATGGCTTTAAACGCATTTTCTCCTCGAGAGAAACATGATTTCACTAAAAACGTTATAGTTTAAACATGCCTTTTGTACATGTCTGCAAACACTCAGACCCTTAAAATAGGGTTATCACCAATGTGTTTTTTGGTGAGACACCTTCTATTTCTGGGTTCTGTGCGTTTTCAGACGAGTGCAATATGGATGTTAATTGTTTCTGATGAAATCCCTCCTTTTAATGCATTTTCTCACAGAAAATGAGTCTCTCGCCATGGGAAAATGGCTTTTTTGAAAAAGCCTATTCTGTAAAGAGAAATCGTGTTTTAAACAATAAGAACGACTTCCGGCCTTATTTACTTCACAGTTTTACTTTTGGAAACCTAGCCCATATTCATAACGCACTAAACCTTTTTTATCGCGTTAAACGCCTTTTCTCGACAAGAAAAGCACAATTTCATCAAAAACAAACAAAACAAGAAAAATGAATCTATTCAGCAAGTCTGCAACACATCCTGAAGAGTTACGTGATTTCACCCAATGTCAATGTGTAATTTCTCCAGTTCTGATCATTGTTTTGGTTGTTGGTAGCTTGGTCCAATGCCAAACACAAGTGAATCCTTTTTATGGCTTTAAACGCATTTTCTCCTCGAGAGAAACATGATTTCACTAAAAACGTTATAGTTTAAACATGCCTTTTGTACATGTCTGCAAACACTCAGAGCCTTAAAATAGGGTTATCACCAATGTGTTTTTTGGTGAGACACCTTCTATTTCTGGGTTCTGTTCGTTTTCAGACAAGCGCAATATGGATGTTAATTGTTTCTGATGAAATCCCTCCTTTTAATGCATTTTCTCACAGAAAATGAGTCTCTCTCCATGGGAAAATGGCTTTTTTGAAAAAGCCTATTCTGTAAAGAGAAATCGTGTTTTAAACAATAAGAACGACTTCCGGCCTTATTTACTTCACAGTTTTACTTTTGGTAACCTAGCCCGTATTCATAACGCACTAAACCTTTTTATCGCGTTAAACGCCTTTTCTCGACAAGAAAAGCACAATTTCATCAAAAACAAACAAAACAAGAAAAATGAATCTATTCAGCAAGTCTGCAACACATCCTGAAGAGTTACGTGATTTCACCCAATGTCAATGTGTAATTTCTCCAGTTCTGATCATTGTTTTGGTTGTTGGTAGCTTGGTCCAATGCCAAACACAAGTGAATCCTTTTTATGGCTTTAAACGCATTTTCTCCTCGAGAGAAACATGATTTCACTAAAAACGTTATAGTTTAAACATGCCTTTTGTACATGTCTGCAAACACTCAGAGCCTTAAAATAGGGTTATCACCAATGTGTTTTTTGGTGAGACACCTTCTATTTCTGGGTTCTGTGCGTTTTCAGACGAGTGCAATATGGATTTTAATTGTTTCTGATGAAATCCCTCCTTTTAATGCATTTTCTCACAGAAAATGAGTCTCTCGCCATGGGAAAATGGCTTTTTGAAAAAGCATATTCTGCTAGAGAAATCGTGTTTTAAACAATAAGAACGACTTCCGGCCTTATTTACTTCACAGTTTTACTTTTGGTAACCTAGCCCGTTTTCATAACGCACTAAACCTTTTTATCGCGTTAAACGCCTTTTCTCGACAAGAAAAGCACAATTTCATCAAAAACAAACAAAACAAGAAAAATGAATCTATTCAGCAAGTCTGCAACACATCCTGAAGAGTTACGTGATTTCACCCAATGTCAATGTGTAATTTCTCCAGTTCTGATCATTGTTTTGGTTGTTGGTAGCTTGGTCCAATGCCAAACACAAGTGAATCCTTTTTTGGCTTTAAACGCATTTTCTCCTCGAGAGAAACATGATTTCACTAAAAACGTTATAGTTTAAACATGCTTTTTGTACATGTCTGCAAACACTCAGAGCCTTAAAATAGGCTTATCACCAATGTGTTTTTTGGTGAGACACCTTCTATTTCTGGGTTCTGTGCGTTTTCAAACGAGTGCAATATTCTGATGAAATCCCTCCTTTTAATGCATTTTCTCACAGAAAATGAGTCTCTCTCCATGGGAAAATGGCTTTTTTGAAAAAGCATATTCTGTAAAGAGAAATCGTGTTTTAAACAATAAGAACGACTTCCGGCCTTATTTAGTTCACAGTTTTACTTTTGGTAACCTAGCCCGTATTCATAACGCACTAAACCTTTTTATCGCGTTAAACGCCTTTTCTCGACAAGAAAAGCACAATTTCATCAAAAACAAACAAAACAAGAAAAATGAATCTATTCAGCAAGTCTGCAACACATCCTGAAGAGTTACGTGATTTCACCCAATGTCAATGTGTAATTTCTCCAGTTCTGATCATTGTTTTGGTTGTTGGTAGCTTGGTCCAATGCCAAACACAAGTGAATCCTTTTTATGGCTTTAAACGCATTTTCTCCTCGAGAGAAACATGATTTCACTAAAAACGTTATAGTTTAAACATGCCTTTTGTACATGTCTGCAAACACTCAGAGCCTTAAAATAGGGTTATCACCAATGTGTTTTTTGGTGAGACACCTTCTATTTCTGGGTTCTGTTCGTTTTCAGACAAGCGCAATATGGATGTTAATTGTTTCTGATGAAATCCCTCCTTTTAATGCATTTTCTCACAGAAAATGAGTCTCTCTCCATGGGAAAATGGCTTTATTGAAAAAGCATATTCTGCTCGAGAAATCGTTTTTTAAACAACAAAAACGACTTCCGGCCTTATTTAGTTCACAGTTTTACTTTTGGAAACCTAGCCCGTATTCATAACGCACTAAACCTTTTTATCGCGTTAAACGCCTTTTCTCGACAAGAAAAGCACAATTTCATCAAAAACAAACAAAACAAGAAAAATGAATCTATTCAGCAAGTCTGCAACACATCCTGAAGAGTTACGTGATTTCACCCAATGTCAATGTGTAATTTCTCCAGTTCTGATCATTGTTTTGGTTGTTGGTAGCTTGGTCCAATGCCAAACACAAGTGAATCCTTTTTTTGGCTTTAAACGCATTTTCTCCTCGAGAGAAACATGATTTCACTAAAAACGTTATAGTTTAAACATGCCTTTTGTACATGTCTGCAAACACTCAGAGCCTTAAAATAGGGTTATCACCAATGTGTTTTTTGGTGAGACACCTTCTATTTCTGGGTTCTGTGCGTTTTCAGAAGAGTGCAATATGGATGTTAATTGTTTCTGATGAAATCCCTCCTTTTAATGCATTTTCTCACAGAAAATGAGTCTTTCTCCATGGGAAAATGGCTTTTTGAAAAAGCATATTCTGCTAGAGAAATCGTTTTTTTAAACAATAAGAACGACTTCCGGCCTTATTTACTTCACAGTTTTACTTTTGGTAACCTAGCCCGTTTTCATAACGCACTAAACCTTTTTATCGCGTTAAACGCCTTTTCTCGACAAGAAAAGCACAATTTCATCAAAAACAAACAAAACAAGAAAAATGAATCTATTCAGCAAGTCTGCAACACATCCTGAAGAGTTACGTGATTTCACCCAATGTCAATGTGTAATTTCTCCAGTTCTGATCATTGTTTTGGTTGTTGGTAGCTTGGTCCAATGCCAAACACAAGTGAATCCTTTTTATGGCTTTAAACGCATTTTCTCCTCGAGAGAAACATGATTTCACTAAAAACTTTATAGTTTAAACATGCCTTTTGTACATGTCTGCAAACACTCAGAGCCTTAAAATAGGGTTATCACCAATGTGTTTTTTGGTGAGACACCTTCTATTTCTGGGTTCTGTGCGTTTTCAGAAGAGTGCAATATGGATGTTAATTGTTTCTGATGAAATCCCTCCTTTTAATGCATTTTCTCACAGAAAATGAGTCTTTCTCCATGGGAAAATGGCTTTTTGAAAAAGCATATTCTGCTAGAGAAATCGTTTTTTTAAACAATAAGAACGACTTCCGGCCTTATTTACTTCACAGTTTTACTTTTGGTAACCTAGCCCGTTTTCATAACGCACTAAACCTTTTTATCGCGTTAAACGCCTTTTCTCGACAAGAAAAGCACAATTTCATCAAAAACAAACAAAACAAGAAAAATGAATCTATTCAGCAAGTCTGCAACACATCCTGAAGAGTTACGTGATTTCACCCAATGTCAATGTGTAATTTCTCCAGTTCTGATCATTGTTTTGGTTGTTGGTAGCTTGGTCCAATGCCAAACACAAGTGAATCCTTTTTTGGCTTTAAACGCATTTTCTCCTCGAGAGAAACATGATTTCACTAAAAACGTTATAGTTTAAACATGCCTTTTGTACATGTCTGCAAACACTCAGAGCCTTCAAATAGGGTTATCACCAATGTGTTTTTTGGTGAGACACCTTCTATTTCTGGGTTCTGTGCGTTTTCAGACGAGTGCAATATTCTGATGAAATCCCTCCTTTTAATGCATTTTTTCACAGAAAATGAGTCTCTCTCCATGGGAAAATGGCTTTTTTGAAAAAGCCTATTCTGTAAAGAGAAATCGTGTTTTAAACAATAAGAACGACTTCCGGCCTTATTTAGTTCACAGTTTTACTTTTGGTAACCTAGCCCGTATTCATAACGCACTAAACCTTTTTATCGCGTTAAACGCCTTTTCTCGACAAGAAAAGCACAATTTCATCAAAAACAAACAAAACAAGAAAAATGAATCTATTCAGCAAGACATCCTGAAGAGTTACGTGATTTCACCCAATGTCAATGTGTAATTTCTCCAGTTCTGATCATTGTTTTGGTTGTTGGTAGCTTGGTCCAATGCCAAACACAAGTGAATCCTTTTTATGGCTTTAAACGCATTTTCTCCTCGAGAGAAACATGATTTCACTAAAAACGTTATAGTTTAAACATGCCTTTTGTACATGTCTGCAAACACTCAGAGCCTTAAAATAGCGTTTTCACCAATGTGTTTTTTGGTGAGACACCTTCTATTTCTGGGTTCTGTGCGTTTTCAGACGAGTGCAATATGGATGTTAATTGTTTCTGATGAAATCCCTCCTTTTAATGCATTTTCTCACAGAAAATGAGTCTCTCGCCATGGCAAAAAGACTTTATTGAAAAAGCATATTCTGCTCGAGAAATCGTGTTTTAAACAACAAAAACGACTTCTGGCCTTATTTAGTTCACAGTTTTACTTTTGGAAACCTAGCCCGTATTCATAACGCACTAAACCTTTTTATCGCGTTAAACGCCTTTTCTCGACAAGAAAAGCACAATTTCATCAAAAACAAACAAAACAAGAAAAATGAATCTATTCAGCAAGACATCCTGAAGAGTTACGTGATTTCACCCAATGTCAATGTGTAATTTCTCCAGTTCTGATCATTGTTTTGGTTGTTGGTAGCTTGGTCCAATGCCAAACACAAGTGAATCCTTTTTATGGCTTTAAACGCATTTTCTCCTCGAGAGAAACATGATTTCACTAAAAACGTTATAGTTTAAACATGCCTTTTGTACATGTCTGCAAACACTCAGAGCCTTAAAATAGGGTTATCACCAATGTGTTTTTTGGTGAGACACCTTCTATTTCTGGGTTCTGTGCGTTTTCAGACGAGTGCAATATTCTGATGAAATCCCTCCTTTTAATGCATTTTCTCACAGAAAATGAGTCTCTCTCCATGGGAAAATGGCTTTATTGAAAAAGCATATTCTGCTCGAGAAATCGTGTTTTAAACAACAAAAACGACTTCTGGCCTTATTTAGTTCACAGTTTTACTTTTGGAAACCTAGCCCGTATTCATAACGCAATAAACCTTTTTATCGCGTTAAACGCCTTTTCTCGACAAGAAAAGCACAAT
This sequence comes from Lampris incognitus, assembly GCF_029633865.1. Classification (NCBI taxonomy): domain Eukaryota; kingdom Metazoa; phylum Chordata; class Actinopteri; order Lampriformes; family Lampridae; genus Lampris; species Lampris incognitus. Next base: position 5,034,906 of record NC_079225.1, on the reverse strand, counting down.
TTCATCAAAAACAAACAAAACAAGAAAAATGAATCTATTCAGCAAGACATCCTGAAGAGTTACGTGATTTCACCCAATGTCAATGTGTAATTTCTCCAGTTCTGATCATTGTTTTGGTTGTTGGTAGCTTGGTCCAATGCCAAACACAAGTGAATCCTTTTTATGGCTTTAAACGCATTTTCTCCTCGAGAGAAACATGATTTCACTACAAACGTTATAGTTTAAACATGCCTGTTGTACATGTCTGCAAACACTCAGAGCCTTAAAATAGCGTTTTCACCAATGTGTTTTTTGGTGAGACACCTTCTATTTCTGGGTTCTGTGCGTTTTCAGACGAGTGCAATATGGATGTTAATTGTTTCTGATGAAATCCCTCGTTTTAATGCATTTTCTCACAGAAAATGAGTCTCTCGCCATGGGAAAATGACTTTTTTGAAAAAGCATATTCTGCTCGAGAAATCGTGTTTTAAACAATATGAACGACTTCCGGCCTTATTTAGTTCACAGTTTTACTTTTGGTAACCTAGCCCGTATTCATAACGCACTAAACCTTTTTATCGCGTTAAACGCCTTTTCTCGACAAGAAACGCACAATTTCATCAAAAACAAACAAAACAAGAAAAATGAATCTATTCAGCAAGTCTGCAACACATCCTGAAGAGTTACGTGATTTCACCCAATGTCAATGTGTAATTTCTCCACTTTTGATCATTGTTTTGGTTGTTGGTAGCTTGGTCCAATGCCAAACACAAGTGAATCCTTTTTATGGCTTTAAACGCATTTTCTCCTCGAGAGAAACATGATTTCACTAAAAACGTTATAGTTTAAACATGCCTTTTGTACATGTCTGCAAACACTCAGAGCCTTAAAATAGGGTTATCACCAATGTGTTTTTTGGTGAGACACCTTCTATTTCTGGGTTCTGTGCGTTTTCAGACGAGTGCAATATTCTGATGAAATCCCTCCTTTTAATGCATTTTCTCACAGAAAATGAGTCTCTCTCCATGGGAAAATGGCTTTATTGAAAAAGCATATTCTGCTCGAGAAATCGTGTTTTAAACAACAAAAACGACTTCTGGCCTTATTTAGTTCACAGTTTTACTTTTGGAAACCTAGCCCGTATTCCTAACGCACTAAATCTTTTTATCGCGTTAAACGCCTTTTCTCGACAAGAAAAGCACAATTTCATCAAAAACAAACAAAACAAGAAAAATGAATCTATTCAGCAAGTCTGCAACACATCCTGAAGAGTTACGTGATTTCACCCAATGTCAATGTGTAATTTCTCCACTTTTGATCATTGTTTTGGTTGTTGGTAGCTTGGTCCAATGCCAAACACAAGTGAATCCTTTTTATGGCTTTAAACGCATTTTCTCCTCGAGAGAAACATGATTTCACTAAAAACGTTATAGTTTAAACATGCCTTTTGTACATGTCTGCAAACACTCAGAGCCTTCAAATAGGGTTATCACCAATGTGTTTTTTGGTGAGACACCTTCTATTTCTGGGTTCTGTGCGTTTTCAGACGAGTGCAATATGGATGTTAATTGTTTCTGATGAAATCCCTCCTTTTAATGCATTTTCTCACAGAAAATGAGTCTCTCTCCATGGGATAATGGCTTTATTGAAAAGCATATTCTGCTCGAGAAATCGTGTTTTAAACAACAAAAACGACTTCTGGCCTTATTTAGTTCACAGTTTTACTTTTGGAAACCTAGCCCGTATTCATAACGCACTAAACCTTTTTATCGCGTTAAACGCCTTTTCTCGACAAGAAAAGCACAATTTCATCAAAAACAAACAAAACAAGAAAAATGAATCTATTCAGCAAGTCTGCAACACATCCTGAAGAGTTACGGGATTTCACCCAATGTCAATGTGTAATTTCTCCAGTTCTGATCATTGTTTTGGTTGTTGGTAGCTTGGTCCAATGCCAAACACAAGTGAATCCTTTTTATGGCTTTAAACGCATTTTCTCCTCGAGAGAAACATGATTTCACTAAAAACGTTATAGTTTAAACATGCCTTTTGTACATGTCTGCAAACACTCAGAGCCTTAAAATAGGGTTATCACCAATGTGTTTTTTGGTGAGACACCTTCTATTTCTGGGTTCTGTGCGTTTTCAGACGAGTGCAATATTCTGATGAAATCCCTCCTTTTAATGCATTTTCTCACAGAAAATGAGTCTCTCTCCATGGGAAAATGGCTTTATTGAAAAAGCATATTCTGCTCGAGAAATCGTGTTTTAAACAACAAAAACGACTTCTGGCCTTATTTAGTTCACAGTTTTACTTTTGGAAACCTAGCCCGTATTCATAACGCAATAAACCTTTTTATCGCGTTAAACGCCTTTTCTCGACAAGAAAAGCACAATTTCATCAAAAACAAACAAAACAAGAAAAATGAATCTATTCAGCAAGACATCCTGAAGAGTTACGTGATTTCACCCAATGTCAATGTGTAATTTCTCCAGTTCTGATCATTGTTTTGGTTGTTGGTAGCTTGGTCCAATGCCAAACACAAGTGAATCCTTTTTATGGCTTTAAACGCATTTTCTCCTCGAGAGAAACATGATTTCACTAAAAACGTTATAGTTTAAACATGCCTGTTGTACATGTCTGCAAACACTCAGAGCCTTAAAATAGCGTTTTCACCAATGTGTTTTTTGGTGAGACACCTTCTATTTCTGGGTTCTGTGCGTTTTCAGACGAGTGCAATATGGATGTTAATTGTTTCTGATGAAATCCCTCCTTTTAATGCATTTTCTCACAGAAAATGAGTCTCTCGCCATGGGAAAATGACTTTTTTACAAAAGCATATTCTGCTCGAGAAATCGTGTTTTAAACAATATGAACGACTTCCGGCCTTATTTAGTTCACAGTTTTACTTTTGGTAACCTAGCCCGTATTCATAACGCACTAAACCTTTTTATCGCGTTAAACGCCTTTTCTCGACAAGAAACGCACAATTTCATCAAAAACAAACAAAACAAGAAAAATGAATCTATTCAGCAAGTCTGCAACACATCCTGAAGAGTTACGTGATTTCACCCAATGTCAATGTGTAATTTCTCCAGTTCTGATCATTGTTTTGGTTGTTGGTAGCTTGGTCCAATGCCAAACACAAGTGAATCCTTTTTATGGCTTTAAACGCATTTTCTCCTCGAGAGAAACATGATTTCACTAAAAACGTTATAGTTTAAACATGCCTTTTGTACATGTCTGCAAACACTCAGAGCCTTAAAATAGGGTTATCACCAATGTGTTTTTTGGTGAGACACCTTCTATTTCTGGGTTCTGTGCGTTTTCAGACGAGTGCAATATTCTGATGAAATCCCTCCTTTTAATGCATTTTCTCACAGAAAATGAGTCTCTCTCCATGGGAAAATGGCTTTATTGAAAAAGCATATTCTGCTCGAGAAATCGTGTTTTAAACAACAAAAACGACTTCTGGCCTTATTTAGTTCACAGTTTTACTTTTGGAAACCTAGCCCGTATTCCTAACGCACTAAACCTTTTTATCGCGTTAAACGCCTTTTCTCGACAAGAAAAGCACAATTTCATCAAAAACAAACAAAACAAGAAAAATGAATCTATTCAGCAAGTCTGCAACACATCCTGAAGAGTTACGTGATTTCACCCAATGTCAATGTGTAATTTCTCCACTTTTGATCATTGTTTTGGTTGTTGGTAGCTTGGTCCAATGCCAAACACAAGTGAATCCTTTTTATGGCTTTAAACGCATTTTCTCCTCGAGAGAAACATGATTTCACTAAAAACGTTATAGTTTAAACATGCCTTTTGTACATGTCTGCAAACACTCAGAGCCTTCAAATAGGGTTATCACCAATGTGTTTTTTGGTGAGACACCTTCTATTTCTGGGTTCTGTGCGTTTTCAGACGAGTGCAATATGGATGTTAATTGTTTCTGATGAAATCCCTCCTTTTAATGCATTTTCTCACAGAAAATGAGTCTCTCTCCATGGGATAATGGCTTTATTGAAAAGCATATTCTGCTCGAGAAATCGTGTTTTAAACAACAAAAACGACTTCTGGCCTTATTTAGTTCACAGTTTTACTTTTGGAAACCTAGCCCGTATTCATAACGCACTAAACCTTTTTATCGCGTTAAACGCCTTTTCTCGACAAGAAAAGCACAATTTCATCAAAAACAAACAAAACAAGAAAAATGAATCTATTCAGCAAGTCTGCAACACATCCTGAAGAGTTACGGGATTTCACCCAATGTCAATGTGTAATTTCTCCAGTTCTGATCATTGTTTTGGTTGTTGGTAGCTTGGTCCAATGCCAAACACAAGTGAATCCTTTTTATGGCTTTAAACGCATTTTCTCCTCGAGAGAAACATGATTTCACTAAAAACGTTATAGTTTAAACATGCCTTTTGTACATGTCTGCAAACACTCAGAGCCTTAAAATAGGGTTATCACCAATGTGTTTTTTGGTGAGACACCTTCTATTTCTGGGTTCTGTGCGTTTTCAGACGAGTGCAATATTCTGATGAAATCCCTCCTTTTAATGCATTTTCTCACAGAAAATGAGTCTCTCTCCATGGGAAAATGGCTTTATTGAAAAAGCATATTCTGCTCGAGAAATCGTGTTTTAAACAACAAAAACGACTTCTGGCCTTATTTAGTTCACAGTTTTACTTTTGGAAACCTAGCCCGTATTCATAACGCAATAAACCTTTTTATCGCGTTAAACGCCTTTTCTCGACAAGAAAAGCACAATTTCATCAAAAACAAACAAAACAAGAAAAATGAATCTATTCAGCAAGACATCCTGAAGAGTTACGTGATTTCACCCAATGTCAATGTGTAATTTCTCCAGTTCTGATCATTGTTTTGGTTGTTGGTAGCTTGGTCCAATGCCAAACACAAGTGAATCCTTTTTATGGCTTTAAACGCATTTTCTCCTCGAGAGAAACATGATTTCACTAAAAACGTTATAGTTTAAACATGCCTGTTGTACATGTCTGCAAACACTCAGAGCCTTAAAATAGCGTTTTCACCAATGTGTTTTTTGGTGAGACACCTTCTATTTCTGGGTTCTGTGCGTTTTCAGACGAGTGCAATATGGATGTTAATTGTTTCTGATGAAATCCCTCCTTTTAATGCATTTTCTCACAGAAAATGAGTCTCTCGCCATGGGAAAATGACTTTTTTACAAAAGCATATTCTGCTCGAGAAATCGTGTTTTAAACAATATGAACGACTTCCGGCCTTATTTAGTTCACAGTTTTACTTTTGGTAACCTAGCCCGTATTCATAACGCACTAAACCTTTTTATCGCGTTAAACGCCTTTTCTCGACAAGAAACGCACAATTTCATCAAAAACAAACAAAACAAGAAAAATGAATCTATTCAGCAAGTCTGCAACACATCCTGAAGAGTTACGTGATTTCACCCAATGTCAATGTGTAATTTCTCCAGTTCTGATCATTGTTTTGGTTGTTGGTAGCTTGGTCCAATGCCAAACACAAGTGAATCCTTTTTATGGCTTTAAACGCATTTTCTCCTCGAGAGAAACATGATTTCACTAAAAACGTTATAGTTTAAACATGCCTTTTGTACATGTCTGCAAACACTCAGAGCCTTAAAATAGGGTTATCACCAATGTGTTTTTTGGTGAGACACCTTCTATTTCTGGGTTCTGTGCGTTTTCAGACGAGTGCAATATTCTGATGAAATCCCTCCTTTTAATGCATTTTCTCACAGAAAATGAGTCTCTCTCCATGGGAAAATGGCTTTATTGAAAAAGCATATTCTGCTCGAGAAATCGTGTTTTAAACAACAAAAACGACTTCTGGCCTTATTTAGTTCACAGTTTTACTTTTGGAAACCTAGCCCGTATTCATAACGCACTAAACCTTTTTATCGCGTTAAACGCCTTTTCTCGACAAGAAAAGCACAATTTCATCAAAAACAAACAAAACAAGAAAAATGAATCTATTCAGCAAGTCTGCAACACATCCTGAAGAGTTACGTGATTTCACCCAATGTCAATGTGTAATTTCTCCACTTTTGATCATTGTTTTGGTTGTTGGTAGCTTGGTCCAATGCCAAACACAAGTGAATCCTTTTTATGGCTTTAAACGCATTTTCTCCTCGAGAGAAACATGATTTCACTAAAAACGTTATAGTTTAAACATGCCTTTTGTACATGTCTGCAAACACTCAGAGCCTTAAAATAGGGTTATCACCAATGTGTTTTTTTGGTGAGACACCTTCTATTTCTGGGTTCTGTGCGTTTTCAGACGAGTGCAATATTCTGATGAAATCCCTCCTTTTAATGCATTTTCTCACAGAAAATGAGTCTCTCTCCATGGGAAAATGGCTTTATTGAAAAAGCATATTCTGCTCGAGAAATCGTGTTTTAAACAACAAAAACGACTTCTGGCCTTATTTAGTTCACAGTTTTACTTTTGGAAACCTAGCCCGTATTCATAACGCAATAAACCTTTTTATCGCGTTAAACGCCTTTTCTCGACAAGAAAAGCACAATTTCATCAAAAACAAACAAAACAAGAAAAATGAATCTATTCAGCAAGTCTGCAACACATCCTGAAGAGTTACGGGATTTCACCCAATGTCAATGTGTAATTTCTCCAGTTCTGATCATTGTTTTGGTTGTTGGTAGCTTGGTCCAATGCCAAACACAAGTGAATCCTTTTTATGGCTTTAAACGCATTTTCTCCTCGAGAGAAACATGATTTCACTAAAAACGTTATAGTTTAAACATGCCTTTTGTACATGTCTGCAAACACTCAGAGCCTCAAAATAGGGTTATCACCAATGTGTTTTTTGGTGAGACACCTTCTATTTCTGGGTTCTGTGCGTTTTCAGACGAGTGCAATATTCTGATGAAATCCCTCCTTTTAATGCATTTTCTCACAGAAAATGAGTCTCTCTCCATGGGAAAATGGCTTTATTGAAAAAGCATATTCTGCTCGAGAAATCGTGTTTTAAACAACAAAAACGACTTCTGGCCTTATTTAGTTCACAGTTTTACTTTTGGAAACCTAGCCCGTATTCATAACGCACTAAACCTTTTTATCGCGTTAAACGCCTTTTCTCGACAAGAAAAGCACAATTTCATCAAAAACAAACAAAACAAGAAAAATGAATCTATTCAGCAAGTCTGCAACACATCCTGAAGAGTTACGTGATTTCACCCAATGTCAATGTGTAATTTCTCCACTTTTGATCATTGTTTTGGTTGTTGGTAGCTTGGTCCAATGCCAAACACAAGTGAATCCTTTTTATGGCTTTAAACGCATTTTCTCCTCGAGAGAAACATGATTTCACTAAAAACGTTATAGTTTAAACATGCCTGTTGTACATGTCTGCAAACACTCCGAGCCTTAAAATAGGGTTATCACCAATGTGTTTTTTGGTGAGACACCTTCTATTTCTGGGTTCTGTGCGTTTTCAGACGAGTGCAATATGGATGTTAATTGTTTCTGATGAAATCCCTCCTTTTAATGCATTTTCTCACAGAAAATGAGTCTCTCTCCATGGGAAAATGGCTTTATTGAAAAAGCATATTCTGCTCGAGAAATCGTGTTTTAAACAACAAAAACGACTTCTGGCCTTATTTAGTTCACAGTTTTACTTTTGGAAACCTAGCCCGTATTCATAACGCACTAAACCTTTTTATTGCGTTAAACGCCTTTTCTCGACAAGAAAAGCACAATTTCATCAAAAACAAACAAAACAAGAAAAATGAATCTATTCAGCAAGTCTGCAACACATCCTGAAGAGTTACGTGATTTCACCCAATGTCAATGTGTAATTTCTCCACTTTTGATCATTGTTTTGGTTGTTGGTAGCTTGGTCCAATGCCAAACACAAGTGAATCCTTTTTATGGCTTTAAACCCATTTTCTCCTCGAGAGAAACATGATTTCACTAAAAACGTTATAGTTTAAACATGCCTTTTGTACATGTCTGCAAACACTCAGAGCCTTAAAATAGGGTTATCACCAATGTGTTTTTTGGTGAGACACCTTCTATTTCTGGGTTCTGTGCGTTTTCAGACGAGTGCAATATTCTGATGAAATCCTTCCTTTTAAATGCATTTTCTCACAGAAAATGAGTCTCTCTCCATGGGAAAATGGCTTTTTTGAAAAAGCATATTCTGTAAAGAGAAATCGTGTTTTAAACAACAAAAACGACTTCCGGCCTTATTTAGTTCACAGTTTTACTTTTGGAAACCTAGCCCGTATTCATAACGCACTAAACCTTTTTATCGCGTTAAACGCCTTTTCTCGACAAGAAAAGCACAATTTCATCAAAAACAAACAAAACAAGAAAAATGAATCTATTCAGCAAGTCTGCAACACATCCTGAAGAGTTACGTGAATTCACCCAATGTCAATGTGTAATTTCTCCAGTTCTGATCATTGTTTTGGTTGTTGGTAGCTTGGTCCAATGCCAAACACAAGTGAATCCTTTCTATGGCTTTAAACGCATTTTCTCCTCGAGAGAAACATGATTTCACCAAAAACGTTATAGTTTAAACATGCCTGTTGTACATGTCTGCAAACACTCAGAGCCTTAAAATAGCGTTTTCACCAATGTGTTTTTTGGTGAGACACCTTCTATTTCTGGGTTCTGTGCGTTTTCAGACGAATGCAATATGGATGTTAATTGTTTCTGATGAAATCCCTCCTTTTAATGCATTTTCTCACAGAAAATGAGTCTCTCGCTATGGGAAAATGACTTTTTTGAAAAGCATATTCTGCTCGAGAAATCGTGTTTTAAACAATATGAACGACTTCCGGCCTTATTTAGTTCACAGTTTTACTTTTGGTAACCTAGCCCGTATTCATAACGCACTAAACCTTTTTATCGCGTTAAACGCCTTTTCTCGACAAGAAAAGCACAATTTCATCAAAAACAAACAAAACAAGAAAAATGAATCTATTCAGCAAGACATCCTGAAGAGTTACGTGATTTCACCCAATGTCAATGTGTAATTTCTCCAGTTCTGATCATTGTTTTGGTTGTTGGTAGCTTGGTCCAATGCCAAACACAAGTGAATCCTTTTTATGGCTTTAAACGCATTTTCTCCTCGAGAGAAACATGATTTCACTAAAAACGTTATAGTTTAAACATGCCTGTTGTACATGTCTGCAAACACTCAGAGCCTTAAAATAGCGTTTTCACCAATGTGTTTTTTGGTGAGACACCTTCTATTTCTGGGTTCTGTGCGTTTTCAGACGAGTGCAATATGGATGTTAATTGTTTCTGATGAAATCCCTCCTTTTAATGCATTTTCTCACAGAAAATGAGTCTCTCGCCATGGGAAAATGACTTTTTTGAAAAAGCATATTCTGCTCGAGAAATCGTGTTTTAAACAATAAAAACGACTTCCGGCCTTATTTAGTTCAGTTTTACTTTTGGTAACCTAGCCCGTATTCATAACTTACTAAACCTTTTTATCGCGTTAAACGTCTTTTCTCGACAAGAAAAGCACAATTTCATCAAAAACAAACAAAACAAGAAAAATGAATCTATTCAGCAAGTCTGCAACACATCCTGAAGAGTTACGTGATTTCACCCAATGTCAATGTGTAATTTCTCCACTTTTGATCATTGTTTTGGTTGTTGGTAGCTTGGTCCAATGCCAAACACAAGTGAATCCTTTTTATGGCTTTAAACGCATTTTCTCCTCGAGAGAAACATGATTTCACTAAAAACGTTATAGTTTAAACATGCCTTTTGTACATGTCTGCAAACACTCAGAGCCTTAAAATAGGGTTATCACCAATGTGTTTTTTGGTGAGACACCTTCTATTTCTGGGTTCTGTGCGTTTTCAGACGAGTGCAATATTCTGATGAAATCCCTCCTTTTAATGCATTTTCTCACAGAAAATGAGTCTCTCTCCATGGGAAAATGGCTTTATTGAAAAAGCATATTCTGCTCGAGAAATCGTGTTTTAAACAACAAAAACGACTTCTGGCCTTATTTAGTTCACAGTTTTACTTTTGGAAACCTAGCCCGTATTCATAACGCAATAAACCTTTTTATCGCGTTAAACGCCTTTTCTCGACAAGAAAAGCACAATTTCATCAAAAACAAACAAAACAAGAAAAATGAATCTATTCAGCAAGTCTGCAACACATCCTGAAGAGTTACGGGATTTCACCCAATGTCAATGTGTAATTTCTCCAGTTCTGATCATTGTTTTGGTTGTTGGTAGCTTGGTCCAATGCCAAACACAAGTGAATCCTTTTTATGGCTTTAAACGCATTTTCTCCTCGAGAGAAACATGATTTCACTAAAAACGTTATAGTTTAAACATGCCTGTTGTACATGTCTGCAAACACTCAGAGCCTTAAAATAGCGTTTTCACCAATGTGTTTTTTGGTGAGACACCTTCTATTTCTGGGTTCTGTGCGTTTTCAGACGAGTGCAATATGGATGTTAATTGTTTCTGATGAAATCCCTCCTTTTAATGCATTTTCTCACAGAAAATGAGTCTCTCGCCATGGGAAAATGACTTTTTTGAAAAAGCATATTCTGCTCGAGAAATCGTGTTTTAAACAATAAAAACGACTTCCGGCCTTATTTAGTTCAGTTTTACTTTTGGTAACCTAGCCCGTATTCATAACTTACTAAACCTTTTTATCGCGTTAAACGCCTTTTCTCGACAAGAAAAGCACAATTTCATCAAAAACAAACAAAACAAGAAAAATGAATCTATTCAGCAAGTCTGCAACACATCCTGAAGAGTTACGTGATTTCACCCAATGTCAATGTGTAATTTCTCCACTTTTGATCATTGTTTTGGTTGTTGGTAGCTTGGTCCAATGCCAAACACAAGTGAATCCTTTTTATGGCTTTAAACGCATTTTCTCCTCGAGAGAAACATGATTTCACTAAAAACGTTATAGTTTAAACATGCCTTTTGTACATGTCTGCAAACACTCAGAGCCTTAAAATAGGGTTATCACCAATGTGTTTTTTGGTGAGTCACCTTCTATTTCTGGGTTCTGTGCGTTTTCAGACGAGTGCAATATTCTGATGAAATCCCTCCTTTTAATGCATTTTCTCACAGAAAATGAGTCTCTCTCCATGGGAAAATGGCTTTATTGAAAAAGCATATTCTGCTCGAGAAATCGTGTTTTAAACAACAAAAACGACTTCTGGCCTTATTTAGTTCACAGTTTTACTTTTGGAAACCTAGCCCGTATTCATAACGCACTAAACCTTTTTATCGCGTTAAACGCCTTTTCTCGACAAGAAAAGCACAATTTCATCAAAAACAAACAAAACAAGAAAAATGAATCTATTCAGCAAGACATCCTGAAGAGTTACGTGATTTCACCCAATGTCAATGTGTAATTTCTCCAGTTCTGATCATTGTTTTGGTTGTTGGTAGCTTGGTCCAATGCCAAACACAAGTGAATCCTTTTTATGGCTTTAAACGCATTTTCTCCTCGAGAGAAACATGATTTCACTAAAAACGTTATAGTTTAAACATGCCTGTTGTACATGTCTGCAAACACTCAGAGCCTTAAAATAGCGTTTTCACCAATGTGTTTTTTGGTGAGACACCTTCTATTTCTGGGTTCTGTGCGTTTTCAGACGAGTGCAATATGGATGTTAATTGTTTCTGATGAAATCCCTCCTTTTAATGCATTTTCTCACAGAAAATGAGTCTCTCGCCATGGGAAAATGACTTTTTTGAAAAAGCATATTCTGCTCGAGAAATCGTGTTTTAAACAATAAAAACGACTTCCGGCCTTATTTAGTTCAGTTTTACTTTTGGTAACCTAGCCCGTATTCATAACTTACTAAACCTTTTTATCGCGTTAAACGTCTTTTCTCGACAAGAAAAGCACATTTTCATCAAAAACAAACAAAACAAGAAAAATGAATCTATTCAGCAAGACATCCTGAAGAGTTACGTGATTTCACCCAATGTCAATGTGTAATTTCTCCAGTTCTGATCATTGTTTTGGTTGTTGGTAGCTTGGTCCAATGCCAAACACAAGTGAATCCTTTTTTTGGCTTTAAACGCATTTTCTCCTCGAGAGAAACATGATTTCACTAAAAACGTTATAGTTTAAACATGCCTGTTGTACATGTCTGCAAACACTCAGAGCCTTAAAATAGCGTTTTCACCAATGTGTTTTTTGGTGAGACACCTTCTATTTCTGGGTTCTGTGCGTTTTCAGACGAGTGCAATATGGATGTTAATTGTTTCTGATGAAATCCCTCCTTTTAATGCATTTTCTCACAGAAAATGAGTCTCTCGCCATGGGAAAATGACTTTTTTGAAAAAGCATATTCTGCTCGAGAAATCGTGTTTTAAACAATAAAAAAGACTTCCGGCCTTATTTAGTTCACAGTTTTACTTTTGGTAACCTAGCCCGTATTCATAACGCACTAAACCTTTTTATCGCGTTAAACGTCTTTTCTCGACAAGAAAAGCACAATTTCATCAAAAACAAACAAAACAAGAAAAATGAATCTATTCAGCAAGACATCCTGAAGAGTTACGTGATTTCACCCAATGTCAATGTGTAATTTCTCCAGTTCTGATCATTGTTTTGGTTGTTGGTAGCTTGGTCCAATGCCAAACACAAGTGAATCCTTTTTATGGCTTTAAACGCATTTTCTCCTCGAGAGAAACATGATTTCACTAAAAACGTTATAGTTTAAACATGCCTTTTGTACATGTCTGCAAACACTCAGAGCCTTATAATAGCGTTTTCACCAATGTGTTTTTTGGTGAGACACCTTCTATTTCTGGGTTCTGTGCGTTTTCAGACGAGTGCAATATGGATGTTAATTGTTTCTGATGAAATCCCTCCTTTTAATGCATTTTCTCACAGAAAATGAGTCTCTCGCCATGGGAAAATGGCTTTTTGAAAAAGCATATTCTGCTAGAGAAATCGTGTTTTAAACAATATGAACAACTTCCGGCCTTATTTAGTTCACAGTTTTACTTTTGGAAACCTAGCCCGTATTCATAACGCACTAAACCTTTTTATCGCGTTAAACGCCTTTTCTCGACAAGAAAAGCACAATTTCATCAAAAACAAACAAAACAAGAAAAATGAATCTATTCAGCAATTCTGCAACACATCCTTTAGAGCTACGTGATTTCACCCAATGTCAATGTGTAATTTCTCCAGTTCTGATCATTGTTTTGGTTGTTGGTAGCTTGGTCCAATGCCAAACACAAGTGAATCCTTTTTATGGCTTTAAACGCATTTTCTCCTCGAGAGAAACATGATTTCACTAAAAACGTTATAGTTTAAACATGCCTGTTGTACATGTCTGCAAACACTCAGAGCCTTAAAATAGGGTTATCACCAATGTGTTTTTTGGTGAGACACCTTCTATTTCTGGGTTCTGTGCGTTTTCAGACGAGTGCAATATTCTGATGAAATCCCTCCTTTTAATGCATTTTCTCACAGAAAATGAGTCTCTCTCCATGGGAAAATGGCTTTATTGAAAAAGCATATTCTGTAAAGAGAAATCGTGTTTTAAACAACAAAAACGACTTCTGGCCTTATTTAGTTCACAGTTTTACTTTTGGAAACCTAGCCCGTATTCATAACGCACTAAACCTTTTTATCGCGTTAAACGCCTTTTCTCGACAAGAAAAGCACAATTTCATCAAAAACAAACAAAACAAGAAAAATGAATCTATTCAGCAAGTCTGCAACACATCCTGAAGAGTTACGTGATTTCACCCAATGTCAATGTGTAATTTCTCCACTTTTGATCATTGTTTTGGTTGTTGGTAGCTTGGTCCAATGCCAAACACAAGTGAATCCTTTTTATGGCTTTAAACGCATTTTCTCCTCAAGAGAAACATGATTTCACTAAAAACGTTATAGTTTAAACATGCCTTTTGTACATGTCTGCAAACACTCAGAGCCTTAAAATAGGGTTATCACCAATGTGTTTTTTGGTGAGACACCTTCTATTTCTGGGTTCTGTGCGTTTTCAGACGAGTGCAATATGGATGTTAATTGTTTCTGATGAAATCCCTCCTTTTAATGCATTTTCTCACAGAAAATGAGTCTCTCTCCATGGGAAAATGGCTTTATTGAAAAAGCATATTCTGCTCGAGAAATCGTGTTTTAAACAACAAAAACGACTTCTGGCCTTATTTAGTTCACAGTTTTACTTTTGGAAACCTAGCCCGTATTCATAACGCACTAAACCTTTTTATCGCGTTAAACGCCTTTTCTCGACAAGAAACGCACAATTTCATCAAAAACAAACAAAACAAGAAAAATGAATCTATTCAGCAAGTCTGCAACACATCCTGAAGAGTTACGTGATTTCACCCAATGTCAATGTGTAATTTCTCCAGTTCTGATCATTGTTTTGGTTGTTGGTAGCTTGGTCCAATGCCAAACACAAGTGAATCCTTTTTATGGCTTTAAACGCATTTTCTCCTCGAGAGAAACATGATTTCACTAAAAACGTTATAGTTTAAACATGCCTTTTGTACATGTCTGCAAACACTCAGAGCCTTAAAATAGGGTTATCACCAATGTGTTTTTTGGTGAGACACCTTCTATTTCTGGGTTCTGTGCGTTTTCAGACGAGTGCAATATGGATGTTAATTGTTTCTGATGAAATCCCTCCTTTTAATGCATTTTCTCACAGAAAATGAGTCTCTCTCCATGGGATAATGGCTTTATTGAAAAAGCATATTCTGCTCGAGAAATCGTGTTTTAAACAACAAAAACGACTTCTGGCCTTATTTAGTTCACAGTTTTACTTTTGGAAACCTAGCCCGTATTCATAACGCACTAAACCTTTTTATCGCGTTAAACGCCTTTTCTCGACAAGAAAAGCACAATTTCATCAAAAACAAACAAAACAAGAAAAATGAATCTATTCAGCAAGTCTGCAACACATCCTGAAGAGTTACGTGATTTCACCCAATGTCAATGTGTAATTTCTCCAGTTCTGATCATTGTTTTGGTTGTTGGTAGCTTGGTCCAATGCCAAACACAAGTGAATCCTTTTTATGGCTTTAAACGCATTTTCTCCTCGAGAGAAACATGATTTCACTAAAAACGTTATAGTTTAAACATGCCTTTTGTACATGTCTGCAAACACTCAGAGCCTTCAAATAGGGTTATCACCAATGTGTTTTTTGGTGAGACACCTTCTATTTCTGGGTTCTGTGCGTTTTCAGACGAGTGCAATATTCTGATGAAATCCCTCCTTTTAATGCATTTTCTCACAGAAAATGAGTCTCTCTCCATGGGAAAATGGCTTTATTGAAAAAGCATATTCTGCTCGAGAAATCGTGTTTTAAACAACAAAAACGACTTCTGGCCTTATTTAGTTCACAGTTTTACTTTTGGAAACCTAGCCCGTATTCATAACGCACTAAACCTTTTTATCGCGTTAAACGCCTTTTCTTGACAAGAAAAGCACAATTTCATCAAAAACAAACAAAACAAGAAAAATGAATCTATTCAGCAAGACATCCTGAAGAGTTACGTGATTTCACCCAATGTCAATGTGTAATTTCTCCAGTTCTGATCATTGTTTTGGTTGTTGGTAGCTTGGTCCAATGCCAAACACAAGTGAATCCTTTTTATGGCTTTAAACGCATTTTCTCCTCGAGAGAAACATGATTTCACTAAAAACGTTATAGTTTAAACATGCCTTTTGTACATGTCTGCAAACACTCAGAGCCTTAAAATAGCGTTTTCACCAATGTGTTTTTTGGTGAGACACCTTCTATTTCTGGGTTCTGTGCGTTTTCAGACGAGTGCAATATGGATGTTAATTGTTTCTGATGAAATCCCTCCTTTTAATGCATTTTCTCACAGAAAATGAGTCTCTCGCCATGGCAAAAAGACTTTATTGAAAAAGCATATTCTGCTCGAGAAATCGTGTTTTAAACAACAAAAACGACTTCTGGCCTTATTTAGTTCACAGTTTTACTTTTGGAAACCTAGCCCGTATTCATAACGCACTAAACCTTTTTATCGCGTTAAACGCCTTTTCTCGACAAGAAAAGCACAATTTCATCAAAAACAAACAAAACAAGAAAAATGAATCTATTCAGCAAGACATCCTGAAGAGTTACGTGATTTCACCCAATGTCAATGTGTAATTTCTCCAGTTCTGATCATTGTTTTGGTTGTTGGTAGCTTGGTCCAATGCCAAACACAAGTGAATCCTTTTTATGGCTTTAAACGCATTTTCTCCTCGAGAGAAACATGATTTCACTAAAAACGTTATAGTTTAAACATGCCTTTTGTACATGTCTGCAAACACTCAGAGCCTTAAAATAGGGTTATCACCAATGTGTTTTTTGGTGAGACACCTTCTATTTCTGGGTTCTGTGCGTTTTCAGACGAGTGCAATATTCTGATGAAATCCCTCCTTTTAATGCATTTTCTCACAGAAAATGAGTCTCTCTCCATGGGAAAATGGCTTTATTGAAAAAGCATATTCTGCTCGAGAAATCGTGTTTTAAACAACAAAAACGACTTCTGGCCTTATTTAGTTCACAGTTTTACTTTTGGAAACCTAGCCCGTATTCATAACGCAATAAACCTTTTTATCGCGTTAAACGCCTTTTCTCGACAAGAAAAGCACAATTTCATCAAAAACAAACAAAACAAGAAAAATGAATCTATTCAGCAAGACATCCTGAAGAGTTACGTGATTTCACCCAATGTCAATGTGTAATTTCTCCAGTTCTGATCATTGTTTTGGTTGTTGGTAGCTTGGTCCAATGCCAAACACAAGTGAATCCTTTTTATGGCTTTAAACGCATTTTCTCCTCGAGAGAAACATGATTTCACTACAAACGTTATAGTTTAAACATGCCTGTTGTACATGTCTGCAAACACTCAGAGCCTTAAAATAGCGTTTTCACCAATGTGTTTTTTGGTGAGACACCTTCTATTTCTGGGTTCTGTGCGTTTTCAGACGAGTGCAATATGGATGTTAATTGTTTCTGATGAAATCCCTCGTTTTAATGCATTTTCTCACAGAAAATGAGTCTCTCGCCATGGGAAAATGACTTTTTTGAAAAAGCATATTCTGCTCGAGAAATCGTGTTTTAAACAATATGAACGACTTCCGGCCTTATTTAGTTCACAGTTTTACTTTTGGTAACCTAGCCCGTATTCATAACGCACTAAACCTTTTTATCGCGTTAAACGCCTTTTCTCGACAAGAAACGCACAATTTCATCAAAAACAAACAAAACAAGAAAAATGAATCTATTCAGCAAGTCTGCAACACATCCTGAAGAGTTACGTGATTTCACCCAATGTCAATGTGTAATTTCTCCACTTTTGATCATTGTTTTGGTTGTTGGTAGCTTGGTCCAATGCCAAACACAAGTGAATCCTTTTTATGGCTTTAAACGCATTTTCTCCTCGAGAGAAACATGATTTCACTAAAAACGTTATAGTTTAAACATGCCTTTTGTACATGTCTGCAAACACTCAGAGCCTTAAAATAGGGTTATCACCAATGTGTTTTTTGGTGAGACACCTTCTATTTCTGGGTTCTGTGCGTTTTCAGACGAGTGCAATATTCTGATGAAATCCCTCCTTTTAATGCATTTTCTCACAGAAAATGAGTCTCTCTCCATGGGAAAATGGCTTTATTGAAAAAGCATATTCTGCTCGAGAAATCGTGTTTTAAACAACAAAAACGACTTCTGGCCTTATTTAGTTCACAGTTTTACTTTTGGAAACCTAGCCCGTATTCATAACGCACTAAACCTTTTTATCGCGTTAAACGCCTTTTCTCGACAAGAAAAGCACAATTTCATCAAAAACAAACAAAACAAGAAAAATGAATCTATTCAGCAAGTCTGCAACACATCCTGAAGAGTTACGTGATTTCACCCAATGTCAATGTGTAATTTCTCCACTTTTGATCATTGTTTTGGTTGTTGGTAGCTTGGTCCAATGCCAAACACAAGTGAATCCTTTTTATGGCTTTAAACGCATTTTCTCCTCGAGAGAAACATGATTTCACTAAAAACGTTATAGTTTAAACATGCCTTTTGTACATGTCTGCAAACACTCAGAGCCTTCAAATAGGGTTATCACCAATGTGTTTTTTGGTGAGACACCTTCTATTTCTGGGTTCTGTGCGTTTTCAGACGAGTGCAATATGGATGTTAATTGTTTCTGATGAAATCCCTCCTTTTAATGCATTTTCTCACAGAAAATGAGTCTCTCTCCATGGGATAATGGCTTTATTGAAAAGCATATTCTGCTCGAGAAATCGTGTTTTAAACAACAAAAACGACTTCTGGCCTTATTTAGTTCACAGTTTTACTTTTGGAAACCTAGCCCGTATTCATAACGCACTAAACCTTTTTATCGCGTTAAACGCCTTTTCTCGACAAGAAAAGCACAATTTCATCAAAAACAAACAAAACAAGAAAAATGAATCTATTCAGCAAGTCTGCAACACATCCTGAAGAGTTACGGGATTTCACCCAATGTCAATGTGTAATTTCTCCAGTTCTGATCATTGTTTTGGTTGTTGGTAGCTTGGTCCAATGCCAAACACAAGTGAATCCTTTTTATGGCTTTAAACGCATTTTCTCCTCGAGAGAAACATGATTTCACTAAAAACGTTATAGTTTAAACATGCCTTTTGTACATGTCTGCAAACACTCAGAGCCTTAAAATAGGGTTATCACCAATGTGTTTTTTGGTGAGACACCTTCTATTTCTGGGTTCTGTGCGTTTTCAGACGAGTGCAATATTCTGATGAAATCCCTCCTTTTAATGCATTTTCTCACAGAAAATGAGTCTCTCTCCATGGGAAAATGGCTTTATTGAAAAAGCATATTCTGCTCGAGAAATCGTGTTTTAAACAACAAAAACGACTTCTGGCCTTATTTAGTTCACAGTTTTACTTTTGGAAACCTAGCCCGTATTCATAACGCAATAAACCTTTTTATCGCGTTAAACGCCTTTTCTCGACAAGAAAAGCACAATTTCATCAAAAACAAACAAAACAAGAAAAATGAATCTATTCAGCAAGTCTGCAACACATCCTGAAGAGTTACGGGATTTCACCCAATGTCAATGTGTAATTTCTCCAGTTCTGATCATTGTTTTGGTTGTTGGTAGCTTGGTCCAATGCCAAACACAAGTGAATCCTTTTTATGGCTTTAAACGCATTTTCTCCTCGAGAGAAACATGATTTCACTAAAAACGTTATAGTTTAAACATGCCTTTTGTACATGTCTGCAAACACTCAGAGCCTTAAAATAGGGTTATCACCAATGTGTTTTTTGGTGAGACACCTTCTATTTCTGGGTTCTGTGCGTTTTCAGACGAGTGCAATATTCTGATGAAATCCCTCCTTTTAATGCATTTTCTCACAGAAAATGAGTCTCTCTCCATGGGAAAATGGCTTTATTGAAAAAGCATATTCTGCTCGAGAAATCGTGTTTTAAACAACAAAAACGACTTCTGGCCTTATTTAGTTCACAGTTTTACTTTTGGAAACCTAGCCCGTATTCATAACGCAATAAACCTTTTTATCGCGTTAAACGCCTTTTCTCGACAAGAAAAGCACAATTTCATCAAAAACAAACAAAACAAGAAAAATGAATCTATTCAGCAAGACATCCTGAAGAGTTACGTGATTTCACCCAATGTCAATGTGTAATTTCTCCAGTTCTGATCATTGTTTTGGTTGTTGGTAGCTTGGTCCAATGCCAAACACAAGTGAATCCTTTTTATGGCTTTAAACGCATTTTCTCCTCGAGAGAAACATGATTTCACTAAAAACGTTATAGTTTAAACATGCCTGTTGTACATGTCTGCAAACACTCAGAGCCTTAAAATAGCGTTTTCACCAATGTGTTTTTTGGTGAGACACCTTCTATTTCTGGGTTCTGTGCGTTTTCAGACGAGTGCAATATGGATGTTAATTGTTTCTGATGAAATCCCTCCTTTTAATGCATTTTCTCACAGAAAATGAGTCTCTCGCCATGGGAAAATGACTTTTTTACAAAAGCATATTCTGCTCGAGAAATCGTGTTTTAAACAATATGAACGACTTCCGGCCTTATTTAGTTCAGTTTTACTTTTGGTAACCTAGCCCGTATTCATAACGCACTAAACCTTTTTATCGCGTTAAACGCCTTTTCTCGACAAGAAACGCACAATTTCATCAAAAACAAACAAAACAAGAAAAATGAATCTATTCAGCAAGTCTGCAACACATCCTGAAGAGTTACGTGATTTCACCCAATGTCAATGTGTAATTTCTCCAGTTCTGATCATTGTTTTGGTTGTTGGTAGCTTGGTCCAATGCCAAACACAAGTGAATCCTTTTTATGGCTTTAAACGCATTTTCTCCTCGAGAGAAACATGATTTCACTAAAAACGTTATAGTTTAAACATGCCTTTTGTACATGTCTGCAAACACTCAGAGCCTTAAAATAGGGTTATCACCAATGTGTTTTTTGGTGAGACACCTTCTATTTCTGGGTTCTGTGCGTTTTCAGACGAGTGCAATATTCTGATGAAATCCCTCCTTTTAATGCATTTTCTCACAGAAAATGAGTCTCTCTCCATGGGAAAATGGCTTTATTGAAAAAGCATATTCTGCTCGAGAAATCGTGTTTTAAACAACAAAAACGACTTCTGGCCTTATTTAGTTCACAGTTTTACTTTTGGAAACCTAGCCCGTATTCATAACGCACTAAACCTTTTTATCGCGTTAAACGCCTTTTCTCGACAAGAAAAGCACAATTTCATCAAAAACAAACAAAACAAGAAAAATGAATCTATTCAGCAAGTCTGCAACACATCCTGAAGAGTTACGTGATTTCACCCAATGTCAATGTGTAATTTCTCCACTTTTGATCATTGTTTTGGTTGTTGGTAGCTTGGTCCAATGCCAAACACAAGTGAATCCTTTTTATGGCTTTAAACGCATTTTCTCCTCGAGAGAAACATGATTTCACTAAAAACGTTATAGTTTAAACATGCCTTTTGTACATGTCTGCAAACACTCAGAGCCTTAAAATAGGGTTATCACCAATGTGTTTTTTGGTGAGACACCTTCTATTTCTGGGTTCTGTGCGTTTTCAGACGAGTGCAATATTCTGATGAAATCCCTCCTTTTAATGCATTTTCTCACAGAAAATGAGTCTCTCTCCATGGGAAAATGGCTTTATTGAAAAAGCATATTCTGCTCGAGAAATCGTGTTTTAAACAACAAAAACGACTTCTGGCCTTATTTAGTTCACAGTTTTACTTTTGGAAACCTAGCCCGTATTCATAACGCAATAAACCTTTTTATCGCGTTAAACGCCTTTTCTCGACAAGAAAAGCACAATTTCATCAAAAACAAACAAAACAAGAAAAATGAATCTATTCAGCAAGTCTGCAACACATCCTGAAGAGTTACGGGATTTCACCCAATGTCAATGTGTAATTTCTCCAGTTCTGATCATTGTTTTGGTTGTTGGTAGCTTGGTCCAATGCCAAACACAAGTGAATCCTTTTTATGGCTTTAAACGCATTTTCTCCTCGAGAGAAACATGATTTCACTACAAACGTTATAGTTTAAACATGCCTGTTGTACATGTCTGCAAACACTCAGAGCCTTAAAATAGCGTTTTCACCAATGTGTTTTTTGGTGAGACACCTTCTATTTCTGGGTTCTGTGCGTTTTCAGACGAGTGCAATATGGATGTTAATTGTTTCTGATGAAATCCCTCCTTTTAATGCATTTTCTCACAGAAAATGAGTCTCTCGCCATGGCAAAAAGACTTTATTGAAAAAGCATATTCTGCTCGAGAAATCGTGTTTTAAACAACAAAAACGACTTCTGGCCTTATTTAGTTCACAGTTTTACTTTTGGAAACCTAGCCCGTATTCATAACGCACTAAACCTTTTTATCGCGTTAAACGCCTTTTCTCGACAAGAAAAGCACAATTTCATCAAAAACAAACAAAACAAGAAAAATGAATCTATTCAGCAAGACATCCTGAAGAGTTACGTGATTTCACCCAATGTCAATGTGTAATTTCTCCAGTTCTGATCATTGTTTTGGTTGTTGGTAGCTTGGTCCAATGCCAAACACAAGTGAATCCTTTTTATGGCTTTAAACGCATTTTCTCCTCGAGAGAAACATGATTTCACTAAAAACGTTATAGTTTAAACATGCCTTTTGTACATGTCTGCAAACACTCAGAGCCTTAAAATAGGGTTATCACCAATGTGTTTTTTGGTGAGACACCTTCTATTTCTGGGTTCTGTGCGTTTTCAGACGAGTGCAATATTCTGATGAAATCCCTCCTTTTAATGCATTTTCTCACAGAAAATGAGTCTCTCTCCATGGGAAAATGGCTTTATTGAAAAAGCATATTCTGCTCGAGAAATCGTGTTTTAAACAACAAAAACGACTTCTGGCCTTATTTAGTTCACAGTTTTACTTTTGGAAACCTAGCCCGTATTCATAACGCAATAAACCTTTTTATCGCGTTAAACGCCTTTTCTCGACAAGAAAAGCACAATTTCATCAAAAACAAACAAAACAAGAAAAATGAATCTATTCAGCAAGACATCCTGAAGAGTTACGTGATTTCACCCAATGTCAATGTGTAATTTCTCCAGTTCTGATCATTGTTTTGGTTGTTGGTAGCTTGGTCCAATGCCAAACACAAGTGAATCCTTTTTATGGCTTTAAACGCATTTTCTCCTCGAGAGAAACATGATTTCACTACAAACGTTATAGTTTAAACATGCCTGTTGTACATGTCTGCAAACACTCAGAGCCTTAAAATAGCGTTTTCACCAATGTGTTTTTTGGTGAGACACCTTCTATTTCTGGGTTCTGTGCGTTTTCAGACGAGTGCAATATGGATGTTAATTGTTTCTGATGAAATCCCTCGTTTTAATGCATTTTCTCACAGAAAATGAGTCTCTCGCCATGGGAAAATGACTTTTTTGAAAAAGCATATTCTGCTCGAGAAATCGTGTTTTAAACAATATGAACGACTTCCGGCCTTATTTAGTTCACAGTTTTACTTTTGGTAACCTAGCCCGTATTCATAACGCACTAAACCTTTTTATCGCGTTAAACGCCTTTTCTCGACAAGAAACGCACAATTTCATCAAAAACAAACAAAACAAGAAAAATGAATCTATTCAGCAAGTCTGCAACACATCCTGAAGAGTTACGTGATTTCACCCAATGTCAATGTGTAATTTCTCCACTTTTGATCATTGTTTTGGTTGTTGGTAGCTTGGTCCAATGCCAAACACAAGTGAATCCTTTTTATGGCTTTAAACGCATTTTCTCCTCGAGAGAAACATGATTTCACTAAAAACGTTATAGTTTAAACATGCCTTTTGTACATGTCTGCAAACACTCAGAGCCTTAAAATAGGGTTATCACCAATGTGTTTTTTGGTGAGACACCTTCTATTTCTGGGTTCTGTGCGTTTTCAGACGAGTGCAATATTCTGATGAAATCCCTCCTTTTAATGCATTTTCTCACAGAAAATGAGTCTCTCTCCATGGGAAAATGGCTTTATTGAAAAAGCATATTCTGCTCGAGAAATCGTGTTTTAAACAACAAAAACGACTTCTGGCCTTATTTAGTTCACAGTTTTACTTTTGGAAACCTAGCCCGTATTCATAACGCACTAAACCTTTTTATCGCGTTAAACGCCTTTTCTCGACAAGAAAAGCACAATTTCATCAAAAACAAACAAAACAAGAAAAATGAATCTATTCAGCAAGTCTGCAACACATCCTGAAGAGTTACGTGATTTCACCCAATGTCAATGTGTAATTTCTCCACTTTTGATCATTGTTTTGGTTGTTGGTAGCTTGGTCCAATGCCAAACACAAGTGAATCCTTTTTATGGCTTTAAACGCATTTTCTCCTCGAGAGAAACATGATTTCACTAAAAACGTTATAGTTTAAACATGCCTTTTGTACATGTCTGCAAACACTCAGAGCCTTCAAATAGGGTTATCACCAATGTGTTTTTTGGTGAGACACCTTCTATTTCTGGGTTCTGTGCGTTTTCAGACGAGTGCAATATGGATGTTAATTGTTTCTGATGAAATCCCTCCTTTTAATGCATTTTCTCACAGAAAATGAGTCTCTCTCCATGGGATAATGGCTTTATTGAAAAGCATATTCTGCTCGAGAAATCGTGTTTTAAACAACAAAAACGACTTCTGGCCTTATTTAGTTCACAGTTTTACTTTTGGAAACCTAGCCCGTATTCATAACGCACTAAACCTTTTTATCGCGTTAAACGCCTTTTCTCGACAAGAAAAGCACAATTTCATCAAAAACAAACAAAACAAGAAAAATGAATCTATTCAGCAAGTCTGCAACACATCCTGAAGAGTTACGGGATTTCACCCAATGTCAATGTGTAATTTCTCCAGTTCTGATCATTGTTTTGGTTGTTGGTAGCTTGGTCCAATGCCAAACACAAGTGAATCCTTTTTATGGCTTTAAACGCATTTTCTCCTCGAGAGAAACATGATTTCACTAAAAACGTTATAGTTTAAACATGCCTTTTGTACATGTCTGCAAACACTCAGAGCCTTAAAATAGGGTTATCACCAATGTGTTTTTTGGTGAGACACCTTCTATTTCTGGGTTCTGTGCGTTTTCAGACGAGTGCAATATTCTGATGAAATCCCTCCTTTTAATGCATTTTCTCACAGAAAATGAGTCTCTCTCCATGGGAAAATGGCTTTATTGAAAAAGCATATTCTGCTCGAGAAATCGTGTTTTAAACAACAAAAACGACTTCTGGCCTTATTTAGTTCACAGTTTTACTTTTGGAAACCTAGCCCGTATTCATAACGCAATAAACCTTTTTATCGCGTTAAACGCCTTTTCTCGACAAGAAAAGCACAATTTCATCAAAAACAAACAAAACAAGAAAAATGAATCTATTCAGCAAGTCTGCAACACATCCTGAAGAGTTACGGGATTTCACCCAATGTCAATGTGTAATTTCTCCAGTTCTGATCATTGTTTTGGTTGTTGGTAGCTTGGTCCAATGCCAAACACAAGTGAATCCTTTTTATGGCTTTAAACGCATTTTCTCCTCGAGAGAAACATGATTTCACTAAAAACGTTATAGTTTAAACATGCCTTTTGTACATGTCTGCAAACACTCAGAGCCTTAAAATAGGGTTATCACCAATGTGTTTTTTGGTGAGACACCTTCTATTTCTGGGTTCTGTGCGTTTTCAGACGAGTGCAATATTCTGATGAAATCCCTCCTTTTAATGCATTTTCTCACAGAAAATGAGTCTCTCTCCATGGGAAAATGGCTTTATTGAAAAAGCATATTCTGCTCGAGAAATCGTGTTTTAAACAACAAAAACGACTTCTGGCCTTATTTAGTTCACAGTTTTACTTTTGGAAACCTAGCCCGTATTCATAACGCAATAAACCTTTTTATCGCGTTAAACGCCTTTTCTCGACAAGAAAAGCACAATTTCATCAAAAACAAACAAAACAAGAAAAATGAATCTATTCAGCAAGACATCCTGAAGAGTTACGTGATTTCACCCAATGTCAATGTGTAATTTCTCCAGTTCTGATCATTGTTTTGGTTGTTGGTAGCTTGGTCCAATGCCAAACACAAGTGAATCCTTTTTATGGCTTTAAACGCATTTTCTCCTCGAGAGAAACATGATTTCACTAAAAACGTTATAGTTTAAACATGCCTGTTGTACATGTCTGCAAACACTCAGAGCCTTAAAATAGCGTTTTCACCAATGTGTTTTTTGGTGAGACACCTTCTATTTCTGGGTTCTGTGCGTTTTCAGACGAGTGCAATATGGATGTTAATTGTTTCTGATGAAATCCCTCCTTTTAATGCATTTTCTCACAGAAAATGAGTCTCTCGCCATGGGAAAATGACTTTTTTACAAAAGCATATTCTGCTCGAGAAATCGTGTTTTAAACAATATGAACGACTTCCGGCCTTATTTAGTTCAGTTTTACTTTTGGTAACCTAGCCCGTATTCATAACGCACTAAACCTTTTTATCGCGTTAAACGCCTTTTCTCGACAAGAAACGCACAATTTCATCAAAAACAAACAAAACAAGAAAAATGAATCTATTCAGCAAGTCTGCAACACATCCTGAAGAGTTACGTGATTTCACCCAATGTCAATGTGTAATTTCTCCAGTTCTGATCATTGTTTTGGTTGTTGGTAGCTTGGTCCAATGCCAAACACAAGTGAATCCTTTTTATGGCTTTAAACGCATTTTCTCCTCGAGAGAAACATGATTTCACTAAAAACGTTATAGTTTAAACATGCCTTTTGTACATGTCTGCAAACACTCAGAGCCTTAAAATAGGGTTATCACCAATGTGTTTTTTGGTGAGACACCTTCTATTTCTGGGTTCTGTGCGTTTTCAGACGAGTGCAATATTCTGATGAAATCCCTCCTTTTAATGCATTTTCTCACAGAAAATGAGTCTCTCTCCATGGGAAAATGGCTTTATTGAAAAAGCATATTCTGCTCGAGAAATCGTGTTTTAAACAACAAAAACGACTTCTGGCCTTATTTAGTTCACAGTTTTACTTTTGGAAACCTAGCCCGTATTCATAACGCACTAAACCTTTTTATCGCGTTAAACGCCTTTTCTCGACAAGAAAAGCACAATTTCATCAAAAACAAACAAAACAAGAAAAATGAATCTATTCAGCAAGTCTGCAACACATCCTGAAGAGTTACGTGATTTCACCCAATGTCAATGTGTAATTTCTCCACTTTTGATCATTGTTTTGGTTGTTGGTAGCTTGGTCCAATGCCAAACACAAGTGAATCCTTTTTATGGCTTTAAACGCATTTTCTCCTCGAGAGAAACATGATTTCACTAAAAACGTTATAGTTTAAACATGCCTTTTGTACATGTCTGCAAACACTCAGAGCCTTAAAATAGGGTTATCACCAATGTGTTTTTTGGTGAGACACCTTCTATTTCTGGGTTCTGTGCGTTTTCAGACGAGTGCAATATTCTGATGAAATCCCTCCTTTTAATGCATTTTCTCACAGAAAATGAGTCTCTCTCCATGGGAAAATGGCTTTATTGAAAAAGCATATTCTGCTCGAGAAATCGTGTTTTAAACAACAAAAACGACTTCTGGCCTTATTTAGTTCACAGTTTTACTTTTGGAAACCTAGCCCGTATTCATAACGCAATAAACCTTTTTATCGCGTTAAACGCCTTTTCTCGACAAGAAAAGCACAATTTCATCAAAAACAAACAAAACAAGAAAAATGAATCTATTCAGCAAGTCTGCAACACATCCTGAAGAGTTACGGGATTTCACCCAATGTCAATGTGTAATTTCTCCAGTTCTGATCATTGTTTTGGTTGTTGGTAGCTTGGTCCAATGCCAAACACAAGTGAATCCTTTTTATGGCTTTAAACGCATTTTCTCCTCGAGAGAAACATGATTTCACTAAAAACGTTATAGTTTAAACATGCCTTTTGTACATGTCTGCAAACACTCAGAGCCTCAAAATAGGGTTATCACCAATGTGTTTTTTGGTGAGACACCTTCTATTTCTGGGTTCTGTGCGTTTTCAGACGAGTGCAATATTCTGATGAAATCCCTCCTTTTAATGCATTTTCTCACAGAAAATGAGTCTCTCTCCATGGGAAAATGGCTTTATTGAAAAAGCATATTCTGCTCGAGAAATCGTGTTTTAAACAACAAAAACGACTTCTGGCCTTATTTAGTTCACAGTTTTACTTTTGGAAACCTAGCCCGTATTCATAACGCACTAAACCTTTTTATCGCGTTAAACGCCTTTTCTCGACAAGAAAAGCACAATTTCATCAAAAACAAACAAAACAAGAAAAATGAATCTATTCAGCAAGTCTGCAACACATCCTGAAGAGTTACGTGATTTCACCCAATGTCAATGTGTAATTTCTCCACTTTTGATCATTGTTTTGGTTGTTGGTAGCTTGGTCCAATGCCAAACACAAGTGAATCCTTTTTATGGCTTTAAACGCATTTTCTCCTCGAGAGAAACATGATTTCACTAAAAACGTTATAGTTTAAACACGCCTTTTGTACATGTCTGCAAACACTCAGAGCCTTAAAATAGGGTTATCACCAATGTGTTTTTTGGTGAGACACCTTCTATTTCTGGGTTCTGTGCGTTTTCAGACGAGTGCAATATGGATGTTAATTGTTTCTGATGAAATCCCTCCTTTTAATGCATTTTCTCACAGAAAATGAGTCTCTCTCCATGGGAAAATGGCTTTATTGAAAAAGCATATTCTGCTCGAGAAATCGTGTTTTAAACAACAAAAACGACTTCTGGCCTTATTTAGTTCACAGTTTTACTTTTGGAAACCTAGCCCGTATTCATAACGCACTAAACCTTTTTATTGCGTTAAACGCCTTTTCTCGACAAGAAAAGCACAATTTCATCAAAAACAAACAAAACAAGAAAAATGAATCTATTCAGCAAGTCTGCAACACATCCTGAAGAGTTACGTGATTTCACCCAATGTCAATGTGTAATTTCTCCACTTTTGATCATTGTTTTGGTTGTTGGTAGCTTGGTCCAATGCCAAACACAAGTGAATCCTTTTTATGGCTTTAAACCCATTTTCTCCTCGAGAGAAACATGATTTCACTAAAAACGTTATAGTTTAAACATGCCTTTTGTACATGTCTGCAAACACTCAGAGCCTTAAAATAGGGTTATCACCAATGTGTTTTTTGGTGAGACACCTTCTATTTCTGGGTTCTGTGCGTTTTCAGACGAGTGCAATATTCTGATGAAATCCTTCCTTTTAAATGCATTTTCTCACAGAAAATGAGTCTCTCTCCATGGGAAAATGGCTTTTTTGAAAAAGCATATTCTGTAAAGAGAAATCGTGTTTTAAACAACAAAAACGACTTCCGGCCTTATTTAGTTCACAGTTTTACTTTTGGAAACCTAGCCCGTATTC
Source organism: Lampris incognitus (assembly GCF_029633865.1). Taxonomy (NCBI): domain Eukaryota; kingdom Metazoa; phylum Chordata; class Actinopteri; order Lampriformes; family Lampridae; genus Lampris; species Lampris incognitus. The sequence goes on along the minus strand of NC_079225.1, from coordinate 5,005,904 downwards.
ATAACGCACTAAACCTTTTTATCGCGTTAAACGCCTTTTCTCGACAAGAAAAGCACAATTTCATCAAAAACAAACAAAACAAGAAAAATGAATCTATTCAGCAAGTCTGCAACACATCCTGAAGAGTTACGTGAATTCACCCAATGTCAATGTGTAATTTCTCCAGTTCTGATCATTGTTTTGGTTGTTGGTAGCTTGGTCCAATGCCAAACACAAGTGAATCCTTTCTATGGCTTTAAACGCATTTTCTCCTCGAGAGAAACATGATTTCACCAAAAACGTTATAGTTTAAACATGCCTGTTGTACATGTCTGCAAACACTCAGAGCCTTAAAATAGCGTTTTCACCAATGTGTTTTTTGGTGAGACACCTTCTATTTCTGGGTTCTGTGCGTTTTCAGACGAATGCAATATGGATGTTAATTGTTTCTGATGAAATCCCTCCTTTTAATGCATTTTCTCACAGAAAATGAGTCTCTCGCTATGGGAAAATGACTTTTTTGAAAAGCATATTCTGCTCGAGAAATCGTGTTTTAAACAATATGAACGACTTCCGGCCTTATTTAGTTCACAGTTTTACTTTTGGTAACCTAGCCCGTATTCATAACGCACTAAACCTTTTTATCGCGTTAAACGCCTTTTCTCGACAAGAAAAGCACAATTTCATCAAAAACAAACAAAACAAGAAAAATGAATCTATTCAGCAAGACATCCTGAAGAGTTACGTGATTTCACCCAATGTCAATGTGTAATTTCTCCAGTTCTGATCATTGTTTTGGTTGTTGGTAGCTTGGTCCAATGCCAAACACAAGTGAATCCTTTTTATGGCTTTAAACGCATTTTCTCCTCGAGAGAAACATGATTTCACTAAAAACGTTATAGTTTAAACATGCCTGTTGTACATGTCTGCAAACACTCAGAGCCTTAAAATAGCGTTTTCACCAATGTGTTTTTTGGTGAGACACCTTCTATTTCTGGGTTCTGTGCGTTTTCAGACGAGTGCAATATGGATGTTAATTGTTTCTGATGAAATCCCTCCTTTTAATGCATTTTCTCACAGAAAATGAGTCTCTCGCCATGGGAAAATGACTTTTTTGAAAAAGCATATTCTGCTCGAGAAATCGTGTTTTAAACAATAAAAACGACTTCCGGCCTTATTTAGTTCAGTTTTACTTTTGGTAACCTAGCCCGTATTCATAACTTACTAAACCTTTTTATCGCGTTAAACGTCTTTTCTCGACAAGAAAAGCACAATTTCATCAAAAACAAACAAAACAAGAAAAATGAATCTATTCAGCAAGTCTGCAACACATCCTGAAGAGTTACGTGATTTCACCCAATGTCAATGTGTAATTTCTCCACTTTTGATCATTGTTTTGGTTGTTGGTAGCTTGGTCCAATGCCAAACACAAGTGAATCCTTTTTATGGCTTTAAACGCATTTTCTCCTCGAGAGAAACATGATTTCACTAAAAACGTTATAGTTTAAACATGCCTTTTGTACATGTCTGCAAACACTCAGAGCCTTAAAATAGGGTTATCACCAATGTGTTTTTTGGTGAGACACCTTCTATTTCTGGGTTCTGTGCGTTTTCAGACGAGTGCAATATTCTGATGAAATCCCTCCTTTTAATGCATTTTCTCACAGAAAATGAGTCTCTCTCCATGGGAAAATGGCTTTATTGAAAAAGCATATTCTGCTCGAGAAATCGTGTTTTAAACAACAAAAACGACTTCTGGCCTTATTTAGTTCACAGTTTTACTTTTGGAAACCTAGCCCGTATTCATAACGCAATAAACCTTTTTATCGCGTTAAACGCCTTTTCTCGACAAGAAAAGCACAATTTCATCAAAAACAAACAAAACAAGAAAAATGAATCTATTCAGCAAGTCTGCAACACATCCTGAAGAGTTACGGGATTTCACCCAATGTCAATGTGTAATTTCTCCAGTTCTGATCATTGTTTTGGTTGTTGGTAGCTTGGTCCAATGCCAAACACAAGTGAATCCTTTTTATGGCTTTAAACGCATTTTCTCCTCAAGAGAAACATGATTTCACTAAAAACGTTATAGTTTAAACATGCCTGTTGTACATGTCTGCAAACACTCAGAGCCTTAAAATAGCGTTTTCACCAATGTGTTTTTTGGTGAGACACCTTCTATTTCTGGGTTCTGTGCGTTTTCAGACGAGTGCAATATGGATGTTAATTGTTTCTGATGAAATCCCTCCTTTTAATGCATTTTCTCACAGAAAATGAGTCTCTCGCCATGGGAAAATGACTTTTTTGAAAAAGCATATTCTGCTCGAGAAATCGTGTTTTAAACAATAAAAACGACTTCCGGCCTTATTTAGTTCAGTTTTACTTTTGGTAACCTAGCCCGTATTCATAACTTACTAAACCTTTTTATCGCGTTAAACGCCTTTTCTCGACAAGAAAAGCACAATTTCATCAAAAACAAACAAAACAAGAAAAATGAATCTATTCAGCAAGTCTGCAACACATCCTGAAGAGTTACGTGATTTCACCCAATGTCAATGTGTAATTTCTCCACTTTTGATCATTGTTTTGGTTGTTGGTAGCTTGGTCCAATGCCAAACACAAGTGAATCCTTTTTATGGCTTTAAACGCATTTTCTCCTCGAGAGAAACATGATTTCACTAAAAACGTTATAGTTTAAACATGCCTTTTGTACATGTCTGCAAACACTCAGAGCCTTAAAATAGGGTTATCACCAATGTGTTTTTTGGTGAGACACCTTCTATTTCTGGGTTCTGTGCGTTTTCAGACGAGTGCAATATTCTGATGAAATCCCTCCTTTTAATGCATTTTCTCACAGAAAATGAGTCTCTCTCCATGGGAAAATGGCTTTATTGAAAAAGCATATTCTGCTCGAGAAATCGTGTTTTAAACAACAAAAACGACTTCTGGCCTTATTTAGTTCACAGTTTTACTTTTGGAAACCTAGCCCGTATTCATAACGCAATAAACCTTTTTATCGCGTTAAACGCCTTTTCTCGACAAGAAAAGCACAATTTCATCAAAAACAAACAAAACAAGAAAAATGAATCTATTCAGCAAGACATCCTGAAGAGTTACGTGATTTCACCCAATGTCAATGTGTAATTTCTCCAGTTCTGATCATTGTTTTGGTTGTTGGTAGCTTGGTCCAATGCCAAACACAAGTGAATCCTTTTTATGGCTTTAAACGCATTTTCTCCTCGAGAGAAACATGATTTCACTAAAAACGTTATAGTTTAAACATGCCTGTTGTACATGTCTGCAAACACTCAGAGCCTTAAAATAGCGTTTTCACCAATGTGTTTTTTGGTGAGACACCTTCTATTTCTGGGTTCTGTGCGTTTTCAGACGAGTGCAATATGGATGTTAATTGTTTCTGATGAAATCCCTCCTTTTAATGCATTTTCTCACAGAAAATGAGTCTCTCGCCATGGGAAAATGACTTTTTTACAAAAGCATATTCTGCTCGAGAAATCGTGTTTTAAACAATATGAACGACTTCCGGCCTTATTTAGTTCACAGTTTTACTTTTGGTAACCTAGCCCGTATTCATAACGCACTAAACCTTTTTATCGCGTTAAACGCCTTTTCTCGACAAGAAAAGCACAATTTCATCAAAAACAAACAAAACAAGAAAAATGAATCTATTCAGCAAGACATCCTGAAGAGTTACGTGATTTCACCCAATGTCAATGTGTAATTTCTCCAGTTCTGATCATTGTTTTGGTTGTTGGTAGCTTGGTCCAATGCCAAACACAAGTGAATCCTTTTTATGGCTTTAAACGCATTTTCTCCTCGAGAGAAACATGATTTCACTAAAAACGTTATAGTTTAAACATGCCTGTTGTACATGTCTGCAAACACTCAGAGCCTTAAAATAGCGTTTTCACCAATGTGTTTTTTGGTGAGACACCTTCTATTTCTGGGTTCTGTGCGTTTTCAGACGAGTGCAATATGGATGTTAATTGTTTCTGATGAAATCCCTCCTTTTAATGCATTTTCTCACAGAAAATGAGTCTCTCGCCATGGGAAAATGACTTTTTTGAAAAAGCATATTCTGCTCGAGAAATCGTGTTTTAAACAATAAAAACGACTTCCGGCCTTATTTAGTTCAGTTTTACTTTTGGTAACCTAGCCCGTATTCATAACGCACTAAACCTTTTTATCGCGTTAAACGTCTTTTCTCGACAAGAAAAGCACAATTTCATCAAAAACAAACAAAACAAGAAAAATGAATCTATTCAGCAAGTCTGCAACACATCCTGAAGAGTTACGTGATTTCACCCAATGTCAATGTGTAATTTCTCCACTTTTGATCATTGTTTTGGTTGTTGGTAGCTTGGTCCAATGCCAAACACAAGTGAATCCTTTTTATGGCTTTAAACGCATTTTCTCCTCGAGAGAAACATGATTTCACTAAAAACGTTATAGTTTAAACATGCCTTTTGTACATGTCTGCAAACACTCAGAGCCTTAAAATAGGGTTATCACCAATGTGTTTTTTGGTGAGACACCTTCTATTTCTGGGTTCTGTGCGTTTTCAGACGAGTGCAATATTCTGATGAAATCCCTCCTTTTAATGCATTTTCTCACAGAAAATGAGTCTCTCTCCATGGGAAAATGGCTTTATTGAAAAAGCATATTCTGCTCGAGAAATCGTGTTTTAAACAACAAAAACGACTTCTGGCCTTATTTAGTTCACAGTTTTACTTTTGGAAACCTAGCCCGTATTCATAACGCAATAAACCTTTTTATCGCGTTAAACGCCTTTTCTCGACAAGAAAAGCACAATTTCATCAAAAACAAACAAAACAAGAAAAATGAATCTATTCAGCAAGTCTGCAACACATCCTGAAGAGTTACGGGATTTCACCCAATGTCAATGTGTAATTTCTCCAGTTCTGATCATTGTTTTGGTTGTTGGTAGCTTGGTCCAATGCCAAACACAAGTGAATCCTTTTTATGGCTTTAAACGCATTTTCTCCTCGAGAGAAACATGATTTCACTAAAAACGTTATAGTTTAAACATGCCTGTTGTACATGTCTGCAAACACTCAGAGCCTTAAAATAGCGTTTTCACCAATGTGTTTTTTGGTGAGACACCTTCTATTTCTGGGTTCTGTGCGTTTTCAGACGAGTGCAATATGGATGTTAATTGTTTCTGATGAAATCCCTCCTTTTAATGCATTTTCTCACAGAAAATGAGTCTCTCGCCATGGGAAAATGACTTTTTTGAAAAAGCATATTCTGCTCGAGAAATCGTGTTTTAAACAATAAAAACGACTTCCGGCCTTATTTAGTTCAGTTTTACTTTTGGTAACCTAGCCCGTATTCATAACTTACTAAACCTTTTTATCGCGTTAAACGCCTTTTCTCGACAAGAAAAGCACAATTTCATCAAAAACAAACAAAACAAGAAAAATGAATCTATTCAGCAAGTCTGCAACACATCCTGAAGAGTTACGTGATTTCACCCAATGTCAATGTGTAATTTCTCCACTTTTGATCATTGTTTTGGTTGTTGGTAGCTTGGTCCAATGCCAAACACAAGTGAATCCTTTTTATGGCTTTAAACGCATTTTCTCCTCGAGAGAAACATGATTTCACTAAAAACGTTATAGTTTAAACATGCCTTTTGTACATGTCTGCAAACACTCAGAGCCTTAAAATAGGGTTATCACCAATGTGTTTTTTGGTGAGACACCTTCTATTTCTGGGTTCTGTGCGTTTTCAGACGAGTGCAATATTCTGATGAAATCCCTCCTTTTAATGCATTTTCTCACAGAAAATGAGTCTCTCTCCATGGGAAAATGGCTTTATTGAAAAAGCATATTCTGCTCGAGAAATCGTGTTTTAAACAACAAAAACGACTTCTGGCCTTATTTAGTTCACAGTTTTACTTTTGGAAACCTAGCCCGTATTCATAACGCACTAAACCTTTTTATCGCGTTAAACGCCTTTTCTCGACAAGAAAAGCACAATTTCATCAAAAACAAACAAAACAAGAAAAATGAATCTATTCAGCAAGACATCCTGAAGAGTTACGTGATTTCACCCAATGTCAATGTGTAATTTCTCCAGTTCTGATCATTGTTTTGGTTGTTGGTAGCTTGGTCCAATGCCAAACACAAGTGAATCCTTTTTATGGCTTTAAACGCATTTTCTCCTCGAGAGAAACATGATTTCACTAAAAACGTTATAGTTTAAACATGCCTGTTGTACATGTCTGCAAACACTCAGAGCCTTAAAATAGCGTTTTCACCAATGTGTTTTTTGGTGAGACACCTTCTATTTCTGGGTTCTGTGCGTTTTCAGACGAGTGCAATATGGATGTTAATTGTTTCTGATGAAATCCCTCCTTTTAATGCATTTTCTCACAGAAAATGAGTCTCTCGCCATGGGAAAATGACTTTTTTGAAAAAGCATATTCTGCTCGAGAAATCGTGTTTTAAACAATAAAAACGACTTCCGGCCTTATTTAGTTCAGTTTTACTTTTGGTAACCTAGCCCGTATTCATAACTTACTAAACCTTTTTATCGCGTTAAACGTCTTTTCTCGACAAGAAAAGCACATTTTCATCAAAAACAAACAAAACAAGAAAAATGAATCTATTCAGCAAGACATCCTGAAGAGTTACGTGATTTCACCCAATGTCAATGTGTAATTTCTCCAGTTCTGATCATTGTTTTGGTTGTTGGTAGCTTGGTCCAATGCCAAACACAAGTGAATCCTTTTTATGGCTTTAAACGCATTTTCTCCTCGAGAGAAACATGATTTCACTAAAAACGTTATAGTTTAAACATGCCTGTTGTACATGTCTGCAAACACTCAGAGCCTTATAATAGCGTTTTCACCAATGTGTTTTTTGGTGAGACACCTTCTATTTCTGGGTTTTGTGCGTTTTCAGACGAGTGCAATATGGATGTTAATTGTTTCTGATGAAATCCCTCCTTTTAATGCATTTTCTCACAGAAAATGAGTCTCTCGCCATGGGAAAATGGCTTTTTGAAAAAGCATATTCTGCTAGAGAAATCGTGTTTTAAACAATATGAACAACTTCCGGCCTTATTTAGTTCACAGTTTTACTTTTGGTAACCTAGCCCGTATTCATAACGCACTAAACCTTTTTATCGCGTTAAACGCCTTTTCTCGACAAGAAAAGCACAATTTCATCAAAAACAAACAAAACAAGAAAAATGAATCTATTCAGCAAGTCTGCAACACATCCTGAAGAGTTACGTGATTTCACCCAATGTCAATGTGTAATTTCTCCAGTTCTGATCATTGTTTTGGTTGTTGGTTGCTTGGTCCAATGCCAAACACAATTGAATCCTTTTTAACGCTTTAAACGCATTTTCTCCTCGAGAGAAACATGATTTCACTAAAAACGTTATAGTTTAAACATGCCTTTTGTACATGTCTGCAAACACTCAGAGCCTTAAAATAGGGTTATCACCAATGTGTTTTTTGGTGAGACACCTTCTATTTCTGGGTTCTGTGCGTTTTCAGACGAGTGCAATATTCTGATGAAATACCTCCTTTTAATGCATTTTCTCACAGAAAATGAGTCTCTCTCCATGGGAAAATGGCTTTATTGAAAAAGCATATTCTGCTCGAGAAATCGTGTTTTAAACAACAAAAACGACTTCTGGCCTTATTTAGTTCACAGTTTTACTTTTGGAAACCTAGCCCGTATTCATAACGCACTAAATCTTTTTATCGCGTTAAACGCCTTTTCTCGACAAGAAAAGCACAATTTCATCAAAAACAAACAAAACAAGAAAAATGAATCTATTCAGCAAGTCTGCAACACATCCTGAAGAGTTACGTGATTTCACCCAATGTCAATGTGTAATTTCTCCAGTTCTGATCATTGTTTTGGTTGTTGGTAGCTTGGTCCAATGCCAAACACAAGTGAATCCTTTTTATGGCTTTAAACGCATTTTCTCCTCGAGAGAAACATGATTTCACTAAAAACGTTATAGTTTAAACATGCCTGTTGTACATGTCTGCAAACACTCAGAGCCTTAAAATAGCGTTTTCACCAATGTGTTTTTTGGTGAGACACCTTCTATTTCTGGGTTCTGTGCGTTTTCAGACGAGTGCAATATGGATGTTAATTGTTTCTGATGAAATCCCTCCTTTTAAATGCATTTTCTCACAGAAAATGAGTCTCTCTCCATGGGAAAATGGCTTTTTTGAAAAAGCATATTCTGTAAAGAGAAATCGTGTTTTAAACTACAAAAACGACTTCCGGCCTTATTTAGTTCACAGTTTTACTTTTGGAAACCTAGCCCGTATTCATAACGCACTAAACCTTTTTATCGCGTTAAACGCCTTTTCTCGACAAGAAAAGCACAATTTCATCAAAAACAAACAAAACAAGAAAAATGAATCTATTCAGCAAGTCTGCAACACATCCTGAAGAGTTACGTGATTTCACCCAATGTCAATGTGTAATTTCTCCAGTTCTGATCATTGTTTTGGTTGTTGGTAGCTTGGTCCAATGCCAAACACAAGTGAATCCTTTTTATGGCTTTAAACGCATTTTCTCCTCGAGAGAAACATGATTTCACTAAAAACGTTATAGTTTAAACATGCCTGTTGTACATGTCTGCAAACACTCAGAGCCTTAAAATAGCGTTTTCACCAATGTGTTTTTTGGTGAGACACCTTCTATTTCTGGGTTCTGTGCGTTTTCAGACGAGTGCAATATGGATGTTAATTGTTTCTGATGAAATCCCTCCTTTTAATGCATTTTCTCACAGAAAATGAGTCTCTCGCCATGGGAAAATGACTTTTTTGAAAAAGCATATTCTGCTCGAGAAATCGTGTTTTAAACTACAAAAACGACTTCCGGCCTTATTTAGTTCACAGTTTTACTTTTGGAAACCTAGCCCGTATTCATAACGCACTAAACCTTTTTATCGCGTTAAACGTCTTTTCTCGACAAGAAAAGCACAATTTCATCAAAAACAAACAAAACAAGAAAAATGAATCTATTCAGCAAGACATCCTGAAGAGTTACGTGATTTCACCCAATGTCAATGTGTAATTTCTCCAGTTCTGATCATTGTTTTGGTTGTTGGTAGCTTGGTCCAATGCCAAACACAAGTGAATCCTTTTTATGGCTTTAAACGCATTTTCTCCTCGAGAGAAACATGATTTCACTAAAAACGTTATAGTTTAAACATGCCTGTTGTACATGTCTGCAAACACTCAGAGCCTTATAATAGCGTTTTCACCAATGTGTTTTTTGGTGAGACACCTTCTATTTCTGGGTTCTGTGCGTTTTCAGACGAGTGCAATATGGATGTTAATTGTTTCTGATGAAATCCCTCCTTTTAATGCATTTTCTCACAGAAAATGAGTCTCTCACCATGGGAAAATGGCTTTTTGAAAAAGCATATTCTGCTAGAGAAATCGTGTTTTAAACAATATGAACAACTTCCGGCCTTATTTAGTTCACAGTTTTACTTTTGGAAACCTAGCCCGTATTCATAACGCACTAAACCTTTTTATCGCGTTAAACGCCTTTTCTCGACAAGAAAAGCACAATTTCATCAAAAACAAACAAAACAAGAAAAATGACTCTATTCAGCAAGACATCCTGAAGAGTTACGTGATTTCACCCAATGTCAATGTGTAATTTCTCCAGTTCTGATCATTGTTTTGGTTGTTGGTAGCTTGGTCCAATGCCAAACACAAGTGAATCCTTTTTATGGCTTTAAACGCGTTTTCTCCTCGAGAGAAACATGATTTCACTAAAAACGTTATAGTTTAAACATGCCTGTTGTACATGTCTGCAAACACTCAAAGCCTTAAAATAGGGTTATCACCAATGTGTTTTTTGTTGAGACACCTTCTATTTCTGGGTTCTGTGCGTTTTCAGACGAGTGCAATATTCTGATGAAATCCCTCCTTTTAAATGCATTTTCTCACAGAAAATGAGTCTCTCTCCATGGGAAAATGGCTTTTTTGAAAAAGCATATTCTGTAAAGAGAAATCGTGTTTTAAACTACAAAAACGACTTCCGGCCTTATTTAGTTCACAGTTTTACTTTTGGAAACCTAGCCCGTATTCATAACGCACTAAACCTTTTTATCGCGTTAAACGCCTTTTCTCGACAAGAAAAGCACAATTTCATCAAAAACAAACAAAACAAGAAAAATGAATCTATTCAGCAAGTCTGCAACACATCCTGAAGAGTTACGTGATTTCACCCAATGTCAATGTGTAATTTCTCCAGTTCTGATCATTGTTTTGGTTGTTGGTAGCTTGGTCCAATGCCAAACACAAGTGAATCCTTTTTATGGCTTCAAACGCATTTTCTCCTCGAGAGAAACATGATTTCACTAAAAACGTTATAGTTTAAACATGCCTGTTGTACATGTCTGCAAACACTCAGAGCCTTAAAATAGCGTTTTCACCAATGTGTTTTTTGGTGAGACACCTTCTATTTCTGGGTTCTGTGCGTTTTCAGACGAGTGCAATATGGATGTTAATTGTTTCTGATGAAATCCCTCCTTTTAATGCATTTTCTCACAGAAAATGAGTCTCTCGCCATGGGAAAATGACTTTTTTGAAAAAGCATATTCTGCTCGAGAAATCGTGTTTTAAACAACAAAAACGACTTCCGGCCTTATTTAGTTCACAGTTTTACTTTTGGAAACCTAGCCCGTATTCATAACGCACTAAACCTTTTTATCGCGTTAAACGCCTTTTCTCGACAAGAAAAGCACAATTTCATCAAAAACAAACAAAACAAGAAAAATGAATCTATTCAGCAAGACATCCTGAAGAGTTACGTGATTTCACCCAATGTCAATGTGTAATTTCTCCAGTTCTGATCATTGTTTTGGTTGTTGGTAGCTTGGTCCAATGCCAAACACAAGTGAATCCTTTTTATGGCTTCAAACGCATTTTCTCCTCGAGAGAAACATGATTTCACTAAAAACGTTATAGTTTAAACATGCCTTTTGTACATGTCTGCAAACACTCAGAGCCTTAAAATAGCGTTTTCACCAATGTGTTTTTTGGTGAGACACCTTCTATTTCTGGGTTCTGTGCGTTTTCAGACGAGTGCAATATGGATGTTAATTGTTTCTGATGAAATCCATCCTTTTAACGCATTTTCTCACAGAAAATGAGTCTCTCGCCATGGGAAAATGACTTTTTTGAAAAAGCATATTCTGCTCGAGAAATCGTGTTTTAAACAATAAAAACGACTTCCGGCCTTATTTAGTTCACAGTTTTACTTTTGGTAACCTAGCCCGTATTCATAACGCACTAAACCTTTTTATCGCGTTAAACGTCTTTTCTCGACAAGAAAAGCACAATTTCATCAAAAACAAACAAAAAAAGAAAAAAGAATCTATTCAGCAAGTCTGCAACACATCCTGAAGAGTTACGTGATTTCACCCAATGTCAATGTGTAATTTCTCCAGTTCTGATCATTGTTTTGGTTGTTGGTAGCTTGGTCCAATGCCAAACACAAGTGAATCCTTTTTATGGCTTTAAACGCATTTTCTCCTCGAGAGAAACATGATTTCACTAAAAACGTTATAGTTTAAACATGCCTGTTGTACATGTCTGCAAACACTCAGAGCCTTAAAATAGCGTTTTCACCAATGTGTTTTTTGGTGAGACACCTTCTATTTCTGGGTTCTGTGCGTTTTCAGACGAGTGCAATATGGATGTTAATTGTTTCTGATGAAATCCCTCCTTTTAATGCATTTTCTCACAGAAAATGAGTCTCTCGCCATGGGAAAATGACTTTTTTGAAAAAGCATATTCTGCTCGAGAAATCGTGTTTTAAACAATAAAAACGACTTCCGGCCTTATTTAGTTCACAGTTTTACTTTTGGTAACCTAGCCCGTATTCATAACGCACTAAACCTTTTTATCGCGTTAAACGTCTTTTCTCGACAAGAAAAGCACAATTTCATCAAAAACAAACAAAACAAGAAAAATGAATCTATTCAGCAAGACATCCTGAAGAGTTACGTGATTTCACCCAATGTCAATGTGTAATTTCTCCAGTTCTGATCATTGTTTTGGTTGTTGGTAGCTTGGTCCAATGCCAAACACAAGTGAATCCTTTTTATGGCTTTAAACGCATTTTCTCCTCGAGAGAAACATGATTTCACTAAAAACGTTATAGTTTAAACATGCCTGTTGTACATGTCTGCAAACACTCAGAGCCTTATAATAGCGTTTTCACCAATGTGTTTTTTGGTGAGACACCTTCTATTTCTGGGTTCTGTGCGTTTTCAGACGAGTGCAATATGGATGTTAATTGTTTCTGATGAAATCCCTCCTTTTAATGCATTTTCTCACAGAAAATGAGTCTCTCGCCATGGGAAAATGGCTTTTTGAAAAAGCATATTCTGCTAGAGAAATCGTGTTTTAAACAATATGAACAACTTCCGGCCTTATTTAGTTCACAGTTTTACTTTTGGAAACCTAGCCCGTATTCATAACGCACTAAACCTTTTTATCGCGTTAAACGCCTTTTCTCGACAAGAAAAGCACAATTTCATCAAAAACAAACAAAACAAGAAAAATGAATCTATTCAGCAAGTCTGCAACACATCCTTTAGAGCTACGTGAGTTCACCCAATGTCAATGTGTAATTTCTCCAGTTCTGATCATTGTTTTGGTTGTTGGTAGCTTGGTCCAATGCCAAACACAAGTGAATCCTTTTTATGGCTTTAAACGCATTTTCTCCTCGAGAGAAACATGATTTCACTAAAAACGTTATAGTTTAAACATGCCTGTTGTACATGTCTGCAAACACTCAGAGCCTTAAAATAGGGTTATCACCAATGTGTTTTTTGGTGAGACACCTTCTATTTCTGGGTTCTGTGCGTTTTCAGACGAGTGCAATATTCTGATGAAATCCCTCCTTTTAATGCATTTTCTCACAGAAAATGAGTCTCTCTCCATGGGAAAATGGCTTTATTGAAAAAGCATATTCTGCTCGAGAAATCGTGTTTTAAACAACAAAAACGACTTCTGGCCTTATTTAGTTCACAGTTTTACTTTTGGAAACCTAGCCCGTATTCATAACGCACTAAACCTTTTTATCGCGTTAAACGCCTTTTCTCGACAAGAAACGCACAATTTCATCAAAAACAAACAAAACAAGAAAAATGAATCTATTCAGCAAGTCTGCAACACATCCTGAAGAGTTACGTGATTTCACCCAATGTCAATGTGTAATTTCTCCACTTTTGATCATTGTTTTGGTTGTTGGTAGCTTGGTCCAATGCCAAACACAAGTGAATCCTTTTTATGGCTTTAAACGCATTTTCTCCTCGAGAGAAACATGATTTCACTAAAAACGTTATAGTTTAAACATGCCTTTTGTACATGTCTGCAAACACTCAGAGCCTTAAAATAGGGTTATCACCAATGTGTTTTTTGGTGAGACACCTTCTATTTCTGGGTTCTGTGCGTTTTCAGACGAGTGCAATATGGATGTTAATTGTTTCTGATGAAATCCCTCCTTTTAATGCATTTTCTCACAGAAAATGAGTCTCTCTCCATGGGATAATGGCTTTATTGAAAAAGCATATTCTGCTCGAGAAATCGTGTTTTAAACAACAAAAACGACTTCTGGCCTTATTTAGTTCACAGTTTTACTTTTGGAAACCTAGCCCGTATTCATAACGCACTAAACCTTTTTATCGCGTTAAACGCCTTTTCTCGACAAGAAAAGCACAATTTCATCAAAAACAAACAAAACAAGAAAAATGAATCTATTCAGCAAGTCTGCAACACATCCTGAAGAGTTACGTGATTTCACCCAATGTCAATGTGTAATTTCTCCAGTTCTGATCATTGTTTTGGTTGTTGGTAGCTTGGTCCAATGCCAAACACAAGTGAATCCTTTTTATGGCTTTAAACGCATTTTCTCCTCGAGAGAAACATGATTTCACTAAAAACGTTATAGTTTAAACATGCCTTTTGTACATGTCTGCAAACACTCAGAGCCTTAAAATAGGGTTATCACCAATGTGTTTTTTGGTGAGACACCTTCTATTTCTGGGTTCTGTGCGTTTTCAGACGAGTGCAATATTCTGATGAAATCCCTCCTTTTAATGCATTTTCTCACAGAAAATGAGTCTCTCTCCATGGGAAAATGGCTTTATTGAAAAAGCATATTCTGCTCGAGAAATCGTGTTTTAAACAACAAAAACGACTTCTGGCCTTATTTAGTTCACAGTTTTACTTTTGGAAACCTAGCCCGTATTCATAACGCACTAAACCTTTTTATCGCGTTAAACGCCTTTTCTCGACAAGAAAAGCACAATTTCATCAAAAACAAACAAAACAAGAAAAATGAATCTATTCAGCAAGTCTGCAACACATCCTGAAGAGTTACGTGATTTCACCCAATGTCAATGTGTAATTTCTCCAGTTCTGATCATTGTTTTGGTTGTTGGTAGCTTGGTCCAATGCCAAACACAAGTGAATCCTTTTTATGGCTTTAAACGCATTTTCTCCTCGAGAGAAACATGATTTCACTAAAAACGTTATAGTTTAAACATGCCTTTTGTACATGTCTGCAAACACTCAGAGCCTTAAAATAGGGTTATCACCAATGTGTTTTTTGGTGAGACACCTTCTATTTCTGGGTTCTGTGCGTTTTCAGACGAGTGCAATATTCTGATGAAATCCCTCCTTTTAATGCATTTTCTCACAGAAAATGAGTCTCTCTCCATGGGAAAATGGCTTTATTGAAAAAGCATATTCTGCTCGAGAAATCGTGTTTTAAACAACAAAAACGACTTCTGGCCTTATTTAGTTCACAGTTTTACTTTTGGAAACCTAGCCCGTATTCATAACGCACTAAACCTTTTTATCGCGTTAAACGTCTTTTCTCGACAAGAAAAGCACAATTTCATCAAAAACAAACAAAACAAGAAAAATGAATCTATTCAGCAAGTCTGCAACACATCCTGAAGAGTTACGTGATTTCACCCAATGTCAATGTGTAATTTCTCCACTTTTGATCATTGTTTTGGTTGTTGGTAGCTTGGTCCAATGCCAAACACAAGTGAATCCTTTTTATGGCTTTAAACGCATTTTCTCCTCGAGAGAAACATGATTTCACTAAAAACGTTATAGTTTAAACATGCCTTTTGTACATGTCTGCAAACACTCAGAGCCTTAAAATAGGGTTATCACCAATGTGTTTTTTGGTGAGACACCTTCTATTTCTGGGTTCTGTGCGTTTTCAGACGAGTGCAATATGGATGTTAATTGTTTCTGATGAAATCCCTCCTTTTAATGCATTTTCTCACAGAAAATGAGTCTCTCTCCATGGGATAATGGCTTTATTGAAAAGCATATTCTGCTCGAGAAATCGTGTTTTAAACAACAAAAACGACTTCTGGCCTTATTTAGTTCACAGTTTTACTTTTGGAAACCTAGCCCGTATTCATAACGCACTAAACCTTTTTATCGCGTTAAACGCCTTTTCTCGACAAGAAAAGCACAATTTCATCAAAAACAAACAAAACAAGAAAAATGAATCTATTCAGCAAGTCTGCAACACATCCTGAAGAGTTACGTGATTTCACCCAATGTCAATGTGTAATTTCTCCAGTTCTGATCATTGTTTTGGTTGTTGGTAGCTTGGTCCAATGCCAAACACAAGTGAATCCTTTTTATGGCTTTAAACGCATTTTCTCCTCGAGAGAAACATGATTTCACTAAAAACGTTATAGTTTAAACATGCCTTTTGTACATGTCTGCAAACACTCAGAGCCTTAAAATAGGGTTATCACCAATGTGTTTTTTGGTGAGACACCTTCTATTTCTGGGTTCTGTGCGTTTTCAGACGAGTGCAATATTCTGATGAAATCCCTCCTTTTAATGCATTTTCTCACAGAAAATGAGTCTCTCTCCATGGGAAAATGGCTTTATTGAAAAAGCATATTCTGCTCGAGAAATCGTGTTTTAAACAACAAAAACGACTTCTGGCCTTATTTAGTTCACAGTTTTACTTTTGGAAACCTAGCCCGTATTCATAACGCACTAAACCTTTTTATCGCGTTAAACGCCTTTTCTCGACAAGAAAAGCACAATTTCATCAAAAACAAACAAAACAAGAAAAATGAATCTATTCAGCAAGACATCCTGAAGAGTTACGTGATTTCACCCAATGTCAATGTGTAATTTCTCCAGTTCTGATCATTGTTTTGGTTGTTGGTAGCTTGGTCCAATGCCAAACACAAGTGAATCCTTTTTATGGCTTTAAACGCATTTTCTCCTCGAGAGAAACATGATTTCACTAAAAACGTTATAGTTTAAACATGCCTGTTGTACATGTCTGCAAACACTCAGAGCCTTAAAATAGCGTTTTCACCAATGTGTTTTTTGGTGAGACACCTTCTATTTCTGGGTTCTGTGCGTTTTCAGACGAGTGCAATATGGATGTTAATTGTTTCTGATGAAATCCCTCCTTTTAATGCATTTTCTCACAGAAAATGAGTCTCTCTCCATGGGAAAATGGCTTTATTGAAAAAGCATATTCTGCTCGAGAAATCGTGTTTTAAACAACAAAAACGACTTCTGGCCTTATTTAGTTCACAGTTTTACTTTTGGAAACCTAGCCCGTATTCATAACGCACTAAACCTTTTTATCGCGTTAAACGCCTTTTCTCGACAAGAAAAGCACAATTTCATCAAAAACAAACAAAACAAGAAAAATGAATCTATTCAGCAAGTCTGCAACACATCCTGAAGAGTTACGTGATTTCACCCAATGTCAATGTGTAATTTCTCCAGTTCTGATCATTGTTTTGGTTGTTGGTAGCTTGGTCCAATGCCAAACACAAGTGAATCCTTTTTATGGCTTTAAACGCATTTTCTCCTCGAGAGAAACATGATTTCACTAAAAACGTTATAGTTTAAACATGCCTTTTGTACATGTCTGCAAACACTCAGAGCCTTAAAATAGGGTTATCACCAATGTGTTTTTTGGTGAGACACCTTCTATTTCTGGGTTCTGTGCGTTTTCAGACGAGTGCAATATTCTGATGAAATCCCTCCTTTTAATGCATTTTCTCACAGAAAATGAGTCTCTCTCCATGGGAAAATGGCTTTATTGAAAAAGCATATTCTGCTCGAGAAATCGTGTTTTAAACAACAAAAACGACTTCTGGCCTTATTTAGTTCACAGTTTTACTTTTGGAAACCTAGCCCGTATTCATAACGCAATAAACCTTTTTATCGCGTTAAACGCCTTTTCTCGACAAGAAAAGCACAATTTCATCAAAAACAAACAAAACAAGAAAAATGAATCTATTCAGCAAGACATCCTGAAGAGTTACGTGATTTCACCCAATGTCAATGTGTAATTTCTCCAGTTCTGATCATTGTTTTGGTTGTTGGTAGCTTGGTCCAATGCCAAACACAAGTGAATCCTTTTTATGGCTTTAAACGCATTTTCTCCTCGAGAGAAACATGATTTCACTAAAAACGTTATAGTTTAAACATGCCTGTTGTACATGTCTGCAAACACTCAGAGCCTTAAAATAGCGTTTTCACCAATGTGTTTTTTGGTGAGACACCTTCTATTTCTGGGTTCTGTGCGTTTTCAGACGAGTGCAATATGGATGTTAATTGTTTCTGATGAAATCCCTCCTTTTAATGCATTTTCTCACAGAAAATGAGTCTCTCGCCATGGGAAAATGACTTTTTTACAAAAGCATATTCTGCTCGAGAAATCGTGTTTTAAACAATATGAACGACTTCCGGCCTTATTTAGTTCACAGTTTTACTTTTGGTAACCTAGCCCGTATTCATAACGCACTAAACCTTTTTATCGCGTTAAACGCCTTTTCTCGACAAGAAAAGCACAATTTCATCAAAAACAAACAAAACAAGAAAAATGAATCTATTCAGCAAGTCTGCAACACATCCTGAAGAGTTACGTGATTTCACCCAATGTCAATGTGTAATTTCTCCAGTTCTGATCATTGTTTTGGTTGTTGGTAGCTTGGTCCAATGCCAAACACAAGTGAATCCTTTTTATGGCTTTAA
This sequence comes from Lampris incognitus, assembly GCF_029633865.1. NCBI lineage: Eukaryota > Metazoa > Chordata > Actinopteri > Lampriformes > Lampridae > Lampris > Lampris incognitus. Next base: position 4,987,828 of record NC_079225.1, on the reverse strand, counting down.
ACGCATTTTCTCCTCGAGAGAAACATGATTTCACTAAAAACGTTATAGTTTAAACATGCCTTTTGTACATGTCTGCAAACACTCAGAGCCTTAAAATAGGGTTATCACCAATGTGTTTTTTGGTGAGACACCTTCTATTTCTGGGTTCTGTGCGTTTTCAGACGAGTGCAATATTCTGATGAAATCCCTCCTTTTAATGCATTTTCTCACAGAAAATGAGTCTCTCTCCATGGGAAAATGGCTTTATTGAAAAAGCATATTCTGCTCGAGAAATCGTGTTTTAAACAACAAAAACGACTTCTGGCCTTATTTAGTTCACAGTTTTACTTTTGGAAACCTAGCCCGTATTCATAACGCACTAAACCTTTTTATCGCGTTAAACGCCTTTTCTCGACAAGAAAAGCACAATTTCATCAAAAACAAACAAAACAAGAAAAATGAATCTATTCAGCAAGTCTGCAACACATCCTGAAGAGTTACGTGATTTCACCCAATGTCAATGTGTAATTTCTCCAGTTCTGATCATTGTTTTGGTTGTTGGTAGCTTGGTCCAATGCCAAACACAAGTGAATCCTTTTTATGGCTTTAAACGCATTTTCTCCTCGAGAGAAACATGATTTCACTAAAAACGTTATAGTTTAAACATGCCTTTTGTACATGTCTGCAAACACTCAGAGCCTTAAAATAGGGTTATCACCAATGTGTTTTTTGGTGAGACACCTTCTATTTCTGGGTTCTGTGCGTTTTCAGACGAGTGCAATATTCTGATGAAATCCCTCCTTTTAATGCATTTTCTCACAGAAAATGAGTCTCTCTCCATGGGAAAATGGCTTTATTGAAAAAGCATATTCTGCTCGAGAAATCGTGTTTTAAACAACAAAAACGACTTCTGGCCTTATTTAGTTCACAGTTTTACTTTTGGAAACCTAGCCCGTATTCATAACGCAATAAACCTTTTTATCGCGTTAAACGCCTTTTCTCGACAAGAAAAGCACAATTTCATCAAAAACAAACAAAACAAGAAAAATGAATCTATTCAGCAAGACATCCTGAAGAGTTACGTGATTTCACCCAATGTCAATGTGTAATTTCTCCAGTTCTGATCATTGTTTTGGTTGTTGGTAGCTTGGTCCAATGCCAAACACAAGTGAATCCTTTTTATGGCTTTAAACGCATTTTCTCCTCGAGAGAAACATGATTTCACTAAAAACGTTATAGTTTAAACATGCCTGTTGTACATGTCTGCAAACACTCAGAGCCTTAAAATAGCGTTTTCACCAATGTGTTTTTTGGTGAGACACCTTCTATTTCTGGGTTCTGTGCGTTTTCAGACGAGTGCAATATGGATGTTAATTGTTTCTGATGAAATCCCTCCTTTTAATGCATTTTCTCACAGAAAATGAGTCTCTCGCCATGGGAAAATGACTTTTTTACAAAAGCATATTCTGCTCGAGAAATCGTGTTTTAAACAATATGAACGACTTCCGGCCTTATTTAGTTCACAGTTTTACTTTTGGTAACCTAGCCCGTATTCATAACGCACTAAACCTTTTTATCGCGTTAAACGCCTTTTCTCGACAAGAAAAGCACAATTTCATCAAAAACAAACAAAACAAGAAAAATGAATCTATTCAGCAAGTCTGCAACACATCCTGAAGAGTTACGTGATTTCACCCAATGTCAATGTGTAATTTCTCCAGTTCTGATCATTGTTTTGGTTGTTGGTAGCTTGGTCCAATGCCAAACACAAGTGAATCCTTTTTATGGCTTTAAACGCATTTTCTCCTCGAGAGAAACATGATTTCACTAAAAACGTTATAGTTTAAACATGCCTTTTGTACATGTCTGCAAACACTCAGAGCCTTAAAATAGGGTTATCACCAATGTGTTTTTTGGTGAGACACCTTCTATTTCTGGGTTCTGTGCGTTTTCAGACGAGTGCAATATTCTGATGAAATCCCTCCTTTTAATGCATTTTCTCACAGAAAATGAGTCTCTCTCCATGGGAAAATGGCTTTATTGAAAAAGCATATTCTGCTCGAGAAATCGTGTTTTAAACAACAAAAACAACTTCTGGCCTTATTTAGTTCACAGTTTTACTTTTGGAAACCTAGCCCGTATTCATAACGCACTAAACCTTTTTATCGCGTTAAACGCCTTTTCTCGACAAGAAAAGCACAATTTCATCAAAAACAAACAAAACAAGAAAAATGAATCTATTCAGCAAGTCTGCAACACATCCTGAAGAGTTACGTGATTTCACCCAATGTCAATGTGTAATTTCTCCACTTTTGATCATTGTTTTGGTTGTTGGTAGCTTGGTCCAATGCCAAACACAAGTGAATCCTTTTTATGGCTTTAAACGCATTTTCTCCTCGAGAGAAACATGATTTCACTAAAAACGTTATAGTTTAAACATGCCTTTTGTACATGTCTGCAAACACTCAGAGCCTTAAAATAGGGTTATCACCAATGTGTTTTTTGGTGAGACACCTTCTATTTCTGGGTTCTGTGCGTTTTCAGACGAGTGCAATATTCTGATGAAATCCCTCCTTTTAATGCATTTTCTCACAGAAAATGAGTCTCTCTCCATGGGAAAATGGCTTTATTGAAAAAGCATATTCTGATCGAGAAATCGTGTTTTAAACAACAAAAACGACTTCTGGCCTTATTTAGTTCACAGTTTTACTTTTGGAAACCTAGCCCGTATTCATAACGCACTAAACCTTTTTATCGCGTTAAACGCCTTTTCTCGACAAGAAAAGCACAATTTCATCAAAAACAAACAAAACAAGAAAAATGAATCTATTCAGCAAGTCTGCAACACATCCTGAAGAGTTACGTGATTTCACCCAATGTCAATGTGTAATTTCTCCACTTTTGATCATTGTTTTGGTTGTTGGTAGCTTGGTCCAATGCCAAACACAAGTGAATCCTTTTTATGGCTTTAAACGCATTTTCTCCTCGAGAGAAACATGATTTCACTAAAAACGTTATAGTTTAAACATGCCTTTTGTACATGTCTGCAAACACTCAGAGCCTTAAAATAGGGTTATCACCAATGTGTTTTTTGGTGAGACACCTTCTATTTCTGGGTTCTGTGCGTTTTCAGACGAGTGCAATATTCTGATGAAATCCCTCCTTTTAATGCATTTTCTCACAGAAAATGAGTCTCTCTCCATGGGAAAATGGCTTTATTGAAAAAGCATATTCTGCTCGAGAAATCGTGTTTTAAACAACAAAAACGACTTCTGGCCTTATTTAGTTCACAGTTTTACTTTTGGAAACCTAGCCCGTATTCATAACGCACTAAACCTTTTTATCGCGTTAAACGCCTTTTCTCGACAAGAAAAGCACAATTTCATCAAAAACCAACAAAACAAGAAAAATGAATCTATTCAGCAAGACATCCTGAAGAGTTACGTGATTTCACCCAATGTCAATGTGTAATTTCTCCAGTTCTGATCATTGTTTTGGTTGTTGGTAGCTTGGTCCAATGCCAAACACAAGTGAATCCTTTTTATGGCTTTAAACGCATTTTCTCCTCGAGAGAAACATGATTTCACTAAAAACGTTATAGTTTAAACATGCCTGTTGTACATGTCTGCAAACACTCAGAGCCTTAAAATAGCGTTTTCACCAATGTGTTTTTTGGTGAGACACCTTCTATTTCTGGGTTCTGTGCGTTTTCAGACGAGTGCAATATGGATGTTAATTGTTTCTGATGAAATCCCTCCTTTTAATGCATTTTCTCACAGAAAATGAGTCTCTCTCCATGGGAAAATGGCTTTATTGAAAAAGCATATTCTGCTCGAGAAATCGTGTTTTAAACAACAAAAACGACTTCTGGCCTTATTTAGTTCACAGTTTTACTTTTGGAAACCTAGCCCGTATTCATAACGCACTAAACCTTTTTATCGCGTTAAACGCCTTTTCTCGACAAGAAAAGCACAATTTCATCAAAAACAAACAAAACAAGAAAAATGAATCTATTCAGCAAGTCTGCAACACATCCTGAAGAGTTACGTGATTTCACCCAATGTCAATGTGTAATTTCTCCAGTTCTGATCATTGTTTTGGTTGTTGGTAGCTTGGTCCAATGCCAAACACAAGTGAATCCTTTTTATGGCTTTAAACGCATTTTCTCCTCGAGAGAAACATGATTTCACTAAAAACGTTATAGTTTAAACATGCCTTTTGTACATGTCTGCAAACACTCAGAGCCTTAAAATAGGGTTATCACCAATGTGTTTTTTGGTGAGACACCTTCTATTTCTGGGTTCTGTGCGTTTTCAGACGAGTGCAATATTCTGATGAAATCCCTCCTTTTAATGCATTTTCTCACAGAAAATGAGTCTCTCTCCATGGGAAAATGGCTTTATTGAAAAAGCATATTCTGCTCGAGAAATCGTGTTTTAAACAACAAAAACGACTTCTGGCCTTATTTAGTTCACAGTTTTACTTTTGGAAACCTAGCCCGTATTCATAACGCAATAAACCTTTTTATCGCGTTAAACGCCTTTTCTCGACAAGAAAAGCACAATTTCATCAAAAACAAACAAAACAAGAAAAATGAATCTATTCAGCAAGACATCCTGAAGAGTTACGTGATTTCACCCAATGTCAATGTGTAATTTCTCCAGTTCTGATCATTGTTTTGGTTGTTGGTAGCTTGGTCCAATGCCAAACACAAGTGAATCCTTTTTATGGCTTTAAACGCATTTTCTCCTCGAGAGAAACATGATTTCACTAAAAACGTTATAGTTTAAACATGCCTGTTGTACATGTCTGCAAACACTCAGAGCCTTAAAATAGCGTTTTCACCAATGTGTTTTTTGGTGAGACACCTTCTATTTCTGGGTTCTGTGCGTTTTCAGACGAGTGCAATATGGATGTTAATTGTTTCTGATGAAATCCCTCCTTTTAATGCATTTTCTCACAGAAAATGAGTCTCTCGCCATGGGAAAATGACTTTTTTACAAAAGCATATTCTGCTCGAGAAATCGTGTTTTAAACAATATGAACGACTTCCGGCCTTATTTAGTTCACAGTTTTACTTTTGGTAACCTAGCCCGTATTCATAACGCACTAAACCTTTTTATCGCGTTAAACGCCTTTTCTCGACAAGAAAAGCACAATTTCATCAAAAACAAACAAAACAAGAAAAATGAATCTATTCAGCAAGTCTGCAACACATCCTGAAGAGTTACGTGATTTCACCCAATGTCAATGTGTAATTTCTCCAGTTCTGATCATTGTTTTGGTTGTTGGTAGCTTGGTCCAATGCCAAACACAAGTGAATCCTTTTTATGGCTTTAAACGCATTTTCTCCTCGAGAGAAACATGATTTCACTAAAAACGTTATAGTTTAAACATGCCTTTTGTACATGTCTGCAAACACTCAGAGCCTTAAAATAGGGTTATCACCAATGTGTTTTTTGGTGAGACACCTTCTATTTCTGGGTTCTGTGCGTTTTCAGACGAGTGCAATATTCTGATGAAATCCCTCCTTTTAATGCATTTTCTCACAGAAAATGAGTCTCTCTCCATGGGAAAATGGCTTTATTGAAAAAGCATATTCTGCTCGAGAAATCGTGTTTTAAACAACAAAAACGACTTCTGGCCTTATTTAGTTCACAGTTTTACTTTTGGAAACCTAGCCCGTATTCATAACGCACTAAACCTTTTTATCGCGTTAAACGCCTTTTCTCGACAAGAAAAGCACAATTTCATCAAAAACAAACAAAACAAGAAAAATGAATCTATTCAGCAAGTCTGCAACACATCCTGAAGAGTTACGTGATTTCACCCAATGTCAATGTGTAATTTCTCCACTTTTGATCATTGTTTTGGTTGTTGGTAGCTTGGTCCAATGCCAAACACAAGTGAATCCTTTTTATGGCTTTAAACGCATTTTCTCCTCGAGAGAAACATGATTTCACTAAAAACGTTATAGTTTAAACATGCCTTTTGTACATGTCTGCAAACACTCAGAGCCTTAAAATAGGGTTATCACCAATGTGTTTTTTGGTGAGACACCTTCTAATTCTGGGTTCTGTGCGTTTTCAGACGAGTGCAATATTCTGATGAAATCCCTCCTTTTAATGCATTTTCTCACAGAAAATGAGTCTCTCTCCATGGGAAAATGGCTTTATTGAAAAAGCATATTCTGATCGAGAAATCGTGTTTTAAACAACAAAAACTACTTCTGGCCTTATTTAGTTCACAGTTTTACTTTTGGAAACCTAGCCCGTATTCATAACGCAATAAACCTTTTTATCGCGTTAAACGCCTTTTCTCGACAAGAAAAGCACAATTTCATCAAAAACAAACAAAACAAGAAAAATGAATCTATTCAGCAAGTCTGCAACACATCCTGAAGAGTTACGGGATTTCACCCAATGTCAATGTGTAATTTCTCCAGTTCTGATCATTGTTTTGGTTGTTGGTAGCTTGGTCCAATGCCAAACACAAGTGAATCCTTTTTATGGCTTTAAACGCATTTTCTCCTCGAGAGAAACATGATTTCACTAAAAACGTTATAGTTTAAACATGCCTTTTGTACATGTCTGCAAACACTCAGAGCCTTAAAATAGGGTTATCACCAATGTGTTTTTTGGTGAGACACCTTCTATTTCTGGGTTCTGTGCGTTTTCAGACGAGTGCAATATTCTGATGAAATCCCTCCTTTTAATGCATTTTCTCACAGAAAATGAGTCTCTCTCCATGGGAAAATGGCTTTATTGAAAAAGCATATTCTGCTCGAGAAATCGTGTTTTAAACAACAAAAACGACTTCTGGCCTTATTTAGTTCACAGTTTTACTTTTGGAAACCTAGCCCGTATTCATAACGCACTAAACCTTTTTATCGCGTTAAACGCCTTTTCTCGACAAGAAAAGCACAATTTCATCAAAAACAAACAAAACAAGAAAAATGAATCTATTCAGCAAGTCTGCAACACATCCTGAAGAGTTACGTGATTTCACCCAATGTCAATGTGTAATTTCTCCACTTTTGATCATTGTTTTGGTTGTTGGTAGCTTGGTCCAATGCCAAACACAAGTGAATCCTTTTTATGGCTTTAAACGCATTTTCTCCTCGAGAGAAACATGATTTCACTAAAAACGTTATAGTTTAAACATGCCTTTTGTACATGTCTGCAAACACTCAGAGCCTTAAAATAGGGTTATCACCAATGTGTTTTTTGGTGAGACACCTTCTATTTCTGGGTTCTGTGCGTTTTCAGACGAGTGCAATATGGATGTTAATTGTTTCTGATGAAATCCCTCCTTTTAATGCATTTTCTCACAGAAAATGAGTCTCTCTCCATGGGAAAATGGCTTTATTGAAAAAGCATATTCTGCTCGAGAAATCGTGTTTTAAACAACAAAAACGACTTCTGGCCTTATTTAGTTCACAGTTTTACTTTTGGAAACCTAGCCCGTATTCATAACGCACTAAACCTTTTTATTGCGTTAAACGCCTTTTCTCGACAAGAAAAGCACAATTTCATCAAAAACAAACAAAACAAGAAAAATGAATCTATTCAGCAAGTCTGCAACACATCCTGAAGAGTTACGTGATTTCACCCAATGTCAATGTGTAATTTCTCCACTTTTGATCATTGTTTTGGTTGTTGGTAGCTTGGTCCAATGCCAAACACAAGTGAATCCTTTTTATGGCTTTAAACGCATTTTCTCCTCGAGAGAAACATGATTTCACTAAAAACGTTATAGTTTAAACATGCCTTTTGTATATGTCTGCAAACACTCAGAGCCTTAAAATAGGGTTATCACCAATGTGTTTTTTGGTGAGACACCTTCTATTTCTGGGTTCTGTGCGTTTTCAGACGAGTGCAATATGGATGTTAATTGTTTCTGATGAAATCCCTCCTTTTAATGCATTTTCTCACAGAAAATGAGTCTCTCGCCATGGGAAAATGACTTTTTTACAAAAGCATATTCTGCTCGAGAAATCGTGTTTTAAACAATATGAACGACTTCCGGCCTTATTTAGTTCACAGTTTTACTTTTGGTAACCTAGCCCGTATTCATAACGCACTAAACCTTTTTATCGCGTTAAACGCCTTTTCTCGACAAGAAAAGCACAATTTCATCAAAAACAAACAAAACAAGAAAAATGAATCTATTCAGCAAGTCTGCAACACATCCTGAAGAGTTACGTGATTTCACCCAATGTCAATTTGTAATTTCTCCAGTTCTGATCATTGTTTTGGTTGTTGGTAGCTTGGTCCAATGCCAAACACAAGTGAATCCTTTTTATGGCTTTAAACGCATTTTCTCCTCGAGAGAAACATGATTTCACTAAAAACGTTATAGTTTAAACATGCCTTTTGTACATGTCTGCAAACACTCAGAGCCTTAAAATAGGGTTATCACCAATGTGTTTTTTGGTGAGACACCTTCTATTTCTGGGTTCTGTGCGTTTTCAGACGAGAGCAATATTCTGATGAAATCCCTCCTTTTAATGCATTTTCTCACAGAAAATGAGTCTCTCTCCATGGGAAAATGGCTTTATTGAAAAAGCATATTCTGCTCGAGAAATCGTGTTTTAAACAACAAAAACGACTTCTGGCCTTATTTAGTTCACAGTTTTACTTTTGGAAACCTAGCCCGTATTCATAACGCACTAAACCTTTTTATCGCGTTAAACGCCTTTTCTCGACAAGAAAAGCACAATTTCATCAAAAACAAACAAAACAAGAAAAATGAATCTATTCAGCAAGTCTGCAACACATCCTGAAGAGTTACGTGATTTCACCCAATGTCAATGTGTAATTTCTCCACTTTTGATCATTGTTTTGGTTGTTGGTAGCTTGGTCCAATGCCAAACACAAGTGAATCCTTTTTATGGCTTTAAACGCATTTTCTCCTCGAGAGAAACATGATTTCACTAAAAACGTTATAGTTTAAACATGCCTTTTGTACATGTCTGCAAACACTCAGAGCCTTAAAATAGGGTTATCACCAATGTGTTTTTTGGTGAGACACCTTCTATTTCTGGGTTCTGTGCGTTTTCAGACGAGTGCAATATTCTGATGAAATCCCTCCTTTTAATGCATTTTCTCACAGAAAATGAGTCTCTCTCCATGGGAAAATGGCTTTATTGAAAAAGCATATTCTGCTCGAGAAATCGTGTTTTAAACAACAAAAACGACTTCTGGCCTTATTTAGTTCACAGTTTTACTTTTGGAAACCTAGCCCGTATTCATAACGCACTAAACCTTTTTATCGCGTTAAACGCCTTTTCTCGACAAGAAAAGCACAATTTCATCAAAAACAAACAAAACAAGAAAAATGAATCTATTCAGCAAGTCTGCAACACATCCTGAAGAGTTACGTGATTTCACCCAATGTCAATGTGTAATTTCTCCACTTTTGATCATTGTTTTGGTTGTTGGTAGCTTGGTCCAATGCCAAACACAAGTGAATCCTTTTTATGGCTTTAAACGCATTTTCTCCTCGAGAGAAACATGATTTCACTAAAAACGTTATAGTTTAAACATGCCTTTTGTACATGTCTGCAAACACTCAGAGCCTTAAAATAGGGTTATCACCAATGTGTTTTTTGGTGAGACACCTTCTATTTCTGGGTTCTGTGCGTTTTCAGACGAGTGCAATATGGATGTTAATTGTTTCTGATGAAATCCCTCCTTTTAATGCATTTTCTCACAGAAAATGAGTCTCTCTCCATGGGAAAATGGCTTTATTGAAAAAGCATATTCTGCTCGAGAAATCGTGTTTTAAACAACAAAAACGACTTCTGGCCTTATTTAGTTCACAGTTTTACTTTTGGAAACCTAGCCCGTATTCATAACGCACTAAACCTTTTTATTGCGTTAAACGCCTTTTCTCGACAAGAAAAGCACAATTTCATCAAAAACAAACAAAACAAGAAAAATGAATCTATTCAGCAAGTCTGCAAGACATCCTGAAGAGTTACGTGATTTCACCCAATGTCAATGTGTAATTTCTCCACTTTTGATCATTGTTTTGGTTGTTGGTAGCTTGGTCCAATGCCAAACACAAGTGAATCCTTTTTATGGCTTTAAACGCATTTTCTCCTCGAGAGAAACATGATTTCACTAAAAACGTTATAGTTTAAACATGCCTTTTGTACATGTCTGCAAACACTCAGAGCCTTAAAATAGGGTTATCACCAATGTGTTTTTTGGTGAGACACCTTCTATTTCTGGGTTCTGTGCGTTTTCAGACGAGTGCAATATGGATGTTAATTGTTTCTGATGAAATCCCTCCTTTTAATGCATTTTCTCACAGAAAATGAGTCTCTCTCCATGGGAAAATGGCTTTATTGAAAAAGCATATTCTGCTCGAGAAATCGTGTTTTAAACAACAAAAACGACTTCTGGCCTTATTTAGTTCACAGTTTTACTTTTGGAAACCTAGCCCGTATTCATAACGCACTAAACCTTTTTATCGCGTTAAACGCCTTTTCTCGACAAGAAAAGCACAATTTCATCAAAAACAAACAAAACAAGAAAAATGAATCTATTCAGCAAGTCTGCAACACATCCTGAAGAGTTACGTGATTTCACCCAATGTCAATGTGTAATTTCTCCACTTTTGATCATTGTTTTGGTTGTTGGTAGCTTGGTCCAATGCCAAACACAAGTGAATCCTTTTTATGGCTTTAAACGCATTTTCTCCTCGAGAGAAACATGATTTCACTAAAAACGTTATAGTTTAAACATGCCTTTTGTACATGTCTGCAAACACTCAGAGCCTTAAAATAGGGTTATCACCAATGTGTTTTTTGGTGAGACACCTTCTATTTCTGGGTTCTGTGCGTTTTCAGACGAGTGCAATATGGATGTTAATTGTTTCTGATGAAATCCCTCCTTTTAATGCATTTTCTCACAGAAAATGAGTCTCTCTCCATGGGAAAATGGCTTTATTGAAAAAGCATATTCTGCTCGAGAAATCGTGTTTTAAACAACAAAAACGACTTCTGGCCTTATTTAGTTCACAGTTTTACTTTTGGAAACCTAGCCCGTATTCATAACGCACTAAACCTTTTTATTGCGTTAAACGCCTTTTCTCGACAAGAAAAGCACAATTTCATCAAAAACAAACAAAACAAGAAAAATGAATCTATTCAGCAAGTCTGCAACACATCCTGAAGAGTTACGTGATTTCACCCAATGTCAATGTGTAATTTCTCCACTTTTGATCATTGTTTTGGTTGTTGGTAGCTTGGTCCAATGCCAAACACAAGTGAATCCTTTTTATGGCTTTAAACGCATTTTCTCCTCGAGAGAAACATGATTTCACTAAAAACGTTATAGTTTAAACATGCCTTTTGTACATGTCTGCAAACACTCAGAGCCTTAAAATAGGGTTATCACCAATGTGTTTTTTGGTGAGACACCTTCTATTTCTGGGTTCTGTGCGTTTTCAGACGAGTGCAATATGGATGTTAATTGTTTCTGATGAAATCCCTCCTTTTAATGCATTTTCTCACAGAAAATGAGTCTCTCTCCATGGGAAAATGGCTTTATTGAAAAAGCATATTCTGCTCGAGAAATCGTGTTTTAAACAACAAAAACGACTTCTGGCCTTATTTAGTTCACAGTTTTACTTTTGGAAACCTAGCCCGTATTCATAACGCACTAAACCTTTTTATCGCGTTAAACGCCTTTTCTCGACAAGAAAAGCACAATTTCATCAAAAACAAACAAAACAAGAAAAATGAATCTATTCAGCAAGTCTGCAACACATCCTGAAGAGTTACGTGATTTCACCCAATGTCAATGTGTAATTTCTCCACTTTTGATCATTGTTTTGGTTGTTGGTAGCTTGGTCCAATGCCAAACACAAGTGAATCCTTTTTATGGCTTTAAACGCATTTTCTCCTCGAGAGAAACATGATTTCACTAAAAACGTTATAGTTTAAACATGCCTTTTGTACATGTCTGCAAACACTCAGAGCCTTAAAATAGGGTTATCACCAATGTGTTTTTTGGTGAGACATCTTCTATTTCTGGGTTCTGTGCGTTTTCAGACGAGTGCAATATGGATGTTAATTGTTTCTGATGAAATCCCTCCTTTTAATGCATTTTCTCACAGAAAATGAGTCTCTCTCCATGGGAAAATGGCTTTATTGAAAAAGCATATTCTGCTCGAGAAATCGTGTTTTAAACAACAAAAACGACTTCTGGCCTTATTTAGTTCACAGTTTTACTTTTGGAAACCTAGCCCGTATTCATAACGCACTAAACCTTTTTATTGCGTTAAACGCCTTTTCTCGACAAGAAAAGCACAATTTCATCAAAAACAAACAAAACAAGAAAAATGAATCTATTCAGCAAGTCTGCAACACATCCTGAAGAGTTACGTGATTTCACCCAATGTCAATGTGTAATTTCTCCACTTTTGATCATTGTTTTGGTTGTTGGTAGCTTGGTCCAATGCCAAACACAAGTGAATCCTTTTTATGGCTTTAAACGCATTTTCTCCTCGAGAGAAACATGATTTCACTAAAAACGTTATAGTTTAAACATGCCTTTTGTACATGTCTGCAAACACTCAGAGCCTTAAAATAGGGTTATCACCAATGTGTTTTTTGGTGAGACACCTTCTATTTCTGGGTTCTGTGCGTTTTCAGACGAGTGCAATATGGATGTTAATTGTTTCTGATGAAATCCCTCCTTTTAATGCATTTTCTCACAGAAAATGAGTCTCTCTCCATGGGAAAATGGCTTTATTGAAAAAGCATATTCTGCTCGAGAAATCGTGTTTTAAACAACAAAAACGACTTCTGGCCTTATTTAGTTCACAGTTTTACTTTTGGAAACCTAGCCCGTATTCATAACGCACTAAACCTTTTTATCGCGTTAAACGCCTTTTCTCGACAAGAAAAGCACAATTTCATCAAAAACAAACAAAACAAGAAAAATGAATCTATTCAGCAAGACATCCTGAAGAGTTACGTGATTTCACCCAATGTCAATGTGTAATTTCTCCAGTTCTGATCATTTAATTTGGTTGTTGGTAGCTTGGTCCAATGCCAAACACAAGTGAATCCTTTTTATGGCTTTAAACGCATTTTCTCCTCGAGGGAAACATGATTTCACTAAAAACGTTATAGTTTAAACATGCCTTTTGTACATGTCTGCAAACACTCAGAGCCTTAAAATAGGGTTTTCACCAATGTGTTTTTTGGTGAGACACCTTCTATTTCTGGGTTCTGTGCGTTTTCAGACGAGTGCAATATGGATGTTAATTGTTTCTGATGAAATCCCTCCTTTTAATGCATTTTCTCACAGAAAATGAGTCTCTCGCCATGGGAAAATGACTTTATTGAAAAAGCATATTCTGCTCGAGAAATCGTGTTTTAAACAACAAAAACGACTTCTGGCCTTATTTAGTTCACAGTTTTACTTTTGGAAACCTAGCCCGTATTCATAACGCACTAAACCTTTTTATTGCGTTAAACGCCTTTTCTCGACAAGAAAAGCACAATTTCATCAAAAACAAACAAAACAAGAAAAATGAATCTATTCAGCAAGTCTGCAACACATCCTGAAGAGTTACGTGATTTCACCCAATGTCAATGTGTAATTTCTCCACTTTTGATCATTGTTTTGGTTGTTGGTAGCTTGGTCCAATGCCAAACACAAGTGAATCCTTTTTATGGCTTTAAACGCATTTTCTCCTCGAGAGAAACATGATTTCACTAAAAACGTTATATTTTAAACATGCCTTTTGTACATGTCTGCAAACACTCAGAGCCTTAAAATAGGGTTATCACCAATGTGTTTTTTGGTGAGACACCTTCTATTTCTGGGTTTTGTGCGTTTTCAGACGAGTGCAATATGGATGTTAATTGTTTCTGATGAAATCCCTCCTTTTAATGCATTTTCTCACAGAAAATGAGTCTCTCGCCATGGGAAAATGACTTTTTTACAAAAGCATATTCTGCTCGAGAAATCGTGTTTTAAACAATATGAACGACTTCCGGCCTTATTTAGTTCACAGTTTTACTTTTGGTAACCTAGCCCGTATTCATAACGCACTAAACCTTTTTATCGCGTTAAACGCCTTTTCTCGACAAGAAAAGCACAATTTCATCAAAAACAAACAAAACAAGAAAAATGAATCTATTCAGCAAGTCTGCAACACATCCTGAAGAGTTACGTGATTTCACCCAATGTCAATGTGTAATTTCTCCAGTTCTGATCATTGTTTTGGTTGTTGGTAGCTTGGTCCAATGCCAAACACAAGTGAATCCTTTTTATGGCTTTAAACGCATTTTCTCCTCGAGAGAAACATGATTTCACTAAAAACGTTATAGTTTAAACATGCCTTTTGTACATGTCTGCAAACACTCAGAGCCTTAAAATAGGGTTATCACCAATGTGTTTTTTGGTGAGACACCTTCTATTTCTGGGTTCTGTGCGTTTTCAGACGAGTGCAATATTCTGATGAAATCCCTCCTTTTAATGCATTTTCTCACAGAAAATGAGTCTCTCTCCATGGGAAAATGGCTTTATTGAAAAAGCATATTCTGCTCGAGAAATCGTGTTTTAAACAACAAAAACGACTTCTGGCCTTATTTAGTTCACAGTTTTACTTTTGGAAACCTAGCCCGTATTCATAACGCACTAAACCTTTTTATCGCGTTAAACGCCTTTTCTCGACAAGAAAAGCACAATTTCATCAAAAACAAACAAAACAAGAAAAATGAATCTATTCAGCAAGTCTGCAACACATCCTGAAGAGTTACGTGATTTCACCCAATGTCAATGTGTAATTTCTCCACTTTTGATCATTGTTTTGGTTGTTGGTAGCTTGGTCCAATGCCAAACACAAGTGAATCCTTTTTATGGCTTTAAACGCATTTTCTCCTCGAGAGAAACATGATTTCACTAAAAACGTTATAGTTTAAACATGCCTTTTGTACATGTCTGCAAACACTCAGAGCCTTAAAATAGGGTTATCACCAATGTGTTTTTTGGTGAGACACCTTCTATTTCTGGGTTCTGTGCGTTTTCAGACGAGTGCAATATTCTGATGAAATCCCTCCTTTTAATGCATTTTCTCACAGAAAATGAGTCTCTCTCCATGGGAAAATGGCTTTATTGAAAAAGCATATTCTGCTCGAGAAATCGTGTTTTAAACAACAAAAACGACTTCTGGCCTTATTTAGTTCACAGTTTTACTTTTGGAAACCTAGCCCGTATTCATAACGCAATAAACCTTTTTATCGCGTTAAACGCCTTTTCTCGACAAGAAAAGCACAATTTCATCAAAAACAAACAAAACAAGAAAAATGAATCTATTCAGCAAGTCTGCAACACATCCTGAAGAGTTACGGGATTTCACCCAATGTCAATGTGTAATTTCTCCAGTTCTGATCATTGTTTTGGTTGTTGGTAGCTTGGTCCAATGCCAAACACAAGTGAATCCTTTTTATGGCTTTAAACGCATTTTCTCCTCGAGAGAAACATGATTTCACTAAAAACGTTATAGTTTAAACATGCCTTTTGTACATGTCTGCAAACACTCAGAGCCTTAAAATAGGGTTATCACCAATGTGTTTTTTGGTGAGACACCTTCTATTTCTGGGTTCTGTGCGTTTTCAGACGAGTGCAATATTCTGATGAAATCCCTCCTTTTAATGCATTTTCTCACAGAAAATGAGTCTCTCTCCATGGGAAAATGGCTTTATTGAAAAAGCATATTCTGCTCGAGAAATCGTGTTTTAAACAACAAAAACGACTTCTGGCCTTATTTAGTTCACAGTTTTACTTTTGGAAACCTAGCCCGTATTCATAACGCACTAAACCTTTTTATCGCGTTAAACGCCTTTTCTCGACAAGAAAAGCACAATTTCATCAAAAACAAACAAAACAAGAAAAATGAATCTATTCAGCAAGTCTGCAACACATCCTGAAGAGTTACGTGATTTCACCCAATGTCAATGTGTAATTTCTCCACTTTTGATCATTGTTTTGGTTGTTGGTAGCTTGGTCCAATGCCAAACACAAGTGAATCCTTTTTATGGCTTTAAACGCATTTTCTCCTCGAGAGAAACATGATTTCACTAAAAACGTTATAGTTTAAACATGCCTTTTGTACATGTCTGCAAACACTCAGAGCCTTAAAATAGGGTTATCACCAATGTGTTTTTTGGTGAGACACCTTCTATTTCTGGGTTCTGTGCGTTTTCAGACGAGTGCAATATGGATGTTAATTGTTTCTGATGAAATCCCTCCTTTTAATGCATTTTCTCACAGAAAATGAGTCTCTCTCCATGGGAAAATGGCTTTATTGAAAAAGCATATTCTGCTCGAGAAATCGTGTTTTAAACAACAAAAACGACTTCTGGCCTTATTTAGTTCACAGTTTTACTTTTGGAAACCTAGCCCGTATTCATAACGCACTAAACCTTTTTATTGCGTTAAACGCCTTTTCTCGACAAGAAAAGCACAATTTCATCAAAAACAAACAAAACAAGAAAAATGAATCTATTCAGCAAGTCTGCAACACATCCTGAAGAGTTACGTGATTTCACCCAATGTCAATGTGTAATTTCTCCACTTTTGATCATTGTTTTGGTTGTTGGTAGCTTGGTCCAATGCCAAACACAAGTGAATCCTTTTTATGGCTTTAAACGCATTTTCTCCTCGAGAGAAACATGATTTCACTAAAAACGTTATAGTTTAAACATGCCTTTTGTACATGTCTGCAAACACTCAGAGCCTTAAAATAGGGTTATCACCAATGTGTTTTTTGGTGAGACACCTTCTATTTCTGGGTTCTGTGCGTTTTCAGACGAGTGCAATATGGATGTTAATTGTTTCTGATGAAATCCCTCCTTTTAATGCATTTTCTCACAGAAAATGAGTCTCTCTCCATGGGAAAATGGCTTTATTGAAAAAGCATATTCTGCTCGAGAAATCGTGTTTTAAACAACAAAAACGACTTCTGGCCTTATTTAGTTCACAGTTTTACTTTTGGAAACCTAGCCCGTATTCATAACGCACTAAACCTTTTTATCGCGTTAAACGCCTTTTCTCGACAAGAAAAGCACAATTTCATCAAAAACAAACAAAACAAGAAAAATGAATCTATTCAGCAAGTCTGCAACACATCCTGAAGAGTTACGTGATTTCACCCAATGTCAATGTGTAATTTCTCCACTTTTGATCATTGTTTTGGTTGTTGGTAGCTTGGTCCAATGCCAAACACAAGTGAATCCTTTTTATGGCTTTAAACGCATTTTCTCCTCGAGAGAAACATGATTTCACTAAAAACGTTATAGTTTAAACATGCCTTTTGTACATGTCTGCAAACACTCAGAGCCTTAAAATAGGGTTATCACCAATGTGTTTTTTGGTGAGACACCTTCTATTTCTGGGTTCTGTGCATTTTCAGACGAGTGCAATATGGATGTTAATTGTTTCTGATGAAATCCCTCCTTTTAATGCATTTTCTCACAGAAAATGAGTCTCTCTCCATGGGAAAATGGCTTTATTGAAAAAGCATATTCTGCTCGAGAAATCGTGTTTTAAACAACAAAAACGACTTCTGGCCTTATTTAGTTCACAGTTTTACTTTTGGAAACCTAGCCCGTATTCATAACGCACTAAACCTTTTTATTGCGTTAAACGCCTTTTCTCGACAAGAAAAGCACAATTTCATCAAAAACAAACAAAACAAGAAAAATGAATCTATTCAGCAAGTCTGCAAGACATCCTGAAGAGTTACGTGATTTCACCCAATGTCAATGTGTAATTTCTCCACTTTTGATCATTGTTTTGGTTGTTGGTAGCTTGGTCCAATGCCAAACACAAGTGAATCCTTTTTATGGCTTTAAACGCATTTTCTCCTCGAGAGAAACATGATTTCACTAAAAACGTTATAGTTTAAACATGCCTTTTGTACATGTCTGCAAACACTCAGAGCCTTAAAATAGGGTTATCACCAATGTGTTTTTTGGTGAGACACCTTCTATTTCTGGGTTCTGTGCGTTTTCAGACGAGTGCAATATGGATGTTAATTGTTTCTGATGAAATCCCTCCTTTTAATGCATTTTCTCACAGAAAATGAGTCTCTCTCCATGGGAAAATGGCTTTATTGAAAAAGCATATTCTGCTCGAGAAATCGTGTTTTAAACAACAAAAACGACTTCTGGCCTTATTTAGTTCACAGTTTTACTTTTGGAAACCTAGCCCGTATTCATAACGCACTAAACCTTTTTATCGCGTTAAACGCCTTTTCTCGACAAGAAAAGCACAATTTCATCAAAAACAAACAAAACAAGAAAAATGAATCTATTCAGCAAGTCTGCAACACATCCTGAAGAGTTACGTGATTTCACCCAATGTCAATGTGTAATTTCTCCACTTTTGATCATTGTTTTGGTTGTTGGTAGCTTGGTCCAATGCCAAACACAAGTGAATCCTTTTTATGGCTTTAAACGCATTTTCTCCTCGAGAGAAACATGATTTCACTAAAAACGTTATAGTTTAAACATGCCTTTTGTACATGTCTGCAAACACTCAGAGCCTTAAAATAGGGTTATCACCAATGTGTTTTTTGGTGAGACACCTTCTATTTCTGGGTTCTGTGCGTTTTCAGACGAGTGCAATATGGATGTTAATTGTTTCTGATGAAATCCCTCCTTTTAATGCATTTTCTCACAGAAAATGAGTCTCTCTCCATGGGAAAATGGCTTTATTGAAAAAGCATATTCTGCTCGAGAAATCGTGTTTTAAACAACAAAAACGACTTCTGGCCTTATTTAGTTCACAGTTTTACTTTTGGAAACCTAGCCCGTATTCATAACGCACTAAACCTTTTTATTGCGTTAAACGCCTTTTCTCGACAAGAAAAGCACAATTTCATCAAAAACAAACAAAACAAGAAAAATGAATCTATTCAGCAAGTCTGCAAGACATCCTGAAGAGTTACGTGATTTCACCCAATGTCAATGTGTAATTTCTCCACTTTTGATCATTGTTTTGGTTGTTGGTAGCTTGGTCCAATGCCAAACACAAGTGAATCCTTTTTATGGCTTTAAACGCATTTTCTCCTCGAGAGAAACATGATTTCACTAAAAACGTTATAGTTTAAACATGCCTTTTGTACATGTCTGCAAACACTCAGAGCCTTAAAATAGGGTTATCACCAATGTGTTTTTTGGTGAGACACCTTCTATTTCTGGGTTCTGTGCGTTTTCAGACGAGTGCAATATGGATGTTAATTGTTTCTGATGAAATCCCTCCTTTTAATGCATTTTCTCACAGAAAATGAGTCTCTCTCCATGGGAAAATGGCTTTATTGAAAAAGCATATTCTGCTCGAGAAATCGTGTTTTAAACAACAAAAACGACTTCTGGCCTTATTTAGTTCACAGTTTTACTTTTGGAAACCTAGCCCGTATTCATAACGCACTAAACCTTTTTATCGCGTTAAACGCCTTTTCTCGACAAGAAAAGCACAATTTCATCAAAAACAAACAAAACAAGAAAAATGAATCTATTCAGCAAGACATCCTGAAGAGTTACGTGATTTCACCCAATGTCAATGTGTAATTTCTCCAGTTCTGATCATTTAATTTGGTTGTTGGTAGCTTGGTCCAATGCCAAACACAAGTGAATCCTTTTTATGGCTTTAAACGCATTTTCTCCTCGAGGGAAACATGATTTCACTAAAAACGTTATAGTTTAAACATGCCTTTTGTACATGTCTGCAAACACTCAGAGCCTTAAAATAGGGTTTTCACCAATGTGTTTTTTGGTGAGACACCTTCTATTTCTGGGTTCTGTGCGTTTTCAGACGAGTGCAATATGGATGTTAATTGTTTCTGATGAAATCCCTCCTTTTAATGCATTTTCTCACAGAAAATGAGTCTCTCGCCATGGGAAAATGACTTTATTGAAAAAGCATATTCTGCTCGAGAAATCGTGTTTTAAACAACAAAAACGACTTCTGGCCTTATTTAGTTCACAGTTTTACTTTTGGAAACCTAGCCCGTATTCATAACGCACTAAACCTTTTTATCGCGTTAAACGCCTTTTCTCGACAAGAAAAGCACAATTTCATCAAAAACAAACAAAACAAGAAAAATGAATCTATTCAGCAAGTCTGCAACACATCCTGAAGAGTTACGTGATTTCACCCAATGTCAATGTGTAATTTCTCCAGTTCTGATCATTGTTTTGGTTGTTGGTAGCTTGGTCCAATGCCAAACACAAGTGAATCCTTTTTATGGCTTTAAACGCATTTTCTCCTCGAGAGAAACATGATTTCACTAAAAACGTTATAGTTTAAACATGCCTTTTGTACATGTCTGCAAACACTCAGAGCCTTA
Organism: Lampris incognitus; assembly: GCF_029633865.1. Classification (NCBI taxonomy): domain Eukaryota; kingdom Metazoa; phylum Chordata; class Actinopteri; order Lampriformes; family Lampridae; genus Lampris; species Lampris incognitus. The sequence goes on along the minus strand of NC_079225.1, from coordinate 4,967,467 downwards.
AAATAGGGTTATCACCAATGTGTTTTTTGGTGAGACACCTTCTATTTCTGGGTTCTGTGCGTTTTCAGACGAGTGCAATATTCTGATGAAATCCCTCCTTTTAATGCATTTTCTCACAGAAAATGAGTCTCTCTCCATGGGAAAATGGCTTTATTGAAAAAGCATATTCTGATCGAGAAATCGTGTTTTAAACAACAAAAACGACTTCTGGCCTTATTTAGTTCACAGTTTTACTTTTGGAAACCTAGCCCGTATTCATAACGCACTAAACCTTTTTATCGCGTTAAACGCCTTTTCTCGACAAGAAAAGCACAATTTCATCAAAAACAAACAAAACAAGAAAAATGAATCTATTCAGCAAGACATCCTGAAGAGTTAAGTGATTTCACCCAATGTCAATGTGTAATTTCTCCACTTTTGATCATTGTTTTGGTTGTTGGTAGCTTGGTCCAATGCCAAACACAAGTGAATCCTTTTTATGGCTTTAAACGCATTTTCTCCTCGAGAGAAACATGATTTCACTAAAAACGTTATAGTTTAAACATGCCTTTTGTACATGTCTGCAAACACTCAGAGCCTTAAAATAGGGTTATCACCAATGTGTTTTTTGGTGAGACACCTTCTATTTCTGGGTTCTGTGCGTTTTCAGACGAGTGCAATATTCTGATGAAATCCCTCCTTTTAATGCATTTTCTCACAGAAAATGAGTCTCTCTCCATGGGAAAATGGCTTTATTGAAAAAGCATATTCTGCTCGAGAAATCGTGTTTTAAACAACAAAAACGACTTCTGGCCTTATTTAGTTCACAGTTTTACTTTTGGAAACCTAGCCCGTATTCATAACGCACTAAACCTTTTTATCGCGTTAAACGCCTTTTCTCGACAAGAAAAGCACAATTTCATCAAAAACAAACAAAACAAGAAAAATGAATCTATTCAGCAAGTCTGCAACACATCCTGAAGAGTTACGTGATTTCACCCAATGTCAATGTGTAATTTCTCCACTTTTGATCATTGTTTTGGTTGTTGGTAGCTTGGTCCAATGCCAAACACAAGTGAATCCTTTTTATGGCTTTAAACGCATTTTCTCCTCGAGAGAAACATGATTTCACTAAAAACGTTATAGTTTAAACATGCCTTTTGTACATGTCTGCAAACACTCAGAGCCTTAAAATAGGGTTATCACCAATGTGTTTTTTGGTGAGACACCTTCTATTTCTGGGTTCTGTGCGTTTTCAGACGAGTGCAATATGGATGTTAATTGTTTCTGATGAAATCCCTCCTTTTAATGCATTTTCTCACAGAAAATGAGTCTCTCTCCATGGGAAAATGGCTTTATTGAAAAAGCATATTCTGCTCGAGAAATCGTGTTTTAAACAACAAAAACGACTTCTGGCCTTATTTAGTTCACAGTTTTACTTTTGGAAACCTAGCCCGTATTCATAACGCACTAAACCTTTTTATCGCGTTAAACGCCTTTTCTCGACAAGAAAAGCACAATTTCATCAAAAACAAACAAAACAAGAAAAATGAATCTATTCAGCAAGACATCCTGAAGAGTTACGTGATTTCACCCAATGTCAATGTGTAATTTCTCCAGTTCTGATCATTTAATTTGGTTGTTGGTAGCTTGGTCCAATGCCAAACACAAGTGAATCCTTTTTATGGCTTTAAACGCATTTTCTCCTCGAGGGAAACATGATTTCACTAAAAACGTTATAGTTTAAACATGCCTTTTGTACATGTCTGCAAACACTCAGAGCCTTAAAATAGGGTTTTCACCAATGTGTTTTTTGGTGAGACACCTTCTATTTCTGGGTTCTGTGCGTTTTCAGACGAGTGCAATATGGATGTTAATTGTTTCTGATGAAATCCCTCCTTTTAATGCATTTTCTCACAGAAAATGAGTCTCTCGCCATGGGAAAATGACTTTATTGAAAAAGCATATTCTGCTCGAGAAATCGTGTTTTAAACAACAAAAACGACTTCTGGCCTTATTTAGTTCACAGTTTTACTTTTGGAAACCTAGCCCGTATTCATAACGCACTAAACCTTTTTATCGCGTTAAACGCCTTTTCTCGACAAGAAAAGCACAATTTCATCAAAAACAAACAAAACAAGAAAAATGAATCTATTCAGCAAGACATCCTGAAGAGTTACGTGATTTCACCCAATGTCAATGTGTAATTTCTCCAGTTCTGATCATTGTTTTGGTTGTTGGTAGCTTGGTCCAATGCCAAACACAAGTGAATCCTTTTTATGGCTTTAAACGCATTTTCTCCTCGAGAGAAACATGATTTCACTAAAAACGTTATAGTTTAAACATGCCTTTTGTACATGTCTGCAAACACTCAGAGCCTTAAAATAGGGTTATCACCAATGTGTTTTTTGGTGAGACACCTTCTATTTCTGGGTTCTGTGCGTTTTCAGACGAGTGCAATATTCTGATGAAATCCCTCCTTTTAATGCATTTTCTCACAGAAAATGAGTCTCTCTCCATGGGAAAATGGCTTTATTGAAAAAGCATATTCTGCTCGAGAAATCGTGTTTTAAACAACAAAAACGACTTCTGGCCTTATTTAGTTCACAGTTTTACTTTTGGAAACCTAGCCCGTATTCATAACGCACTAAACCTTTTTATCGCGTTAAACGCCTTTTCTCGACAAGAAAAGCACAATTTCATCAAAAACAAACAAAACAAGAAAAATGAATCTATTCAGCAAGTCTGCAACACATCCTGAAGAGTTACGTGATTTCACCCAATGTCAATGTGTAATTTCTCCACTTTTGATCATTGTTTTGGTTGTTGGTAGCTTGGTCCAACGCCAAACACAAGTGAATCCTTTTTATGGCTTTAAACGCATTTTCTCCTCGAGAGAAACATGATTTCACTAAAAACGTTATAGTTTAAACATGCCTTTTGTACATGTCTGCAAACACTCAGAGCCTTAAAATAGGGTTATCACCAATGTGTTTTTTGGTGAGACACCTTCTATTTCTGGGTTCTGTGCGTTTTCAGACGAGTGCAATATGGATGTTAATTGTTTCTGATGAAATCCCTCCTTTTAATGCATTTTCTCACAGAAAATGAGTCTCTCTCCATGGGATAATGGCTTTATTGAAAAAGCATATTCTGCTCGAGAAATCGTGTTTTAAACAACAAAAACGACTTCTGGCCTTATTTAGTTCACAGTTTTACTTTTGGAAACCTAGCCCGTATTCATAACGCACTAAACCTTTTTATCGCGTTAAACGCCTTTTCTCGACAAGAAAAGCACAATTTCATCAAAAACAAACAAAACAAGAAAAATGAATCTATTCAGCAAGTCTGCAACACATCCTGAAGAGTTACGTGATTTCACCCAATGTCAATGTGTAATTTCTCCAGTTCTGATCATTGTTTTGGTTGTTGGTAGCTTGGTCCAATGCCAAACACAAGTGAATCCTTTTTATGGCTTTAAACGCATTTTCTCCTCGAGAGAAACATGATTTCACTAAAAACGTTATAGTTTAAACATGCCTTTTGTACATGTCTGCAAACACTCAGAGCCTTAAAATAGGGTTATCACCAATGTGTTTTTTGGTGAGACACCTTCTATTTCTGGGTTCTGTGCGTTTTCAGACGAGTGCAATATTCTGATGAAATCCCTCCTTTTAATGCATTTTCTCACAGAAAATGAGTCTCTCTCCATGGGAAAATGGCTTTATTGAAAAAGCATATTCTGCTCGAGAAATCGTGTTTTAAACAACAAAAACGACTTCTGGCCTTATTTAGTTCACAGTTTTACTTTTGGAAACCTAGCCCGTATTCATAACTTAATAAACCTTTTTATCGCGTTAAACGCCTTTTCTCGACAAGAAAAGCACAATTTCATCAAAAACAAACAAAACAAGAAAAATGAATCTATTCAGCAAGTCTGCAACACATCCTGAAGAGTTACGGGATTTCACCCAATGTCAATGTGTAATTTCTCCAGTTCTGATCATTGTTTTGGTTGTTGGTAGCTTGGTCCAATGCCAAACACAAGTGAATCCTTTTTATGGCTTTAAACGCATTTTCTCCTCGAGAGAAACATGATTTCACTAAAAACGTTATAGTTTAAACATGCCTTTTGTACATGTCTGCAAACACTCAGAGCCTTAAAATAGGGTTATCACCAATGTGTTTTTTGGTGAGACACCTTCTATTTCTGGGTTCTGTGCGTTTTCAGACGAGTGCAATATTCTGATGAAATCCCTCCTTTTAATGCATTTTCTCACAGAAAATGAGTCTCTCTCCATGGGAAAATGGCTTTATTGAAAAAGCATATTCTGCTCGAGAAATCGTGTTTTAAACAACAAAAACGACTTCTGGCCTTATTTAGTTCACAGTTTTACTTTTGGAAACCTAGCCCGTATTCATAACGCACTAAACCTTTTTATCGCGTTAAACGCCTTTTCTCGACAAGAAAAGCACAATTTCATCAAAAACAAACAAAAAAAGAAAAATGAATCTATTCAGCAAGTCTGCAACACATCCTGAAGAGTTACGTGATTTCACCCAATGTCAATGTGTAATTTCTCCAGTTCTGATCATTGTTTTGGTTGTTGGTAGCTTGTCCAATGCCAAACACAAGTGAATCCTTTTTATGGCTTTAAACGCATTTTCTCCTCGAGAGAAACATGATTTCACTAAAAACGTTATAGTTTAAACATGCCTTTTGTACATGTCTGCAAACACTCAGAGCCTTAAAATAGGGTTATCACCAATGTGTTTTTTGGTGAGACACCTTCTATTTCTGGGTTCTGTGCGTTTTCAGACGAGTGCAATATGGATGTTAATTGTTTCTGATGAAATCCCTCCTTTTAATGCATTTTCTCACAGAAAATGAGTCTCTCCATGGGAAAATGGCTTTATTGAAAAAGCATATTCTGCTCGAGAAATCGTGTTTTAAACAACAAAAACGACTTCTGGCCTTATTTAGTTCACAGTTTTACTTTTGGAAACCTAGCCCGTATTCATAACGCACTAAACCTTTTTATTGCGTTAAACGCCTTTTCTCGACAAGAAAAGCACAATTTCATCAAAAACAAACAAAACAAGAAAAATGAATCTATTCAGCAAGTCTGCAACACATCCTGAAGAGTTACGTGATTTCACCCAATGTCAATGTGTAATTTCTCCACTTTTGATCATTGTTTTGGTTGTTGGTAGCTTGGTCCAATGCCAAACACAAGTGAATCCTTTTTATGGCTTTAAACGCATTTTCTCCTCGAGAGAAACATGATTTCACTAAAAACGTTATAGTTTAAACATGCCTTTTGTACATGTCTGCAAACACTCAGAGCCTTAAAATAGGGTTATCACCAATGTGTTTTTTGGTGAGACACCTTCTATTTCTGGGTTCTGTGCGTTTTCAGACGAGTGCAATATGGATGTTAATTGTTTCTGATGAAATCCCTCCTTTTAATGCATTTTCTCACAGAAAATGAGTCTCTCTCCATGGGAAAATGGCTTTATTGAAAAAGCATATTCTGCTCGAGAAATCGTGTTTTAAACAACAAAAACGACTTCTGGCCTTATTTAGTTCACAGTTTTACTTTTGGAAACCTAGCCCGTATTCATAACGCACTAAACCTTTTTATCGCGTTAAACGCCTTTTCTCGACAAGAAAAGCACAATTTCATCAAAAACAAACAAAACAAGAAAAATGAATCTATTCAGCAAGACATCCTGAAGAGTTACGTGATTTCACCCAATGTCAATGTGTAATTTCTCCAGTTCTGATCATTGTTTTGGTTGTTGGTAGCTTGGTCCAATGCCAAACACAAGTGAATCCTTTTTATGGCTTTAAACGCATTTTCTCCTCGAGGGAAACATGATTTCACTAAAAACGTTATAGTTTAAACATGCCTTTTGTACATGTCTGCAAACACTCAGAGCCTTAAAATAGGGTTTTCACCAATGTGTTTTTTGGTGAGACACCTTCTATTTCTGGGTTCTGTGCGTTTTCAGACGAGTGCAATATGGATGTTAATTGTTTCTGATGAAATCCCTCCTTTTAATGCATTTTCTCACAGAAAATGAGTCTCTCGCCATGGGAAAATGACTTTATTGAAAAAGCATATTCTGCTCGAGAAATCGTGTTTTAAACAACAAAAACGACTTCTGGCCTTATTTAGTTCACAGTTTTACTTTTGGAAACCTAGCCCGTATTCATAACGCACTAAACCTTTTTATCGCGTTAAACGCCTTTTCTCGACAAGAAAAGCACAATTTCATCAAAAACAAACAAAACAAGAAAAATGAATCTATTCAGCAAGTCTGCAACACATCCTGAAGAGTTACGTGATTTCACCCAATGTCAATGTGTAATTTCTCCAGTTCTGATCATTGTTTTGGTTGTTGGTAGCTTGTCCAATGCCAAACACAAGTGAATCCTTTTTATGGCTTTAAACGCATTTTCTCCTCGAGAGAAACATGATTTCACTAAAAACGTTATAGTTTAAACATGCCTTTTGTACATGTCTGCAAACACTCAGAGCCTTAAAATAGGGTTATCACCAATGTGTTTTTTGGTGAGACACCTTCTATTTCTGGGTTCTGTGCGTTTTCAGACGAGTGCAATATGGATGTTAATTGTTTCTGATGAAATCCCTCCTTTTAATGCATTTTCTCACAGAAAATGAGTCTCTCTCCATGGGAAAATGGCTTTATTGAAAAAGCATATTCTGCTCGAGAAATCGTGTTTTAAACAACAAAAACGACTTCTGGCCTTATTTAGTTCACAGTTTTACTTTTGGAAACCTAGCCCGTATTCATAACGCACTAAACCTTTTTATTGCGTTAAACGCCTTTTCTCGACAAGAAAAGCACAATTTCATCAAAAACAAACAAAACAAGAAAAATGAATCTATTCAGCAAGTCTGCAACACATCCTGAAGAGTTACGTGATTTCACCCAATGTCAATGTGTAATTTCTCCACTTTTGATCATTGTTTTGGTTGTTGGTAGCTTGGTCCAATGCCAAACACAAGTGAATCCTTTTTATGGCTTTAAACGCATTTTCTCCTCGAGAGAAACATGATTTCACTAAAAACGTTATAGTTTAAACATGCCTTTTGTACATGTCTGCAAACACTCAGAGCCTTAAAATAGGGTTATCACCAATGTGTTTTTTGGTGAGACACCTTCTATTTCTGGGTTCTGTGCGTTTTCAGACGAGTGCAATATGGATGTTAATTGTTTCTGATGAAATCCCTCCTTTTAATGCATTTTCTCACAGAAAATGAGTCTCTCTCCATGGGAAAATGGCTTTATTGAAAAAGCATATTCTGCTCGAGAAATCGTGTTTTAAACAACAAAAACGACTTCTGGCCTTATTTAGTTCACAGTTTTACTTTTGGAAACCTAGCCCGTATTCATAACGCACTAAACCTTTTTATCGCGTTAAACGCCTTTTCTCGACAAGAAAAGCACAATTTCATCAAAAACAAACAAAACAAGAAAAATGAATCTATTCAGCAAGACATCCTGAAGAGTTACGTGATTTCACCCAATGTCAATGTGTAATTTCTCCAGTTCTGATCATTGTTTTGGTTGTTGGTAGCTTGGTCCAATGCCAAACACAAGTGAATCCTTTTTATGGCTTTAAACGCATTTTCTCCTCGAGGGAAACATGATTTCACTAAAAACGTTATAGTTTAAACATGCCTTTTGTACATGTCTGCAAACACTCAGAGCCTTAAAATAGGGTTTTCACCAATGTGTTTTTTGGTGAGAAACCTTCTATTTCTGGGTTCTGTGCGTTTTCAGACGAGTGCAATATGGATGTTAATTGTTTCTGATGAAATCCCTCCTTTTAATGCATTTTCTCACAGAAAATGAGTCTCTCGCCATGGGAAAATGACTTTATTGAAAAAGCATATTCTGCTCGAGAAATCGTGTTTTAAACAACAAAAACGACTTCTGGCCTTATTTAGTTCACAGTTTTACTTTTGGAAACCTAGCCCGTATTCATAACGCACTAAACCTTTTTATCGCGTTAAACGCCTTTTCTCGACAAGAAAAGCACAATTTCATCAAAAACAAACAAAACAAGAAAAATGAATCTATTCAGCAAGTCTGCAACACATCCTGAAGAGTTACGTGATTTCACCCAATGTCAATGTGTAATTTCTCCAGTTCTGATCATTGTTTTGGTTGTTGGTAGCTTGGTCCAATGCCAAACACAAGTGAATCCTTTTTATGGCTTTAAACGCATTTTCTCCTCGAGAGAAACATGATTTCACTAAAAACGTTATAGTTTAAACATGCCTTTTGTACATGTCTGCAAACACTCAGAGCCTTAAAATAGGGTTATCACCAATGTGTTTTTTGGTGAGACACCTTCTATTTCTGGGTTCTGTGCGTTTTCAGACGAGTGCAATATTCTGATGAAATCCCTCCTTTTAATGCATTTTCTCACAGAAAATGAGTCTCTCTCCATGGGAAAATGGCTTTATTGAAAAAGCATATTCTGCTCGAGAAATCGTGTTTTAAACAACAAAAACGACTTCTGGCCTTATTTAGTTCACAGTTTTACTTTTGGAAACCTAGCCCGTATTCATAACGCACTAAACCTTTTTATCGCGTTAAACGCCTTTTCTCGACAAGAAAAGCACAATTTCATCAAAAACAAACAAAACAAGAAAAATGAATCTATTCAGCAAGACATCCTGAAGAGTTAAGTGATTTCACCCAATGTCAATGTGTAATTTCTCCACTTTTGATCATTGTTTTGGTTGTTGGTAGCTTGGTCCAATGCCAAACACAAGTGAATCCTTTTTATGGCTTTAAACGCATTTTCTCCTCGAGAGAAACATGATTTCACTAAAAACGTTATAGTTTAAACATGCCTTTTGTACATGTCTGCAAACACTCAGAGCCTTAAAATAGGGTTATCACCAATGTGTTTTTTGGTGAGACACCTTCTATTTCTGGGTTCTGTGCGTTTTCAGACGAGTGCAATATTCTGATGAAATCCCTCCTTTTAATGCATTTTCTCACAGAAAATGAGTCTCTCTCCATGGGAAAATGGCTTTATTGAAAAAGCATATTCTGCTCGAGAAATCGTGTTTTAAACAACAAAAACGACTTCTGGCCTTATTTAGTTCACAGTTTTACTTTTGGAAACCTAGCCCGTATTCATAACGCACTAAACCTTTTTATCGCGTTAAACGCCTTTTCTCGACAAGAAAAGCACAATTTCATCAAAAACAAACAAAACAAGAAAAATGAATCTATTCAGCAAGTCTGCAACACATCCTGAAGAGTTACGTGATTTCACCCAATGTCAATGTGTAATTTCTCCACTTTTGATCATTGTTTTGGTTGTTGGTAGCTTGGTCCAATGCCAAACACAAGTGAATCCTTTTTATGGCTTTAAACGCATTTTCTCCTCGAGAGAAACATGATTTCACTAAAAACGTTATAGTTTAAACATGCCTTTTGTACATGTCTGCAAACACTCAGAGCCTTAAAATAGGGTTATCACCAATGTGTTTTTTGGTGAGACACCTTCTATTTCTGGGTTCTGTGCGTTTTCAGACGAGTGCAATATGGATGTTAATTGTTTCTGATGAAATCCCTCCTTTTAATGCATTTTCTCACAGAAAATGAGTCTCTCTCCATGGGATAATGGCTTTATTGAAAAAGCATATTCTGCTCGAGAAATCGTGTTTTAAACAACAAAAACGACTTCTGGCCTTATTTAGTTCACAGTTTTACTTTTGGAAACCTAGCCCGTATTCATAACGCACTAAACCTTTTTATCGCGTTAAACGCCTTTTCTCGACAAGAAAAGCACAATTTCATCAAAAACAAACAAAACAAGAAAAATGAATCTATTCAGCAAGTCTGCAACACATCCTGAAGAGTTACGTGATTTCACCCAATGTCAATGTGTAATTTCTCCAGTTCTGATCATTGTTCTGGTTGTTGGTAGCTTGGTCCAATGCCAAACACAAGTGAATCCTTTTTATGGCTTTAAACGCATTTTCTCCTCGAGGGAAACATGATTTCACTAAAAACGTTATAGTTTAAACATGCCTTTTGTACATGTCTGCAAACACTCAGAGCCTTAAAATAGGGTTTTCACCAATGTGTTTTTTGGTGAGACACCTTCTATTTCTGGGTTCTGTGCGTTTTCAGACGAGTGCAATATGGATGTTAATTGTTTCTGATGAAATCCCTCCTTTTAATGCATTTTCTCACAGAAAATGAGTCTCTCGCCATGGGAAAATGACTTTATTGAAAAAGCATATTCTGCTCGAGAAATCGTGTTTTAAACAACAAAAACGACTTCTGGCCTTATTTAGTTCACAGTTTTACTTTTGGAAACCTAGCCCGTATTCATAACGCACTAAACCTTTTTATCGCGTTAAACGCCTTTTCTCGACAAGAAAAGCACAATTTCATCAAAAACAAACAAAACAAGAAAAATGAATCTATTCAGCAAGTCTGCAACACATCCTGAAGAGTTACGTGATTTCACCCAATGTCAATGTGTAATTTCTCCAGTTCTGATCATTGTTTTGGTTGTTGGTAGCTTGGTCCAATGCCAAACACAAGTGAATCCTTTTTATGGCTTTAAACGCATTTTCTCCTCGAGAGAAACATGATTTCACTAAAAACGTTATAGTTTAAACATGCCTTTTGTACATGTCTGCAAACACTCAGAGCCTTAAAATAGGGTTATCACCAATGTGTTTTTTGGTGAGACACCTTCTATTTCTGGGTTCTGTGCGTTTTCAGACGAGTGCAATATTCTGATGAAATCCCTCCTTTTAATGCATTTTCTCACAGAAAATGAGTCTCTCTCCATGGGAAAATGGCTTTATTGAAAAAGCATATTCTGCTCGAGAAATCGTGTTTTAAACAACAAAAACGACTTCTGGCCTTATTTAGTTCACAGTTTTACTTTTGGAAACCTAGCCCGTATTCATAACGCACTAAACCTTTTTATCGCGTTAAACGCCTTTTCTCGACAAGAAAAGCACAATTTCATCAAAAACAAACAAAACAAGAAAAATGAATCTATTCAGCAAGACATCCTGAAGAGTTAAGTGATTTCACCCAATGTCAATGTGTAATTTCTCCACTTTTGATCATTGTTTTGGTTGTTGGTAGCTTGGTCCAATGCCAAACACAAGTGAATCCTTTTTATGGCTTTAAACGCATTTTCTCCTCGAGAGAAACATGATTTCACTAAAAACGTTATAGTTTAAACATGCCTTTTGTACATGTCTGCAAACACTCAGAGCCTTAAAATAGGGTTATCACCAATGTGTTTTTTGGTGAGACACCTTCTATTTCTGGGTTCTGTGCGTTTTCAGACGAGTGCAATATTCTGATGAAATCCCTCCTTTTAATGCATTTTCTCACAGAAAATGAGTCTCTCTCCATGGGAAAATGGCTTTATTGAAAAAGCATATTCTGCTCGAGAAATCGTGTTTTAAACAACAAAAACGACTTCTGGCCTTATTTAGTTCACAGTTTTACTTTTGGAAACCTAGCCCGTATTCATAACGCACTAAACCTTTTTATCGCGTTAAACGCCTTTTCTCGACAAGAAAAGCACAATTTCATCAAAAACAAACAAAACAAGAAAAATGAATCTATTCAGCAAGTCTGCAACACATCCTGAAGAGTTACGTGATTTCACCCAATGTCAATGTGTAATTTCTCCAGTTCTGATCATTGTTTTGGTTGTTGGTAGCTTGGTCCAATGCCAAACACAAGTGAATCCTTTTTATGGCTTCAAACGCATTTTCTCCTCGAGAGAAACATGATTTCACTAAAAACGTTATAGTTTAAACATGCCTTTTGTACATGTCTGCAAACACTCAGAGCCTTAAAATAGGGTTATCACCAATGTGTTTTTTGGTGAGACACCTTCTATTTCTGGGTTCTGTGCGTTTTCAGACGAGTGCAATATTCTGATGAAATCCCTCCTTTTAATGCATTTTCTCACAGAAAATGAGTCTCTCTCCATGGGAAAATGGCTTTATTGAAAAAGCATATTCTGATCGAGAAATCGTGTTTTAAACAACAAAAACGACTTCTGGCCTTATTTAGTTCACAGTTTTACTTTTGGAAACCTAGCCCGTATTCATAACGCACTAAACCTTTTTATCGCGTTAAACGCCTTTTCTCGACAAGAAAAGCACAATTTCATCAAAAACAAACAAAACAAGAAAAATGAATCTATTCAGCAAGTCTGCAACACATCCTGAAGAGTTACGTGATTTCACCCAATGTAAATGTGTAATTTCTCCAGTTCTGATCATTGTTTTGGTTGTTGGTAGTTTGGTCCAATGCCAAACACAAGTGAATCCTTTTTATGGCTTTAAACGCATTTTCTCCTCGAGAGAAACATGATTTCACTAAAAACGTTATAGTTTAAACATGCCTTTTGTACATGTCTGCAAACACTCAGAGCCTTAAAATAGGGTTATCACCAATTTGTTTTTTTTGGTGAGACACCTTCTATTTCTGGGTTCTGTGCGTTTTCAGACGAGTGCAATATGGATGTTAATTGTTTCTGATGAAATCCCTCCTTTTAATGCATTTTCTCGCAGAAAATGAGTCTCTCTACATGGGAAAATGGCTTTATTGAAAAAGCATATTCTGCTCGAGAAATCGTGTTTTAAACAACAAAAACGACTTCTGGCCTTATTTAGTTCACAGTTTTACTTTTGGAAACCTAGCCCGTATTCATAACGCAATAAACCTTTTTATCGCGTTAAACGCCTTTTCTCGACAAGAAAAGCACAATTTCATCAAAAACAAACAAAACAAGAAAAATGAATCTATTCAGCAAGACATCCTGAAGAGTTACGTGATTTCACCCAATGTCAATGTGTAATTTCTCCAGTTCTGATCAGTGTTTTGGTTGTTGGTAGCTTGGTCCAATGCCAAACACAAGTGAATCCTTTTTATGGCTTTAAACGCATTTTCTCCTCGAGAGAAACATGATTTCACTAAAAACGTTATAGTTTAAACATGCCTTTTGTACATGTCTGCAAACACTCAGAGCCTTAAAATAGGGTTATCACCAATGTGTTTTTTGGTGAGACACCTTCTATTTCTGGGTTCTGTGCGTTTTCAGACGAGTGCAATATTCTGATGAAATCCCTCCTTTTAATGCATTTTCTCACAGAAAATGAGTCTCTCTCCATGGGAAAATGGCTTTATTGAAAAAGCATATTCTGCTCGAGAAATCGTGTTTTAAACAACAAAAACGACTTCTGGCCTTATTTAGTTCACAGTTTTACTTTTGGAAACCTAGCCCGTATTCATAACGCACTAAACCTTTTTATCGCGTTAAACGCCTTTTCTCGACAAGAAAAGCACAATTTCATCAAAAACAAACAAAAAAAGAAAAATGAATCTATTCAGCAAGACATCCTGAAGAGTTACGTGATTTCACCCAATGTCAATGTGTAATTTCTCCAGTTCTGATCATTGTTTTGGTTGTTGGTAGCTTGGTCCAATGCCAAACACAAGTGAATCCTTTTTATGGCTTCAAACGCATTTTCTCCTCGAGAGAAACATGATTTCACTAAAAACGTTATAGTTTAAACATGCCTTTTGTACATGTCTGCAAACACTCAGAGCCTTAAAATAGGGTTATCACCAATGTGTTTTTTGGTGAGACACCTTCTATTTCTGGGTTCTGTGCGTTTTCAGACGAGTGCAATATTCTGATGAAATCCCTCCTTTTAATGCATTTTCTCACAGAAAATGAGTCTCTCTCCATGGGAAAATGGCTTTATTGAAAAAGCATATTCTGCTCGAGAAATCGTGTTTTAAACAACAAAAACGACTTCTGGCCTTATTTAGTTCACAGTTTTACTTTTGGAAACCTAGCCCGTATTCATAACGCACTAAACCTTTTTATCGCGTTAAACGCCTTTTCTCGACAAGAAAAGCACAATTTCATCAAAAACAAACAAAACAAGAAAAATGAATCTATTCAGCAAGTCTGCAACACATCCTGAAGAGTTACGTGATTTCACCCAATGTAAATGTGTAATTTCTCCAGTTCTGATCATTGTTTTGGTTGTTGGTAGTTTGGTCCAATGCCAAACACAAGTGAATCCTTTTTATGGCTTTAAACGCATTTTCTCCTCGAGGGAAACATGATTTCACTAAAAACGTTATAGTTTAAACATGCCTTTTGTACATGTCTGCAAACACTCAGAGCCTTAAAATAGGGTTATCACCAATGTGTTTTTTGGTGAGACACCTTCTATTTCTGGGTTCTGTGCGTTTTCAGACGAGTGCAATATGGATGTTAATTGTTTCTGATGAAATCCCTCCTTTTAATGCATTTTCTCACAGAAAATGAGTCTCTCTCCATGGGAAAATGGCTTTATTGAAAAAGCATATTCTGCTCGAGAAATCGTGTTTTAAACAACAAAAACGACTTCTGGCCTTATTTAGTTCACAGTTTTACTTTTGGAAACCTAGCCCGTATTCATAACGCACTAAACCTTTTTATCGCGTTAAACGCCTTTTCTCGACAAGAAAAGCACAATTTCATCAAAAACAAACAAAACAAGAAAAATGAATCTATTCAGCAAGACATCCTGAAGAGTTACGTGATTTCACCCAATGTCAATGTGTAATTTCTCCAGTTCTGATCATTGTTTTGGTTGTTGGTAGCTTGGTCCAATGCCAAACACAAGTGAATCCTTTTTATGGCTTTAAACGCATTTTCTCCTCGAGGGAAACATGATTTCACTAAAAACGTTATAGTTTAAACATGCCTTTTGTACATGTCTGCAAACACTCAGAGCCTTAAAATAGGGTTTTCACCAATGTGTTTTTTGGTGAGACACCTTCTATTTCTGGGTTCTGTGCGTTTTCAGACGAGTGCAATATGGATGTTAATTGTTTCTGATGAAATCCCTCCTTTTAATGCATTTTCTCACAGAAAATGAGTCTCTCGCCATGGGAAAATGACTTTATTGAAAAAGCATATTCTGCTCGAGAAATCGTGTTTTAAACAACAAAAACGACTTCTGGCCTTATTTAGTTCACAGTTTTACTTTTGGAAACCTAGCCCGTATTCATAACGCACTAAACCTTTTTATCGCGTTAAACGCCTTTTCTCGACAAGAAAAGCACAATTTCATCAAAAACAAACAAAACAAGAAAAATGAATCTATTCAGCAAGTCTGCAACACATCCTGAAGAGTTACGTGATTTCACCCAATGTCAATGTGTAATTTCTCCAGTTCTGATCATTGTTTTGGTTGTTGGTAGCTTGGTCCAATGCCAAACACAAGTGAATCCTTTTTATGGCTTTAAACGCATTTTCTCCTCGAGAGAAACATGATTTCACTAAAAACGTTATAGTTTAAACATGCCTTTTGTACATGTCTGCAAACACTCAGAGCCTTAAAATAGGGTTATCACCAATGTGTTTTTTGGTGAGACACCTTCTATTTCTGGGTTCTGTGCGTTTTCAGACGAGTGCAATATTCTGATGAAATCCCTCCTTTTAATGCATTTTCTCACAGAAAATGAGTCTCTCTCCATGGGAAAATGGCTTTATTGAAAAAGCATATTCTGCTCGAGAAATCGTGTTTTAAACAACAAAAACGACTTCTGGCCTTATTTAGTTCACAGTTTTACTTTTGGAAACCTAGCCCGTATTCATAACGCACTAAACCTTTTTATCGCGTTAAACGCCTTTTCTCGACAAGAAAAGCACAATTTCATCAAAAACAAACAAAACAAGAAAAATGAATCTATTCAGCAAGACATCCTGAAGAGTTAAGTGATTTCACCCAATGTCAATGTGTAATTTCTCCACTTTTGATCATTGTTTTGGTTGTTGGTAGCTTGGTCCAATGCCAAACACAAGTGAATCCTTTTTATGGCTTTAAACGCATTTTCTCCTCGAGAGAAACATGATTTCACTAAAAACGTTATAGTTTAAACATGCCTTTTGTACATGTCTGCAAACACTCAGAGCCTTAAAATAGGGTTATCACCAATGTGTTTTTTGGTGAGACACCTTCTATTTCTGGGTTCTGTGCGTTTTCAGACGAGTGCAATATTCTGATGAAATCCCTCCTTTTAATGCATTTTCTCACAGAAAATGAGTCTCTCTCCATGGGAAAATGGCTTTATTGAAAAAGCATATTCTGCTCGAGAAATCGTGTTTTAAACAACAAAAACGACTTCTGGCCTTATTTAGTTCACAGTTTTACTTTTGGAAACCTAGCCCGTATTCATAACGCACTAAACCTTTTTATCGCGTTAAACGCCTTTTCTCGACAAGAAAAGCACAATTTCATCAAAAACAAACAAAACAAGAAAAATGAATCTATTCAGCAAGTCTGCAACACATCCTGAAGAGTTACGTGATTTCACCCAATGTCAATGTGTAATTTCTCCACTTTTGATCATTGTTTTGGTTGTTGGTAGCTTGGTCCAATGCCAAACACAAGTGAATCCTTTTTATGGCTTTAAACGCATTTTCTCCTCGAGAGAAACATGATTTCACTAAAAACGTTATAGTTTAAACATGCCTGTTGTACATGTCTGCAAACACTCAGAGCCTTAAAATAGGGTTATCACCAATGTGTTTTTTGGTGAGACACCTTCTATTTCTGGGTTCTGTGCGTTTTCAGACGAGTGCAATATGGATGTTAATTGTTTCTGATGAAATCCCTCCTTTTAATGCATTTTCTCACAGAAAATGAGTCTCTCTCCATGGGATAATGGCTTTATTGAAAAAGCATATTCTGCTCGAGAAATCGTGTTTTAAACAACAAAAACGACTTCTGGCCTTATTTAGTTCACAGTTTTACTTTTGGAAACCTAGCCCGTATTCATAACGCACTAAACCTTTTTATCGCGTTAAACGCCTTTTCTCGACAAGAAAAGCACAATTTCATCAAAAACAAACAAAACAAGAAAAATGAATCTATTCAGCAAGTCTGCAACACATCCTGAAGAGTTACGTGATTTCACCCAATGTCAATGTGTAATTTCTCCAGTTCTGATCATTGTTCTGGTTGTTGGTAGCTTGGTCCAATGCCAAACACAAGTGAATCCTTTTTATGGCTTTAAACGCATTTTCTCCTCGAGGGAAACATGATTTCACTAAAAACGTTATAGTTTAAACATGCCTTTTGTACATGTCTGCAAACACTCAGAGCCTTAAAATAGGGTTTTCACCAATGTGTTTTTTGGTGAGACACCTTCTATTTCTGGGTTCTGTGCGTTTTCAGACGAGTGCAATATGGATGTTAATTGTTTCTGATGAAATCCCTCCTTTTAATGCATTTTCTCACAGAAAATGAGTCTCTCGCCATGGGAAAATGACTTTATTGAAAAAGCATATTCTGCTCGAGAAATCGTGTTTTAAACAACAAAAACGACTTCTGGCCTTATTTAGTTCACAGTTTTACTTTTGGAAACCTAGCCCGTATTCATAACGCACTAAACCTTTTTATCGCGTTAAACGCCTTTTCTCGACAAGAAAAGCACAATTTCATCAAAAACAAACAAAACAAGAAAAATGAATCTATTCAGCAAGTCTGCAACACATCCTGAAGAGTTACGTGATTTCACCCAATGTCAATGTGTAATTTCTCCAGTTCTGATCATTGTTTTGGTTGTTGGTAGCTTGGTCCAATGCCAAACACAAGTGAATCCTTTTTATGGCTTTAAACGCATTTTCTCCTCGAGAGAAACATGATTTCACTAAAAACGTTATAGTTTAAACATGCCTTTTGTACATGTCTGCAAACACTCAGAGCCTTAAAATAGGGTTATCACCAATGTGTTTTTTGGTGAGACACCTTCTATTTCTGGGTTCTGTGCGTTTTCAGACGAGTGCAATATTCTGATGAAATCCCTCCTTTTAATGCATTTTCTCACAGAAAATGAGTCTCTCTCCATGGGAAAATGGCTTTATTGAAAAAGCATATTCTGCTCGAGAAATCGTGTTTTAAACAACAAAAACGACTTCTGGCCTTATTTAGTTCACAGTTTTACTTTTGGAAACCTAGCCCGTATTCATAACGCACTAAACCTTTTTATCGCGTTAAACGCCTTTTCTCGACAAGAAAAGCACAATTTCATCAAAAACAAACAAAACAAGAAAAATGAATCTATTCAGCAAGACATCCTGAAGAGTTAAGTGATTTCACCCAATGTCAATGTGTAATTTCTCCACTTTTGATCATTGTTTTGGTTGTTGGTAGCTTGGTCCAATGCCAAACACAAGTGAATCCTTTTTATGGCTTTAAACGCATTTTCTCCTCGAGAGAAACATGATTTCACTAAAAACGTTATAGTTTAAACATGCCTTTTGTACATGTCTGCAAACACTCAGAGCCTTAAAATAGGGTTATCACCAATGTGTTTTTTGGTGAGACACCTTCTATTTCTGGGTTCTGTGCGTTTTCAGACGAGTGCAATATTCTGATGAAATCCCTCCTTTTAATGCATTTTCTCACAGAAAATGAGTCTCTCTCCATGGGAAAATGGCTTTATTGAAAAAGCATATTCTGCTCGAGAAATCGTGTTTTAAACAACAAAAACGACTTCTGGCCTTATTTAGTTCACAGTTTTACTTTTGGAAACCTAGCCCGTATTCATAACGCACTAAACCTTTTTATCGCGTTAAACGCCTTTTCTCGACAAGAAAAGCACAATTTCATCAAAAACAAACAAAACAAGAAAAATGAATCTATTCAGCAAGTCTGCAACACATCCTGAAGAGTTACGTGATTTCACCCAATGTCAATGTGTAATTTCTCCAGTTCTGATCATTGTTTTGGTTGTTGGTAGCTTGGTCCAATGCCAAACACAAGTGAATCCTTTTTATGGCTTCAAACGCATTTTCTCCTCGAGAGAAACATGATTTCACTAAAAACGTTATAGTTTAAACATGCCTTTTGTACATGTCTGCAAACACTCAGAGCCTTAAAATAGCATTTTCACCAATGTGTTTTTTGGTGAGACACCTTCTATTTCTGGGTTCTGTGCGTTTTCAGACGAGTGCAATATTCTGATGAAATCCCTCCTTTTAATGCATTTTCTCACAGAAAATGAGTCTCTCTCCATGGGAAAATGGCTTTATTGAAAAAGCATATTCTGATCGAGAAATCGTGTTTTAAACAACAAAAACGACTTCTGGCCTTATTTAGTTCACAGTTTTACTTTTGGAAACCTAGCCCGTATTCATAACGCACTAAACCTTTTTATCGCGTTAAACGCCTTTTCTCGACAAGAAAAGCACAATTTCATCAAAAACAAACAAAACAAGAAAAATGAATCTATTCAGCAAGTCTGCAACACATCCTGAAGAGTTACGTGATTTCACCCAATGTAAATGTGTAATTTCTCCAGTTCTGATCATTGTTTTGGTTGTTGGTAGTTTGGTCCAATGCCAAACACAAGTGAATCCTTTTTATGGCTTTAAACGCATTTTCTCCTCGAGAGAAACATGATTTCACTAAAAACGTTATAGTTTAAACATGCCTTTTGTACATGTCTGCAAACACTCAGAGCCTTAAAATAGGGTTATCACCAATTTGTTTTTTTTGGTGAGACACCTTCTATTTCTGGGTTCTGTGCGTTTTCAGACGAGTGCAATATGGATGTTAATTGTTTCTGATGAAATCCCTCCTTTTAATGCATTTTCTCGCAGAAAATGAGTCTCTCTCCATGGGAAAATGGCTTTATTGAAAAAGCATATTCTGCTCGAGAAATCGTGTTTTAAACAACAAAAACGACTTCTGGCCTTATTTAGTTCACAGTTTTACTTTTGGAAACCTAGCCCGTATTCATAACGCAATAAACCTTTTTATCGCGTTAAACGCCTTTTCTCGACAAGAAAAGCACAATTTCATCAAAAACAAACAAAACAAGAAAAATGAATCTATTCAGCAAGACATCCTGAAGAGTTACGTGATTTCACCCAATGTCAATGTGTAATTTCTCCAGTTCTGATCAGTGTTTTGGTTGTTGGTAGCTTGGTCCAATGCCAAACACAAGTGAATCCTTTTTATGGCTTTAAACGCATTTTCTCCTCGAGAGAAACATGATTTCACTAAAAACGTTATAGTTTAAACATGCCTTTTGTACATGTCTGCAAACACTCAGAGCCTTAAAATAGGGTTATCACCAATGTGTTTTTTGGTGAGACACCTTCTATTTCTGGGTTCTGTGCGTTTTCAGACGAGTGCAATATTCTGATGAAATCCCTCCTTTTAATGCATTTTCTCACAGAAAATGAGTCTCTCTCCATGGGAAAATGGCTTTATTGAAAAAGCATATTCTGCTCGAGAAATCGTGTTTTAAACAACAAAAACGACTTCTGGCCTTATTTAGTTCACAGTTTTACTTTTGGAAACCTAGCCCGTATTCATAACGCACTAAACCTTTTTATCGCGTTAAACGCCTTTTCTCGACAAGAAAAGCACAATTTCATCAAAAACAAACAAAAAAAGAAAAATGAATCTATTCAGCAAGACATCCTGAAGAGTTACGTGATTTCACCCAATGTCAATGTGTAATTTCTCCAGTTCTGATCATTGTTTTGGTTGTTGGTAGCTTGGTCCAATGCCAAACACAAGTGAATCCTTTTTATGGCTTTAAACGCATTTTCTCCTCGAGAGAAACATGATTTCACTAAAAACGTTATAGTTTAAACATGCCTTTTGTACATGTCTGCAAACACTCAGAGCCTTAAAATAGGGTTATCACCAATGTGTTTTTTGGTGAGACACCTTCTATTTCTGGGTTCTGTGCGTTTTCAGACGAGTGCAATATTCTGATGAAATCCCTCCTTTTAATGCATTTTCTCACAGAAAATGAGTCTCTCTCCATGGGAAAATGGCTTTATTGAAAAAGCATATTCTGCTCGAGAAATCGTGTTTTAAACAACAAAAACGACTTCTGGCCTTATTTAGTTCAGAGTTTTACTTTTGGAAACCTAGCCCGTATTCATAACGCACTAAACCTTTTTATCGCGTTAAACGCCTTTTCTCGACAAGAAAAGCACAATTTCATCAAAAACAAACAAAACAAGAAAAATGAATCTATTCAGCAAGTCTGCAACACATCCTGAAGAGTTACGTGATTTCACCCAATGTCAATGTGTAATTTCTCCAGTTCTGATCATTTTTTAGGTGGTTGGTAGCTTGGTCCAATGCCAAACACAAGTGAATCCTTTTTATGGCTTCAAACGCATTTTCTCCTCGAGAGAAACATGATTTCACTAAAAACGTTATAGTTTAAACATGCCTTTTGTACATGTCTGCAAACACTCAGAGCCTTAAAATAGGGTTATCACCAATGTGTTTTTTGGTGAGACACCTTCTATTTCTGGGTTCTGTGCGTTTTCAGACGAGTGCAATATTCTGATGAAATCCCTCCTTTTAATGCATTTTCTCACAGAAAATGAGTCTCTCTCCATGGGAAAATGGCTTTATTGAAAAAGCATATTCTGATCGAGAAATCGTGTTTTAAACAACAAAAACGACTTCTGGCCTTATTTAGTTCACAGTTTTACTTTTGGAAACCTAGCCCGTATTCATAACGCACTAAACCTTTTTATCGCGTTAAACGCCTTTTCTCGACAAGAAAAGCACAATTTCATCAAAAACAAACAAAACAAGAAAAATGAATCTATTCAGCAAGTCTGCAACACATCCTGAAGAGTTACGTGATTTCACCCAATGTAAATGTGTAATTTCTCCAGTTCTGATCATTGTTTTGGTTGTTGGTAGTTTGGTCCAATGCCAAACACAAGTGAATCCTTTTTATGGCTTTAAACGCATTTTCTCCTCGAGAGATACATGATTTCACTAAAAACGTTATAGTTTAAACATGCCTTTTGTACATGTCTGCAAACACTCAGAGCCTTAAAATAGGGTTATCACCAATTTGTTTTTTTTGGTGAGACACCTTCTATTTCTGGGTTCTGTGCGTTTTCAGACGAGTGCAATATGGATGTTAATTGTTTCTGATGAAATCCCTCCTTTTAATGCATTTTCTCACAGAAAATGAGTCTCTCTCCATGGGAAAATGGCTTTATTGAAAAAGCATATTCTGCTCGAGAAATCGTGTTTTAAACAACAAAAACGACTTCTGGCCTTATTTAGTTCACAGTTTTACTTTTGGAAACCTAGCCCGTATTCATAACGCAATAAACCTTTTTATCGCGTTAAACGCCTTTTCTCGACAAGAAAAGCACAATTTCATCAAAAACAAACAAAACAAGAAAAATGAATCTATTCAGCAAGACATCCTGAAGAGTTACGTGATTTCACCCAATGTCAATGTGTAATTTCTCCAGTTCTGATCATTGTTTTGGTTGTTGGTAGCTTGGTCCAATGCCAAACACAAGTGAATCCTTTTTATGGCTTTAAACGCATTTTCTCCTCGAGAGAAACATGATTTCACTAAAAACGTTATAGTTTAAACATGCCTGTTGTACATGTCTGCAAACACTCAGAGCCTTAAAATAGCGTTTTCACCAATGTGTTTTTTGGTGAGACACCTTCTATTTCTGGGTTCTGTGCGTTTTCAGACGAGTGCAATATGGATGTTAATTGTTTCTGATGAAATCCCTCCTTTTAATGCATTTTCTCACAGAAAATGAGTCTCTCGCCATGGGAAAATGACTTTATTGAAAAAGCATATTCTGCTCGAGAAATCGTGTTTTAAACAACAAAAACGACTTCTGGCCTTATTTAGTTCACAGTTTTACTTTTGGAAACCTAGCCCGTATTCATAACGCACTAAACCTTTTTATCGCGTTAAACGCCTTTTCTCGACAAGAAAAGCACAATTTCATCAAAAACAAACAAAACAAGAAAAATGAATCTATTCAGCAAGTCTGCAACACATCCTGAAGAGTTACGTGATTTCACCCAATGTCAATGTGTAATTTCTCCACTTTTGATCATTGTTTTGGTTGTTGGTAGCTTGGTCCAATGCCAAACACAAGTGAATCCTTTTTATGGCTTTAAACGCATTTTCTCCTCGAGAGAAACATGATTTCACTAAAAACGTTATAGTTTAAACATGCCTTTTGTACATGTCTGCAAACACTCAGAGCCTTAAAATAGGGTTATCACCAATGTGTTTTTTGGTGAGACACCTTCTATTTCTGGGTTCTGTGCGTTTTCAGACGAGTGCAATATTCTGATGAAATCCCTCCTTTTAATGCATTTTCTCACAGAAAATGAGTCTCTCTCCATGGGAAAATGGCTTTATTGAAAAAGCATATTCTGCTCGAGAAATCGTGTTTTAAACAACAAAAACGACTTCTGGCCTTATTTAGTTCACAGTTTTACTTTTGGAAACCTAGCCCGTATTCATAACGCACTAAACCTTTTTATCGCGTTAAACGCCTTTTCTCGACAAGAAAAGCACAATTTCATCAAAAACAAACAAAACAAGAAAAATGAATCTATTCAGCAAGTCTGCAACACATCCTGAAGAGTTACGTGATTTCACCCAATGTCAATGTGTAATTTCTCCACTTTTGATCATTGTTTTGGTTGTTGGTAGCTTGGTCCAATGCCAAACACAAGTGAATCCTTTTTATGGCTTTAAACGCATTTTCTCCTCGAGAGAAACATGATTTCACTAAAAACGTTATAGTTTAAACATGCCTTTTGTACATGTCTGCAAACACTCAGAGCCTTAAAATAGGGTTATCACCAATGTGTTTTTTGGTGAGACACCTTCTATTTCTGGGTTCTGTGCGTTTTCAGACGAGTGCAATATGGATGTTAATTGTTTCTGATGAAATCCCTCCTTTTAATGCATTTTCTCACAGAAAATGAATCTCTCTCCATGGGATAATGGCTTTATTGAAAAAGCATATTCTGCTCGAGAAATCGTGTTTTAAACAACAAAAACGACTTCTGGCCTTATTTAGTTCACAGTTTTACTTTTGGAAACCTAGCCCGTATTCATAACGCACTAAACCTTTTTATCGCGTTAAACGCCTTTTCTCGACAAGAAAAGCACAATTTCATCAAAAACAAACAAAACAAGAAAAATGAATCTATTCAGCAAGTCTGCAACACATCCTGAAGAGTTACGTGATTTCACCCAATGTCAATGTGTAATTTCTCCAGTTCTGATCATTGTTTTGGTTGTTGGTAGCTTGGTCCAATGCCAAACACAAGTGAATCCTTTTTATGGCTTTAAACGCATTTTCTCCTCGAGAGAAACATGATTTCACTAAAAACGTTATAGTTTAAACATGCCTTTTGTACATGTCTGCAAACACTCAGAGCCTTAAAATAGGGTTATCACCAATGTGTTTTTTGGTGAGACACCTTCTATTTCTGGGTTCTGTGCGTTTTCAGACGAGTGCAATATTCTGATGAAATCCCTCCTTTTAATGCATTTTCTCACAGAAAATGAGTCTCTCTCCATGGGAAAATGGCTTTATTGAAAAAGCATATTCTGCTCGAGAAATCGTGTTTTAAACAACAAAAACGACTTCTGGCCTTATTTAGTTCACAGTTTTACTTTTGGAAACCTAGCCCGTATTCATAACGCACTAAACCTTTTTATCGCGTTAAACGCCTTTTCTCGACAAGAAAAGCACAATTTCATCAAAAACAAACAAAACAAGAAAAATGAATCTATTCAGCAAGTCTGCAACACATCCTGAAGAGTTACGTGATTTCACCCAATGTCAATGTGTAATTTCTCCAGTTCTGATCATTGTTTTGGTTGTTGGTAGCTTGGTCCAATGCCAAACACAAGTGAATCCTTTTTATGGCTTTAAACGCATTTTCTCCTCGAGAGAAACATGATTTCACTAAAAACGTTATAGTTTAAACATGCCTTTTGTACATGTCTGCAAACACTCAGAGCCTTAAAATAGGGTTATCACCAATGTGTTTTTTGGTGAGACACCTTCTATTTCTGGGTTCTGTGCGTTTTCAGACGAGTGCAATATTCTGATGAAATCCCTCCTTTTAATGCATTTTCTCACAGAAAATGAGTCTCTCTCCATGGGAAAATGGCTTTATTGAAAAAGCATATTCTGCTCGAGAAATCGTGTTTTAAACAACAAAAACGACTTCTGGCCTTATTTAGTTCACAGTTTTACTTTTGGAAACCTAGCCCGTATTCATAACGCACTAAACCTTTTTATCGCGTTAAACGCCTTTTCTCGACAAGAAAAGCACAATTTCATCAAAAACAAACAAAACAAGAAAAATGAATCTATTCAGCAAGTCTGCAAGACATCCTGAAGAGTTACGTGATTTCACCCAATGTCAATGTGTAATCTCCAGTTCTGATCATTGTTTTGGTTGTTGGTAGCTTGGTCCAATGCCAAACACAAGTGAATCCTTTTTATGGCTTTAAACGCATTTTCTCCTCGAGAGAAACATGATTTCACTAAAAACGTTATAGTTTAAACATGCCTGTTGTACATGTCTGCAAACACTCAGAGCCTTAAAATAGCGTTTTCACCAATGTGTTTTTTGGTGAGACACCTTCTATTTCTGGGTTCTGTGCGTTTTCAGACGAGTGCAATATGGATGTTAATTGTTTCTGATGAAATCCCTCCTTTTAATGCATTTTCTCACAGAAAATGAGTCTCTCTCCATGGGAAAATGGCTTTATTGAAAAAGCATATTCTGCTCGAGAAATCGTGTTTTAAACAACAAAAACGACTTCTGGCCTTATTTAGTTCACAGTTTTACTTTTGGAAACCTAGCCCGTATTCATAACGCACTAAACCTTTTTATCGCGTTAAACGCCTTTTCTCGACAAGAAAAGCACAATTTCATCAAAAACAAACAAAACAAGAAAAATGAATCTATTCAGCAAGACATCCTGAAGAGTTACGTGATTTCACCCAATGTCAATGTGTAATTTCTCCAGTTCTGATCATTGTTTTGGTTGTTGGTAGCTTGGTCCAATGCCAAACACAAGTGAATCCTTTTTATGGCTTTAAACGCATTTTCTCCTCGAGAGAAACATGATTTCACTAAAAACGTTATAGTTTAAACATGCCTGTTGTACATGTCTGCAAACACTCAGAGCCTTAAAATAGCGTTTTCACCAATGTGTTTTTTGGTGAGACACCTTCTATTTCTGGGTTCTGTGCGTTTTCAGACGAGTGCAATATGGATGTTAATTGTTTCTGATGAAATCCCTCCTTTTAATGCATTTTCTCACAGAAAATGAGTCTCTCTCCATGGGAAAATGGCTTTATTGAAAAAGCATATTCTGCTCGAGAAATCGTGTTTTAAACAACAAAAACGACTTCTGGCCTTATTTAGTTCACAGTTTTACTTTTGGAAACCTAGCCCGTATTCATAACGCACTAAACCTTTTTATTGCGTTAAACGCCTTTTCTCGACAAGAAAAGCACAATTTCATCAAAAACAAACAAAACAAGAAAAATGAATCTATTCAGCAAGACATCCTGAAGAGTTACGTGATTTCACCCAATGTCAATGTGTAATTTCTCCAGTTCTGATCATTGTTTTGGTTGTTGGTAGCTTGGTCCAATGCCAAACACAAGTGAATCCTTTTTATGGCTTTAAACGCATTTTCTCCTCGAGAGAAACATGATTTCACTAAAAACGTTATAGTTTAAACATGCCTGTTGTACATGTCTGCAAACACTCAGAGCCTTAAAATAGCGTTTTCACCAATGTGTTTTTTGGTGAGACACCTTCTATTTCTGGGTTCTGTGCGTTTTCAGACGAGTGCAATATTCTGATGAAATCCCTCCTTTTAATGCATTTTCTCACAGAAAATGAGTCTCTCTCCATGGGAAAATGGCTTTATTGAAAAAGCATATTCTGCTCGAGAAATCGTGTTTTAAACAACAAAAACGACTTCTGGCCTTATTTAGTTCACAGTTTTACTTTTGGAAACCTAGCCCGTATTCATAACGCACTAAACCTTTTTATCGCGTTAAACGCCTTTTCTCGACAAGAAAAGCACAATTTCATCAAAAACAAACAAAACAAGAAAAATGAATCTATTCAGCAAGACATCCTGAAGAGTTACGTGATTTCACCCAATGTCAATGTGTAATTTCTCCAGTTCTGATCATTGTTTTGGTTGTTGGTAGCTTGGTCCAATGCCAAACACAAGTGAATCCTTTTTATGGCTTTAAACGCATTTTCTCCTCGAGAGAAACATGATTTCACTAAAAACGTTATAGTTTAAACATGCCTGTTGTACATGTCTGCAAACACTCAGAGCCTTAAAATAGCGTTTTCACCAATGTGTTTTTTGGTGAGACACCTTCTATTTCTGGGTTCTGTGCGTTTTCAGACGAGTGCAATATGGATGTTAATTGTTTCTGATGAAATCCCTCCTTTTAATGCATTTTCTCACAGAAAATGAGTCTCTCTCCATGGGAAAATGGCTTTATTGAAAAAGCATATTCTGCTCGAGAAATCGTGTTTTAAACAACAAAAACGACTTCTGGCCTTATTTAGTTCACAGTTTTACTTTTGGAAACCTAGCCCGTATTCATAACGCACTAAACCTTTTTATCGCGTTAAACGCCTTTTCTCGACAAGAAAAGCACAATTTCATCAAAAACAAACAAAACAAGAAAAATGAATCTATTCAGCAAGACATCCTGAAGAGTTACGTGATTTCACCCAGTGTCAATGTGTAATTTCTCCAGTTCTGATCATTGTTTTGGTTGTTGGTAGCTTGGTCCAATGCCAAACACAAGTGAATCCTTTTTATGGCTTTAAACGCATTTTCTCCTCGAGGGAAACATGATTTCACTAAAAACGTTATAGTTTAAACATGCCTTTTGTACATGTCTGCAAACACTCAGAGCCTTAAAATAGCGTTTTCACCAATGTGTTTGTTGGTGAGACACCTTCTATTTCTGGGTTCTGTGCGTTTTCAGACGAGTGCAATATGGATGTTAATTGTTTCTGATGAAATCCCTCCTTTTAATGCATTTTCTCACAGAAAATGAGTCTCTCGCCATGGGAAAATGACTTTTTTGAAAAAGCATATTCTGCTCGAGAAATCGTGTTTTAAACAATATGAACGACTTCCGGCCTTATTTAGTTCACAGTTTTACTTTTGGAAACCTAGCCCGTATTCATAACGCACTAAACCTTTTTATCGCGTTAAACGCCTTTTCTCGACAAGAAAAGCACAATTTCATCAAAAACAAACAAAACAAGAAAAATGAATCTATTCAGCAAGTCTTCAACACATCCTGAAGAGTTACGTGATTTCACCCAATGTCAATGTGTAATTTCTCCAGTTCTGATCATTGTTTTGGTTGTTGGTAGCTTGGTCCAATGCCAAACACAAGTGAATCCTTTTTATGGCTTTAAACGCATTTTCTCCTCGAGAGAAACATGATTTCACTAAAAACGTTATAGTTTAAACATGCCTTTTGTACATGTCTGCAAACACTCAGAGCCTTAAAATAGGGTTATCACCAATGTGTTTTTTGGTGAGACACCTTCTATTTCTGGGTTCTGTGCGTTTTCAGACGAGTGCAATATTCTGGTGAAATCCCTCCTTTTAATGCATTTTCTCACAGAAAATGAGTCTCTCTCCATGGGAAAATGGCTTTATTGAAAAAGCATATTCTGCTCGAGAAATCGTGTTTTAAACAACAAAAACGACTTCTGGCCTTATTTAGTTCACAGTTTTACTTTTGGAAACCTAGCCCGTATTCATAACGCACTAAACCTTTTTATCGCGTTAAACGCCTTTTCTCGACAAGAAAAGCACAATTTCATCAAAAACAAACAAAACAAGAAAAATGAATCTATTCAGCAAGACATCCTGAAGAGTTACGTGATTTCACCCAATGTCAATGTGTAATTTCTCCAGTTCTGATCATTGTTTTGGTTGTTGGTAGCTTGGTCCAATGCCAAACACAAGTGAATCCTTTTTATGGCTTTAAACGCATTTTCTCCTCGAGAGAAACATGATTTCACTAAAAACGTTATAGTTTAAACATGCCTTTTGTACATGTCTGCAAACACTCAGAGCCTTAAAATAGCATTTTCACCAATGTGTTTTTTGGTGAGACACCTTCTATTTCTGGGTTCTGTGCGTTTTCAGACGAGTGCAATATGGATGTTAATTGTTTCTGATGAAATCCCTCCTTTTAATGCATTTTCTCACAGAAAATGAGTCTCTCTCCATGGGAAAATGGCTTTATTGAAAAAGCATATTCTGCTCGAGAAATCGTGTTTTAAACAACAAAAACGACTTCTGGCCTTATTTAGTTCACAGTTTTACTTTTGGAAACCTAGCCCGTATTCATAACGCACTAAACCTTTTTATCGCGTTAAACGCCTTTTCTCGACAAGAAAAGCACAATTTCATCAAAAACAAACAAAACAAGAAAAATGAATCCATTCAGCAAGACATCCTGAAGAGTTACGTGATTTCACCCAATGTCAATGTGTAATTTCTCCAGTTCTGATCATTGTTTTGGTTGTTGGTAGCTTGGTCCAATGCCAAACACAAGTGAATCCTTTTTATGGCTTTAAACGCATTTTCTCCTCGAGGGAAACATGATTTCACTAAAAACGTTATAGTTTAAACATGCCTTTTGTACATGTCTGCAAACACTCAGAGCCTTAAAATAGCGTTTTCACCAATGTGTTTTTTGGTGAGACACCTTCTATTTCTGGGTTCTGTGCGTTTTCAGACGAGTGCAATATGGATGTTAATTGTTTCTGATGAAATCCCTCCTTTTAATGCATTTTCTCACAGAAAATGAGTCTCTCTCCATGGGAAAATGGCTTTATTGAAAAAGCATATTCTGCTCGAGAAATCGTGTTTTAAACAACAAAAACGACTTCTGGCCTTATTTAGTTCACAGTTTTACTTTTGGAAACCTAGCCCGTATTCATAACGCACTAAACCTTTTTATCGCGTTAAACGCCTTTTCTCGACAAGAAAAGCACAATTTCATCAAAAACAAACAAAACAAGAAAAATGAATCTATTCAGCAAGTCTGCAACACATCCTGAAGAGTTACGTGATTTCACCCAATGTCAATGTGTAATTTCTCCAGTTCTGATCATTGTTCTGGTTGTTGGTAGCTTGGTCCAATGCCAAACACAAGTGAATCCTTTTTATGGCTTTAAACGCATTTTCTCCTCGAGAGAAACATGATTTCACTAAAAACGTTATAGTTTAAACATGCCTTTTGTACATGTCTGCAAACACTCAGAGCCTTAAAATAGGGTTATCACCAATGTGTTTTTTGGTGAAACACCTTCTATTTCTGGGTTCTGTGCGTTTTCAGACGAGTGCAATATTCTGATGAAATCCCTCCTTTTAATGCATTTTCTCACAGAAAATGAGTCTCTCTCCATGGGAAAATGGCTTTATTGAAAAAGCATATTCTGCTCGAGAAATCGTGTTTTAAACAACAAAAACGACTTCTGGCCTTATTTAGTTCACAGTTTTACTTTTGGAAACCTAGCCCCGTATTCATAACGCACTAAACCTTTTTATCGCGTTAAACGCCTTTTCTCGACAAGAAAAGCACAATTTCATCAAAAACAAACAAAACAAGAAAAATGAATCTATTCAGCAAGACATCCTGAAGAGTTACGTGATTTCACCCAATGTCAATGTGTAATTTCTCCAGTTCTGATCATTGTTTTGGTTGTTGGTAGCTTGGTCCAATGCCAAACACAAGTGAATCCTTTTTATGGCTTTAAACGCATTTTCTCCTCGAGGGAAACATGATTTCACTAAAAACGTTATAGTTTAAACATGCCTTTTGTACATGTCTGCAAACACTCAGAGCCTTAAAAATAGCGTTTTCACCAATGTGTTTGTTGGTGAGACACCTTCTATTTCTGGGTTCTGTGCGTTTTCAGACGAGTGCAATATGGATGTTAATTGTTTCTGATGAAATCCCTCCTTTTAATGCATTTTCTCACAGAAAATGAGTCTCTCGCCATGGGAAAATGACTTTTTTGAAAAAGCATATTCTGCTCGAGAAATCGTGTTTTAAACAATATGAACGACTTCCGGCCTTATTTAGTTCACAGTTTTACTTTTGGTAACCTAGCCCGTATTCATAACGCACTAAACCTTTTTATCGCGTTAAACGCCTTTTCTCGACAAGAAAAGCACAATTTCATCAAAAACAAACAAAACAAGAAAAATGAATCTATTCAGCAAGTCTGCAACACATCCTGAAGAGTTACGTGATTTCACCCAATGTCAATGTGTAATTTCTCCAGTTCTGATCATTGTTTTGGTTGTTGGTAGCTTGGTCCAATGCCAAACACAAGTGAATCCTTTTTATGGCTTTAAACGCATTTTCTCCTCGAGAGAAACATGATTTCACTAAAAACGTTATAGTTTAAACATGCCTTTTGTACATGTCTGCAAACACTCAGAGCCTTAAAATAGGGTTATCACCAATGTGTTTTTTGGTGAGACACCTTCTATTTCTGGGTTCTGTGCGTTTTCAGACGAGTGCAATATTCTGATGAAATCCCTCCTTTTAATGCATTTTCTCACAGAAAATGAGTCTCTCTCCATGGGAAAATGGCTTTATTGAAAAAGCATATTCTGCTCGAGAAATCGTGTTTTAAACAACAAAAACGACTTCTGGCCTTATTTAGTTCACAGTTTTACTTTTGGAAACCTAGCCCGTATTCATAACGCACTAAACCTTTTTATCGCGTTAAACGCCTTTTCTCGACAAGAAAAGCACAATTTCATCAAAAACAAACAAAACAAGAAAAATGAATCTATTCAGCAAGACATCCTGAAGAGTTACGTGATTTCACCCAATGTCAATGTGTAATTTCTCCAGTTCTGATCATTGTTTTGGTTGTTGGTAGCTTGGTCCAATGCCAAACACAAGTGAATCCTTTTTATGGCTTTAAACGCATTTTCTCCTCGAGAGAAACATGATTTCACTAAAAACGTTATAGTTTAAACATGCCTTTTGTACATGTCTGCAAACACTCAGAGCCTTAAAATAGCATTTTCACCAATGTGTTTTTTGGTGAGACACCTTCTATTTCTGGGTTCTGTGCGTTTTCAGACGAGTGCAATATGGATGTTAATTGTTTCTGATGAAATCCCTCCTTTTAATGCATTTTCTCACAGAAAATGAGTCTCTCTCCATGGGAAAATGGCTTTATTGAAAAAGCATATTCTGCTCGAGAAATCGTGTTTTAAACAACAAAAACGACTTCTGGCCTTATTTAGTTCACAGTTTTACTTTTGGAAACCTAGCCCGTATTCATAACGCACTAAACCTTTTTATCGCGTTAAACGCCTTTTCTCGACAAGAAAAGCACAATTTCATCAAAAACAAACAAAACAAGAAAAATGAATCTATTCAGCAAGACATCCTGAAGAGTTACGTGATTTCACCCAATGTCAATGTGTAATTTCTCCAGTTCTGATCATTGTTTTGGTTGTTGGTAGCTTGGTCCAATGCCAAACACAAGTGAATCCTTTTTATGGCTTTAAACGCATTTTCTCCTCGAGGGAAACATGATTTCACTAAAAACGTTATAGTTTAAACATGCCTTTTGTACATGTCTGCAAACACTCAGAGCCTTAAAATAGCGTTTTCACCAATGTGTTTTTTGGTGAGACACCTTCTATTTCTGGGTTCTGTGCGTTTTCAGACGAGTGCAATATGGATGTTAATTGTTTCTGATGAAATCCCTCCTTTTAATGCATTTTCTCACAGAAAATGAGTCTCTCTCCATGGGAAAATGGCTTTATTGAAAAAGCATATTCTGCTCGAGAAATCGTGTTTTAAACAACAAAAACGACTTCTGGCCTTATTTAGTTCACAGTTTTACTTTTGGAAACCTAGCCCGTATTCATAACGCACTAAACCTTTTTATCGCGTTAAACGCCTTTTCTCGACAAGAAAAGCACAATTTCATCAAAAACAAACAAAACAAGAAAAATGAATCTATTCAGCAAGTCTGCAACACATCCTGAAGAGTTACGTGATTTCACCCAATGTCAATGTGTAATTTCTCCAGTTCTGATCATTGTTTTGGTTGTTGGTAGTTTGGTCCAATGCCAAACACAAGTGAATCCTTTTTATGGCTTTAAACGCATTTTCTCCTCGAGAGAAACATGATTTCACTAAAAACGTTATAGTTTAAACATGCCTTTTGTACATGTCTGCAAACACTCAGAGCCTTAAAATAGGGTTATCACCAATTTGTTTTTTTTGGTGAGACACCTTCTATTTCTGGGTTCTGTGCGTTTTCAGACGAGTGCAATATTCTGATGAAATCCCTCCTTTTAATGCATTTTCTCACAGAAAATGAGTCTCTCTCCATGGGAAAATGGCTTTATTGAAAAAGCATATTCTGCTCGAGAAATCGTGTTTTAAACAACAAAAACGACTTCTGGCCTTATTTAGTTCACAGTTTTACTTTTGGAAACCTAGCCCGTATTCATAACGCACTAAACCTTTTTATCGCGTTAAACGCCTTTTCTCGACAAGAAAAGCACAATTTCATCAAAAACAAACAAAACAAGAAAAATGAATCTATTCAGCAAGACATCCTGAAGAGTTACGTGATTTCACCCAATGTCAATGTGTAATTTCTCCAGTTCTGATCATTGTTTTGGTTGTTGGTAGCTTGGTCCAATGCCAAACACAAGTGAATCCTTTTTATGGCTTTAAACGCATTTTCTCCTCGAGAGAAACATGATTTCACTAAAAACGTTATAGTTTAAACATGCCTGTTGTACATGTCTGCAAACACTCGGAGCCTTAAAATAGCGTTTTCACCAATGTGTTTTTTGGTGAGACACCTTCTATTTCTGGGTTCTGTGCGTTTTCAGACGAGTGCAATATGGATGTTAATTGTTTCTGATGAAATCCCTCCTTTTAATGCATTTTCTCACAGAAAATGAGTCTCTCTCCATGGGAAAATGGCTTTATTGCAAAAGCATATTCTGCTCGAGAAATCGTGTTTTAAACAACAAAAACGACTTCTGGCCTTATTTAGTTCAGTTTTACTTTTGGAAACCTAGCCCGTATTCATAACGCACTAAACCTTTTTATCGCGTTAAACGCCTTTTCTCGACAAGAAAAGCACAATTTCCTCAAAAACAAACAAAACAAGAAAAATGAATCTATTCAGCAAGACATCCTGAAGAGTTACGTGATTTCACCCAATGTCAATGTGTAATTTCTCCAGTTCTGATCATTGTTTTGGTTGTTGGTAGCTTGGTCCAATGCCAAACACAAGTGAATCCTTTTTATGGCTTTAAACGCATTTTCTCCTCGAGGGAAACATGATTTCACTAAAAACGTTATAGTTTAAACATGCCTTTTGTACATGTCTGCAAACACTCAGAGCCTTAAAATAGCGTTTTCACCAATGTGTTTTTTGGTGAGACACCTTCTATTTCTGTGTTCTGTGCGTTTTCAGACGAGTGCAATATGGATGTTAATTGTTTCTGATGAAATCCCTCCTTTTAATGCATTTTCTCACAGAAAATGAGTCTCTCGTCATGGGAAAATGACTTTTTTGAAAAAGCATATTCTGCTCGAGAAATCGTGTTTTAAACAATAAAAACGACTTCCGGCCTTATTTAGTTCACAGTTTTACTTTTGGTAACCTAGCCCGTATTCATAACGCACTAAACCTTTTTATCGCGTTAAACGTCTTTTCTCGACAAGAAAAGCACAATTTCATCAAAAACAAACAAAACAAGAAAAATGAATCTATTCAGCAAGACGTCCTGAAGAGTTACGTGATTTCACCCAATGTCAATGTGTAATTTCTCCAGTTCTGATCATTGTTTTGGTTGTTGGTAGCTTGGTCCAATGCCAAACACAAGTGAATCCTTTTTATGGCTTTAAACGCATTTTCTCCTCGAGGGAAACATGATTTCACTAAAAACGTTATAGTTTAAACATGCCTTTTGTACATGTCTGCAAACACTCAGAGCCTTAAAATAGGGTTTTCACCAATGTGTTTTTTGGTGAGACACCTTCTATTTCTGGGTTCTGTGCGTTTTCAGACGAGTGCAATATTCTGATGAAATCCCTCCTTTTAATGCATTTTCTCACAGAAAATGAGTCTCTCTCCATGGGAAAATGGCTTTATTGAAAAAGCATATTCTGCTCGAGAAATCGTGTTTTAAACAACAAAAACGACTTCTGGCCTTATTTAGTTCACAGTTTTACTTTTGGAAACCTAGCCCGTATTCATAACGCAATAAACCTTTTTATCGCGCTAAACGCCTTTTCTCGACAAGAAAAGCACAATTTCATCAAAAACAAACAAAACAAGAAAAATGAATCTATTCAGCAAGACATCCTGAAGAGTTACGTGATTTCACCCAATGTCAATGTGTAATTTCTCCAGTTCTGATCATTGTTTTGGTTGTTGGTAGCTTGGTCCAATGCCAAACACAAGTGAATCCTTTTTATGGCTTTAAACGCATTTTCTCCTCGAGAGAAACATGATTTCACTAAAAACGTTATAGTTTAAACATGCCTGTTGTACATGTCTGCAAACACTCAGAGCCTTAAAATAGCGTTTTCACCAATGTGTTTTTTGGTGAGACACCTTCTATTTCTGGGTTCTGTGCGTTTTCAGACGAGTGCAATATGGATGTTAATTGTTTCTGATGAAATCCCTCCTTTTAATGCATTTTCTCACAGAAAATGAGTCTCTCGCCATGGGAAAATGACTTTTTTGAAAAAGCATATTCTGCTCGAGAAATCGTGTTTTAAACAATATGAACGACTTCCGGCCTTATTTAGTTCACAGTTTTACTTTTGGTAACCTAGCCCGTATTCATAACGCACTAAACCTTTTTATCGCGTTAAACGCCTTTTCTCGACAAGAAAAGCACAATTTCATCAAAAACAAACAAAACAAGAAAAATGAATCTATTCAGCAAGTCTGCAACACATCCTGAAGAGTTACGTGATTTCACCCAATGTCAATGTGTAATTTCTCCAGTTCTGATCATTGTTTTGGTTGTTGGTAGCTTGGTCCAATGCCAAACACAAGTGAATCCTTTTTATGGCTTTAAACGCATTTTCTCCTCGAGAGAAACATGATTTCACTAAAAACGTTATAGTTTAAACATGCCTTTTGTACATGTCTGCAAACACTCAGAGCCTTAAAATAGGGTTATCACCAATGTGTTTTTTGGTGAGACACCTTCTATTTCTGGGTTCTGTGCGTTTTCAGACGAGTGCAATATTCTGATGAAATCCCTCCTTTTAATGCATTTTCTCACAGAAAATGAGTCTCTCTCCATGGGAAAATGGCTTTATTGAAAAAGCATATTCTGCTCGAGAAATCGTGTTTTAAACAACAAAAACGACTTCTGGCCTTATTTAGTTCACAGTTTTACTTTTGGAAACCTAGCCCGTATTCATAACGCACTAAACCTTTTTATCGCGTTAAACGCCTTTTCTCGACAAGAAAAGCACAATTTCATCAAAAACAAACAAAACAAGAAAAATGAATCTATTCAGCAAGACATCCTGAAGAGTTACGTGATTTCACCCAATGTCAATGTGTAATTTCTCCAGTTCTGATCATTGTTTTGGTTGTTGGTAGCTTGGTCCAATGCCAAACACAAGTGAATCCTTTTTATGGCTTTAAACGCATTTTCTCCTCGAGAGAAACATGATTTCACTAAAAACGTTATAGTTTAAACATGCCTTTTGTACATGTCTGCAAACACTCAGAGCCTTAAAATAGCATTTTCACCAATGTGTTTTTTGGTGAGACACCTTCTATTTCTGGGTTCTGTGCGTTTTCAGACGAGTGCAATATGGATGTTAATTGTTTCTGATGAAATCCCTCCTTTTAATGCATTTTCTCACAGAAAATGAGTCTCTCTCCATGGGAAAATGGCTTTATTGAAAAAGCATATTCTGCTCGAGAAATCGTGTTTTAAACAACAAAAACGACTTCTGGCCTTATTTAGTTCACAGTTTTACTTTTGGAAACCTAGCCCGTATTCATAACGCACTAAACCTTTTTATCGCGTTAAACGCCTTTTCTCGACAAGAAAAGCACAATTTCATCAAAAACAAACAAAACAAGAAAAATGAATCTATTCAGCAAGACATCCTGAAGAGTTACGTGATTTCACCCAATGTCAATGTGTAATTTCTCCAGTTCTGATCATTGTTTTGGTTGTTGGTAGCTTGGTCCAATGCCAAACACAAGTGAATCCTTTTTATGGCTTTAAACGCATTTTCTCCTCGAGGGAAACATGATTTCACTAAAAACGTTATAGTTTAAACATGCCTTTTGTACATGTCTGCAAACACTCAGAGCCTTAAAATAGCGTTTTCACCAATGTGTTTTTTGGTGAGACACCTTCTATTTCTGGGTTCTGTGCGTTTTCAGACGAGTGCAATATGGATGTTAATTGTTTCTGATGAAATCCCTCCTTTTAATGCATTTTCTCACAGAAAATGAGTCTCTCTCCATGGGAAAATGGCTTTATTGAAAAAGCATATTCTGCTCGAGAAATCGTGTTTTAAACAACAAAAACGACTTCTGGCCTTATTTAGTTCACAGTTTTACTTTTGGAAACCTAGCCCGTATTCATAACGCACTAAACCTTTTTATCGCGTTAAACGCCTTTTCTCGACAAGAAAAGCACAATTTCATCAAAAACAAACAAAACAAGAAAAATGAATCTATTCAGCAAGTCTGCAACACATCCTGAAGAGTTACGTGATTTCACCCAATGTCAATGTGTAATTTCTCCAGTTCTGATCATTGTTTTGGTTGTTGGTAGTTTGGTCCAATGCCAAACACAAGTGAATCCTTTTTATGGCTTTAAACGCATTTTCTCCTCGAGAGAAACATGATTTCACTAAAAACGTTATAGTTTAAACATGCCTTTTGTACATGTCTGCAAACACTCAGAGCCTTAAAATAGGGTTATCACCAATTTGTTTTTTTTGGTGAGACACCTTCTATTTCTGGGTTCTGTGCGTTTTCAGACGAGTGCAATATTCTGATGAAATCCCTCCTTTTAATGCATTTTCTCACAGAAAATGAGTCTCTCTCCATGGGAAAATGGCTTTATTGAAAAAGCATATTCTGCTCGAGAAATCGTGTTTTAAACAACAAAAACGACTTCTGGCCTTATTTAGTTCACAGTTTTACTTTTGGAAACCTAGCCCGTATTCATAACGCACTAAACCTTTTTATCGCGTTAAACGCCTTTTCTCGACAAGAAAAGCACAATTTCATCAAAAACAAACAAAACAAGAAAAATGAATCTATTCAGCAAGACATCCTGAAGAGTTACGTGATTTCACCCAATGTCAATGTGTAATTTCTCCAGTTCTGATCATTGTTTTGGTTGTTGGTAGCTTGGTCCAATGCCAAACACAAGTGAATCCTTTTTATGGCTTTAAACGCATTTTCTCCTCGAGAGAAACATGATTTCACTAAAAACGTTATAGTTTAAACATGCCTGTTGTACATGTCTGCAAACACTCGGAGCCTTAAAATAGCGTTTTCACCAATGTGTTTTTTGGTGAGACACCTTCTATTTCTGGGTTCTGTGCGTTTTCAGACGAGTGCAATATGGATGTTAATTGTTTCTGATGAAATCCCTCCTTTTAATGCATTTTCTCACAGAAAATGAGTCTCTCTCCATGGGAAAATGGCTTTATTGCAAAAGCATATTCTGCTCGAGAAATCGTGTTTTAAACAACAAAAACGACTTCTGGCCTTATTTAGTTCAGTTTTACTTTTGGAAACCTAGCCCGTATTCATAACGCACTAAACCTTTTTATCGCGTTAAACGCCTTTTCTCGACAAGAAAAGCACAATTTCCTCAAAAACAAACAAAACAAGAAAAATGAATCTATTCAGCAAGACATCCTGAAGAGTTACGTGATTTCACCCAATGTCAATGTGTAATTTCTCCAGTTCTGATCATTGTTTTGGTTGTTGGTAGCTTGGTCCAATGCCAAACACAAGTGAATCCTTTTTATGGCTTTAAACGCATTTTCTCCTCGAGGGAAACATGATTTCACTAAAAACGTTATAGTTTAAACATGCCTTTTGTACATGTCTGCAAACACTCAGAGCCTTAAAATAGCGTTTTCACCAATGTGTTTTTTGGTGAGACACCTTCTATTTCTGTGTTCTGTGCGTTTTCAGACGAGTGCAATATGGATGTTAATTGTTTCTGATGAAATCCCTCCTTTTAATGCATTTTCTCACAGAAAATGAGTCTCTCGCCATGGGAAAATGACTTTTTTGAAAAAGCATATTCTGCTCGAGAAATCGTGTTTTAAACAATAAAAACGACTTCCGGCCTTATTTAGTTCACAGTTTTACTTTTGGTAACCTAGCCCGTATTCATAACGCACTAAACCTTTTTATCGCGTTAAACGTCTTTTCTCGACAAGAAAAGCACAATTTCATCAAAAACAAACAAAACAAGAAAAATGAATCTATTCAGCAAGACGTCCTGAAGAGTTACGTGATTTCACCCAATGTCAATGTGTAATTTCTCCAGTTCTGATCATTGTTTTGGTTGTTGGTAGCTTGGTCCAATGCCAAACACAAGTGAATCCTTTTTATGGCTTTAAACGCATTTTCTCCTCGAGGGAAACATGATTTCACTAAAAACGTTATAGTTTAAACATGCCTTTTGTACATGTCTGCAAACACTCAGAGCCTTAAAATAGGGTTTTCACCAATGTGTTTTTTGGTGAGACACCTTCTATTTCTGGGTTCTGTGCGTTTTCAGACGAGTGCAATATTCTGATGAAATCCCTCCTTTTAATGCATTTTCTCACAGAAAATGAGTCTCTCTCCATGGGAAAATGGCTTTATTGAAAAAGCATATTCTGCTCGAGAAATCGTGTTTTAAACAACAAAAACGACTTCTGGCCTTATTTAGTTCACAGTTTTACTTTTGGAAACCTAGCCCGTATTCATAACGCAATAAACCTTTTTATCGCGTTAAACGCCTTTTCTCGACAAGAAAAGCACAATTTCATCAAAAACAAACAAAACAAGAAAAATGAATCTATTCAGCAAGACATCCTGAAGAGTTACGTGATTTCACCCAATGTCAATGTGTAATTTCTCCAGTTCTGATCATTGTTTTGGTTGTTGGTAGCTTGGTCCAATGCCAAACACAAGTGAATCCTTTTTATGGCTTTAAACGCATTTTCTCCTCGAGAGAAACATGATTTCACTAAAAACGTTATAGTTTAAACATGCCTGTTGTACATGTCTGCAAACACTCAGAGCCTTAAAATAGCGTTTTCACCAATGTGTTTTTTGGTGAGACACCTTCTATTTCTGGGTTCTGTGCGTTTTCAGACGAGTGCAATATGGATGTTAATTGTTTCTGATGAAATCCCTCCTTTTAATGCATTTTCTCACAGAAAATGAGTCTCTCGCCATGGGAAAATGACTTTTTTGAAAAAGCATATTCTGCTCGAGAAATCGTGTTTTAAACAACAAAAACGACTTCTGGCCTTATTTAGTTCACAGTTTTACTTTTGGAAACCTAGCCCGTATTCATAACGCACTAAACCTTTTTATCGCGTTAAACGCCTTTTCTCGACAAGAAAAGCACAATTTCATCAAAAACAAACAAAACAAGAAAAATGAATCTATTCAGCAAGTCTGCAACACATCCTGAAGAGTTACGTGATTTCACCCAATGTCAATGTGTAATTTCTCCACTTTTGATCATTGTTTTGGTTGTTGGTAGCTTGGTCCAATGCCAAACACAAGTGAATCCTTTTTATGGCTTTAAACGCATTTTCTCCTCGAGAGAAACATGATTTCACTAAAAACGTTATAGTTTAAACATGCCTTTTGTACATGTCTGCAAACACTCAGAGCCTTAAAATAGGGTTATCACCAATGTGTTTTTTGGTGAGACACCTTCTATTTCTGGGTTCTGTGCGTTTTCAGACGAGTGCAATATTCTGATGAAATCCCTCCTTTTAATGCATTTTCTCACAGAAAATGAGTCTCTCTCCATGGGAAAATGGCTTTATTGAAAAAGCATATTCTGCTCGAGAAATCGTGTTTTAAACAACAAAAACGACTTCTGGCCTTATTTAGTTCACAGTTTTACTTTTGGAAACCTAGCCCGTATTCATAACGCACTAAACCTTTTTATCGCGTTAAACGCCTTTTCTCGACAAGAAAAGCACAATTTCATCAAAAACAAACAAAACAAGAAAAATGAATCTATTCAGCAAGACATCCTGAAGAGTTACGTGATTTCACCCAATGTCAATGTGTAATTTCTCCAGTTCTGATCATTGTTTTGGTTGTTGGTAGCTTGGTCCAATGCCAAACACAAGTGAATCCTTTTTATGGCTTTAAACGCATTTTCTCCTCGAGGAAAACATGATTTCACTAAAAACGTTATAGTTTAAACATGCCTTTTGTACATGTCTGCAAACACTCAGAGCCTTAAAATAGCGTTTTCACCAATGTGTTTGTTGGTGAGACACCTTCTATTTCTGGGTTCTGTGCGTTTTCAGACGAGTGCAATATGGATGTTAATTGTTTCTGATGAAATCCCTCCTTTTAATGCATTTTCTCACAGAAAATGAGTCTCTCGCCATGGGAAAATGACTTTTTTGAAAAAGCATATTCTGCTCGAGAAATCGTGTTTTAAACAATATGAACGACTTCCGGCCTTATTTAGTTCACAGTTTTACTTTTGGTAACCTAGCCCGTATTCATAACGCACTAAACCTTTTTATCGCGTTAAACGCCTTTTCTCGACAAGAAAAGCACAATTTCATCAAAAACAAACAAAACAAGAAAAATGAATCTATTCAGCAAGTCTGCAACACATCCTGAAGAGTTACGTGATTTCACCCAATGTCAATGTGTAATTTCTCCAGTTCTGATCATTGTTTTGGTTGTTGGTAGCTTGGTCCAATGCCAAACACAAGTGAATCCTTTTTATGGCTTTAAACGCATTTTCTCCTCGAGAGAAACATGATTTCACTAAAAACGTTATAGTTTAAACATGCCTTTTGTACATGTCTGCAAACACTCAGAGCCTTAAAATAGGGTTATCACCAATGTGTTTTTTGGTGAGACACCTTCTATTTCTGGGTTCTGTGCGTTTTCAGACGAGTGCAATATTCTGATGAAATCCCTCCTTTTAATGCATTTTCTCACAGAAAATGAGTCTCTCTCCATGGGAAAATGGCTTTATTGAAAAAGCATATTCTGCTCGAGAAATCGTGTTTTAAACAACAAAAACGACTTCTGGCATTATTTAGTTCACAGTTTTACTTTTGGAAACCTAGCCCGTATTCATAACGCACTAAACCTTTTTATCGCGTTAAACGCCTTTTCTCGACAAGAAAAGCACAATTTCATCAAAAACAAACAAAACAAGAAAAATGAATCTATTCAGCAAGACATCCTGAAGAGTTACGTGATTTCACCCAATGTCAATGTGTAATTTCTCCAGTTCTGATCATTGTTTTGGTTGTTGGTAGCTTGGTCCAATGCCAAACACAAGTGAATCCTTTTTATGGCTTTAAACGCATTTTCTCCTCGAGAGAAACATGATTTCACTAAAAACGTTATAGTTTAAACATGCCTTTTGTACATGTCTGCAAACACTCAGAGCCTTAAAATAGCATTTTCACCAATGTGTTTTTTGGTGAGACACCTTCTATTTCTGGGTTCTGTGCGTTTTCAGACGAGTGCAATATGGATGTTAATTGTTTCTGATGAAATCCCTCCTTTTAATGCATTTTCTCACAGAAAATGAGTCTCTCTCCATGGGAAAATGGCTTTATTGAAAAAGCATATTCTGCTCGAGAAATCGTGTTTTAAACAACAAAAACGACTTCTGGCCTTATTTAGTTCACAGTTTTACTTTTGGAAACCTAGCCCGTATTCATAACGCACTAAACCTTTTTATCGCGTTAAACGCCTTTTCTCGACAAGAAAAGCACAATTTCCTCAAAAACAAACAAAACAAGAAAAATGAATCTATTCAGCAAGACATCCTGAAGAGTTACGTGATTTCACCCAATGTCAATGTGTAATTTCTCCAGTTCTGATCATTGTTTTGGTTGTTGGTAGCTTGGTCCAATGCCAAACACAAGTGAATCCTTTTTATGGCTTTA
Organism: Lampris incognitus; assembly: GCF_029633865.1. NCBI lineage: Eukaryota > Metazoa > Chordata > Actinopteri > Lampriformes > Lampridae > Lampris > Lampris incognitus. The sequence goes on along the minus strand of NC_079225.1, from coordinate 4,924,311 downwards.
AACGCATTTTCTCCTCGAGGGAAACATGATTTCACTAAAAACGTTATAGTTTAAACATGCCTTTTGTACATGTCTGCAAACACTCAGAGCCTTAAAATAGCGTTTTCACCAATGTGTTTTTTGGTGAGACACCTTCTATTTCTGTGTTCTGTGCGTTTTCAGACGAGTGCAATATGGATGTTAATTGTTTCTGATGAAATCCCTCCTTTTAATGCATTTTCTCACAGAAAATGAGTCTCTCGCCATGGGAAAATGACTTTTTTGAAAAAGCATATTCTGCTCGAGAAATCGTGTTTTAAACAATAAAAACGACTTCCGGCCTTATTTAGTTCACAGTTTTACTTTTGGTAACCTAGCCCGTATTCATAACGCACTAAACCTTTTTATCGCGTTAAACGTCTTTTCTCGACAAGAAAAGCACAATTTCATCAAAAACAAACAAAACAAGAAAAATGAATCTATTCAGCAAGACGTCCTGAAGAGTTACGTGATTTCACCCAATGTCAATGTGTAATTTCTCCAGTTCTGATCATTGTTTTGGTTGTTGGTAGCTTGGTCCAATGCCAAACACAAGTGAATCCTTTTTATGGCTTTAAACGCATTTTCTCCTCGAGGGAAACATGATTTCACTAAAAACGTTGTAGTTTAAACATGCCTTTTGTACATGTCTGCAAACACTCAGAGCCTTAAAATAGGGTTTTCACCAATGTGTTTTTTGGTGAGACACCTTCTATTTCTGGGTTCTGTGCGTTTTCAGACGAGTGCAATATTCTGATGAAATCCCTCCTTTTAATGCATTTTCTCACAGAAAATGAGTCTCTCTCCATGGGAAAATGGCTTTATTGAAAAAGCATATTCTGCTCGAGAAATCGTGTTTTAAACAACAAAAACGACTTCTGGCCTTATTTAGTTCACAGTTTTACTTTTGGAAACCTAGCCCGTATTCATAACGCAATAAACCTTTTTATCGCGTTAAACGCCTTTTCTCGACAAGAAAAGCACAATTTCATCAAAAACAAACAAAACAAGAAAAATGAATCTATTCAGCAAGACATCCTGAAGAGTTACGTGATTTCACCCAATGTCAATGTGTAATTTCTCCAGTTCTGATCATTGTTTTGGTTGTTGGTAGCTTGGTCCAATGCCAAACACAAGTGAATCCTTTTTATGGCTTTAAACGCATTTTCTCCTCGAGAGAAACATGATTTCACTAAAAACGTTATAGTTTAAACATGCCTGTTGTACATGTCTGCAAACACTCAGAGCCTTAAAATAGCGTTTTCACCAATGTGTTTTTTGGTGAGACACCTTCTATTTCTGGGTTCTGTGCGTTTTCAGACGAGTGCAATATGGATGTTAATTGTTTCTGATGAAATCCCTCCTTTTAATGCATTTTCTCACAGAAAATGAGTCTCTCGCCATGGGAAAATGACTTTTTTGAAAAAGCATATTCTGCTCGAGAAATCGTGTTTTAAACAACAAAAACGACTTCTGGCCTTATTTAGTTCACAGTTTTACTTTTGGAAACCTAGCCCGTATTCATAACGCACTAAACCTTTTTATCGCGTTAAACGCCTTTTCTCGACAAGAAAAGCACAATTTCATCAAAAACAAACAAAACAAGAAAAATGAATCTATTCAGCAAGTCTGCAACACATCCTGAAGAGTTACGTGATTTCACCCAATGTCAATGTGTAATTTCTCCACTTTTGATCATTGTTTTGGTTGTTGGTAGCTTGGTCCAATGCCAAACACAAGTGAATCCTTTTTATGGCTTTAAACGCATTTTCTCCTCGAGAGAAACATGATTTCACTAAAAACGTTATAGTTTAAACATGCCTTTTGTACATGTCTGCAAACACTCAGAGCCTTAAAATAGGGTTATCACCAATGTGTTTTTTGGTGAGACACCTTCTATTTCTGGGTTCTGTGCGTTTTCAGACGAGTGCAATATTCTGATGAAATCCCTCCTTTTAATGCATTTTCTCACAGAAAATGAGTCTCTCTCCATGGGAAAATGGCTTTATTGAAAAAGCATATTCTGCTCGAGAAATCGTGTTTTAAACAACAAAAACGACTTCTGGCCTTATTTAGTTCACAGTTTTACTTTTGGAAACCTAGCCCGTATTCATAACGCACTAAACCTTTTTATCGCGTTAAACGCCTTTTCTCGACAAGAAAAGCACAATTTCATCAAAAACAAACAAAACAAGAAAAATGAATCTATTCAGCAAGTCTGCAACACATCCTGAAGAGTTACGTGATTTCACCCAATGTCAATGTGTAATTTCTCCACTTTTGATCATTGTTTTGGTTGTTGGTAGCTTGGTCCAATGCCAAACACAAGTGAATCCTTTTTATGGCTTTAAACGCATTTTCTCCTCGAGAGAAACATGATTTCACTAAAAACGTTATAGTTTAAACATGCCTTTTGTACATGTCTGCAAACACTCAGAGCCTTAAAATAGGGTTATCACCAATATGTTTTTTGGTGAGACACCTTCTATTTCTGGGTTCTGTGCGTTTTCAGACGAGTGCAATATGGATGTTAATTGTTTCTGATGAAATCCCTCCTTTTAATGCATTTTCTCACAGAAAATGAGTCTCTCTCCATGGGATAATGGCTTTATTGAAAAAGCATATTCTGCTCGAGAAATCGTGTTTTAAACAACAAAAACGACTTCTGGCCTTATTTAGTTCACAGTTTTACTTTTGGAAACCTAGCCCGTATTCATAACGCACTAAACCTTTTTATCGCGTTAAACGCCTTTTCTCGACAAGAAAAGCACAATTTCATCAAAAACAAACAAAACAAGAAAAATGAATCTATTCAGCAAGACATCCTGAAGAGTTACGTGATTTCACCCAATGTCAATGTGTAATTTCTCCAGTTCTGATCATTGTTTTGGTTGTTGGTAGCTTGGTCCAATGCCAAACACAAGTGAATCCTTTTTATGGCTTTAAACGCATTTTCTCCTCGAGGGAAACATGATTTCACTAAAAACGTTATAGTTTAAACATGCCTTTTGTACATGTCTGCAAACACTCAGAGCCTTAAAATAGGGTTTTCACCAATGTGTTTTTTGGTGAGACACCTTCTATTTCTGGGTTCTGTGCGTTTTCAGACGAGTGCAATATTCTGATGAAATCCCTCCTTTTAATGCATTTTCTCACAGAAAATGAGTCTCTCTCCATGGGAAAATGGCTTTATTGAAAAAGCATATTCTGCTCGAGAAATCGTGTTTTAAACAACAAAAACGACTTCTGGCCTTATTTAGTTCACAGTTTTACTTTTGGAAACCTAGCCCGTATTCATAACGCAATAAACCTTTTTATCGCGTTAAACGCCTTTTCTCGACAAGAAAAGCACAATTTCATCAAAAACAAACAAAACAAGAAAAATGAATCTATTCAGCAAGACATCCTGAAGAGTTACGTGATTTCACCCAGTGTCAATGTGTAATTTCTCCAGTTCTGATCATTGTTTTGGTTGTTGGTAGCTTGGTCCAATGCCAAACACAAGTGAATCCTTTTTATGGCTTTAAACGCATTTTCTCCTCGAGAGAAACATGATTTCACTAAAAACGTTATAGTTTAAACATGCCTGTTGTACATGTCTGCAAACACTCAGAGCCTTAAAATAGCGTTTTCACCAATGTGTTTTTTGGTGAGACACCTTCTATTTCTGGGTTCTGTGCGTTTTCAGACGAGTGCAATATGGATGTTAATTGTTTCTGATGAAATCCCTCCTTTTAATGCATTTTCTCACAGAAAATGAGTCTCTCGCCATGGGAAAATGACTTTTTTGAAAAAGCATATTCTGCTCGAGAAATCGTGTTTTAAACAACAAAAACGACTTCTGGCCTTATTTAGTTCACAGTTTTACTTTTGGAAACCTAGCCCGTATTCATAACGCACTAAACCTTTTTATCGCGTTAAACGCCTTTTCTCGACAAGAAAAGCACAATTTCATCAAAAACAAACAAAACAAGAAAAATGAATCTATTCAGCAAGTCTGCAACACATCCTGAAGAGTTACGTGATTTCACCCAATGTCAATGTGTAATTTCTCCACTTTTGATCATTGTTTTGGTTGTTGGTAGCTTGGTCCAATGCCAAACACAAGTGAATCCTTTTTATGGCTTTAAACGCATTTTCTCCTCGAGAGAAACATGATTTCACTAAAAACGTTATAGTTTAAACATGCCTTTTGTACATGTCTGCAAACACTCAGAGCCTTAAAATAGGGTTATCACCAATGTGTTTTTTGGTGAGACACCTTCTATTTCTGGGTTCTGTGCGTTTTCAGACGAGTGCAATATTCTGATGAAATCCCTCCTTTTAATGCATTTTCTCACAGAAAATGAGTCTCTCTCCATGGGAAAATGGCTTTATTGAAAAAGCATATTCTGCTCGAGAAATCGTGTTTTAAACAACAAAAACGACTTCTGGCCTTATTTAGTTCACAGTTTTACTTTTGGAAACCTAGCCCGTATTCATAACGCACTAAACCTTTTTATCGCGTTAAACGCCTTTTCTCGACAAGAAAAGCACAATTTCATCAAAAACAAACAAAACAAGAAAAATGAATCTATTCAGCAAGTCTGCAACACATCCTGAAGAGTTACGTGATTTCACCCAATGTCAATGTGTAATTTCTCCACTTTTGATCATTGTTTTGGTTGTTGGTAGCTTGGTCCAATGCCAAACACAAGTGAATCCTTTTTATGGCTTTAAACGCATTTTCTCCTCGAGAGAAACATGATTTCACTAAAAACGTTATAGTTTAAACATGCCTTTTGTACATGTCTGCAAACACTCAGAGCCTTAAAATAGGGTTATCACCAATATGTTTTTTGGTGAGACACCTTCTATTTCTGGGTTCTGTGCGTTTTCAGACGAGTGCAATATGGATGTTAATTGTTTCTGATGAAATCCCTCCTTTTAATGCATTTTCTCACAGAAAATGAGTCTCTCTCCATGGGATAATGGCTTTATTGAAAAAGCATATTCTGCTCGAGAAATCGTGTTTTAAACAACAAAAACGACTTCTGGCCTTATTTAGTTCACAGTTTTACTTTTGGAAACCTAGCCCGTATTCATAACGCACTAAACCTTTTTATCGCGTTAAACGCCTTTTCTCGACAAGAAAAGCACAATTTCATCAAAAACAAACAAAACAAGAAAAATGAATCTATTCAGCAAGTCTGCAACACATCCTGAAGAGTTACGTGATTTCACCCAATGTCAATGTGTAATTTCTCCAGTTCTGATCATTGTTTTGGTTGTTGGTAGCTTGGTCCAATGCCAAACACAAGTGAATCCTTTTTATGGCTTTAAACGCATTTTCTCCTCGAGAGAAACATGATTTCACTAAAAACGTTATAGTTTAAACATGCCTTTTGTACATGTCTGCAAACACTCAGAGCCTTAAAATAGGGTTATCACCAATGTGTTTTTTGGTGAGACACCTTCTATTTCTGGGTTCTGTGCGTTTTCAGACGAGTGCAATATTCTGATGAAATCCCTCCTTTTAATGCATTTTCTCACAGAAAATGAGTCTCTCTCCATGGGAAAATGGCTTTATTGAAAAAGCATATTCTGCTCGAGAAATCGTGTTTTAAACAACAAAAACGACTTCTGGCCTTATTTAGTTCACAGTTTTACTTTTGGAAACCTAGCCCGTATTCATAACGCAATAAACCTTTTTATCGCGTTAAACGCCTTTTCTCGACAAGAAAAGCACAATTTCATCAAAAACAAACAAAACAAGAAAAATGAATCTATTCAGCAAGTCTGCAACACATCCTGAAGAGTTACGTGATTTCACCCAATGTCAATGTGTAATTTCTCCAGTTCTGATCATTGTTTTGGTTGTTGGTAGCTTGGTCCAATGCCAAACACAAGTGAATCCTTTTTATGGCTTTAAACGCATTTTCTCCTCGAGAGAAACATGATTTCACTAAAAACGTTATAGTTTAAACATGCCTTTTGTACATGTCTGCAAACACTCAGAGCCTTAAAATAGGGTTATCACCAATGTGTTTTTTGGTGAGACACCTTCTATTTCTGGGTTCTGTGCGTTTTCAGACGAGTGCAATATTCTGATGAAATCCCTCCTTTTAATGCATTTTCTCACAGAAAATGAGTCTCTCTCCATGGGAAAATGGCTTTATTGAAAAAGCATATTCTGATCGAGAAATCGTGTTTTAAACAACAAAAACGACTTCTGGCCTTATTTAGTTCACAGTTTTACTTTTGGAAACCTAGCCCGTATTCATAACGCACTAAACCTTTTTATCGCGTTAAACGCCTTTTCTCGACAAGAAAAGCACAATTTCATCAAAAACAAACAAAACAAGAAAAATGAATCTATTCAGCAAGTCTGCAACACATCCTGAAGAGTTACGTGATTTCACCCAATGTAAATGTGTAATTTCTCCAGTTCTGATCATTGTTTTGGTTGTTGGTAGTTTGGTCCAATGCCAAACACAAGTGAATCCTTTTTATGGCTTTAAACGCATTTTCTCCTCGATAGAAACATGATTTCACTAAAAACGTTATAGTTTAAACATGCCTTTTGTACATGTCTGCAAACACTCAGAGCCTTAAAATAGGGTTATCACCAATTTGTTTTTTTTGGTGAGACACCTTCTATTTCTGGGTTCTGTGCGTTTTCAGACGAGTGCAATATTCTGATGAAATCCCTCCTTTTAATGCATTTTCTCACAGAAAATGAGTCTCTCTCCATGGGAAAATGGCTTTATTGAAAAAGCATATTCTGCTCGAGAAATCGTGTTTTAAACAACAAAAACGACTTCTGGCCTTATTTAGTTCACAGTTTTACTTTTGGAAACCTAGCCCGTATTCATAACGCAATAAACCTTTTTATCGCGTTAAACGCCTTTTCTCGACAAGAAAAGCACAATTTCATCAAAAACAAACAAAACAAGAAAAATGAATCTATTCAGCAAGACATCCTGAAGAGTTACGTGATTTCACCCAATGTCAATGTGTAATTTCTCCAGTTCTGATCAGTGTTTTGGTTGTTGGTAGCTTGGTCCAATGCCAAACACAAGTGAATCCTTTTTATGGCTTTAAACGCATTTTCTCCTCGAGAGAAACATGATTTCACTAAAAACGTTATAGTTTAAACATGCCTGTTGTACATGTCTGCAAACACTCAGAGCCTTAAAATAGCGTTTTCACCAATGTGTTTTTTGGTGAGACACCTTCTATTTCTGGGTTCTGTGCGTTTTCAGACGAGTGCAATATGGATGTTAATTGTTTCTGATGAAATCCCTCCTTTTAATGCATTTTCTCACAGAAAATGAGTCTCTCGCCATGGGAAAATGACTTTATTGAAAAAGCATATTCTGCTCGAGAAATCGTGTTTTAAACAACAAAAACGACTTCTGGCCTTATTTAGTTCACAGTTTTACTTTTGGAAACCTAGCCCGTATTCATAACGCACTAAACCTTTTTATCGCGTTAAACGCCTTTTCTCGACAAGAAAAGCACAATTTCATCAAAAACAAACAAAACAAGAAAAATGAATCTATTCAGCAAGACATCCTGAAGAGTTACGTGATTTCACCCAATGTCAATGTGTAATTTCTCCAGTTCTGATCATTGTTTTGGTTGTTGGTAGCTTGGTCCAATGCCAAACACAAGTGAATCCTTTTTATGGCTTTAAACGCATTTTCTCCTCGAGAGAAACATGATTTCACTAAAAACGTTATAGTTTAAACATGCCTTTTGTACATGTCTGCAAACACTCAGAGCCTTAAAATAGGGTTATCACCAATGTGTTTTTTGGTGAGACACCTTCTATTTCTGGGTTCTGTGCGTTTTCAGACGAGTGCAATATTCTGATGAAATCCCTCCTTTTAATGCATTTTCTCACAGAAAATGAGTCTCTCTCCATGGGAAAATGGCTTTATTGAAAAAGCATATTCTGCTCGAGAAATCGTGTTTTAAACAACAAAAACGACTTCTGGCCTTATTTAGTTCACAGTTTTACTTTTGGAAACCTAGCCCGTATTCATAACGCAATAAACCTTTTTATCGCGTTAAACGCCTTTTCTCGACAAGAAAAGCACAATTTCATCAAAAACAAACAAAACAAGAAAAATGAATCTATTCAGCAAGACATCCTGAAGAGTTACGTGATTTCACCCAATGTCAATGTGTAATTTCTCCAGTTCTGATCATTGTTTTGGTTGTTGGTAGCTTGGTCCAATGCCAAACACAAGTGAATCCTTTTTATGGCTTTAAACGCATTTTCTCCTCGAGAGAAACATGATTTCACTAAAAACGTTATAGTTTAAACATGCCTTTTGTACATGTCTGCAAACACTCAGAGCCTTAAAATAGGGTTATCACCAATTTGTTTTTTTTGGTGAGACACCTTCTATTTCTGGGTTCTGTGCCTTTTCAGACGAGTGCAATATTCTGATGAAATCCCTCCTTTTAATGCATTTTCTCACAGAAAATGAGTCTCTCTCCATGGGAAAATGGCTTTATTGAAAAAGCATATTCTGCTCGAGAAATCGTGTTTTAAACAACAAAAACGACTTCTGGCCTTATTTAGTTCACAGTTTTACTTTTGGAAACCTAGCCCGTATTCATAACGCAATAAACCTTTTTATCGCGTTAAACGCCTTTTCTCGACAAGAAAAGCACAATTTCATCAAAAACAAACAAAACAAGAAAAATGAATCTATTCAGCAAGACATCCTGAAGAGTTACGTGATTTCACCCAATGTCAATGTGTAATTTCTCCAGTTCTGATCATTGTTTTGGTTGTTGGTAGCTTGGTCCAATGCCAAACACAAGTGAATCCTTTTTATGGCTTTAAACGCATTTTCTCCTCGAGGGAAACATGATTTCACTAAAAACGTTATAGTTTAAACATGCCTTTTGTACATGTCTGCAAACACTCAGAGCCTTAAAATAGCGTTTTCACCAATGTGTTTTTTGGTGAGACACCTTCTATTTCTGTGTTCTGTGCGTTTTCAGACGAGTGCAATATGGATGTTAATTGTTTCTGATGAAATCCCTCCTTTTAATGCATTTTCTCACAGAAAATGAGTCTCTCGCCATGGGAAAATGACTTTTTTGAAAAAGCATATTCTGCTCGAGAAATCGTGTTTTAAACAATAAAAACGACTTCCGGCCTTATTTAGTTCACAGTTTTACTTTTGGAAACCTAGCCCGTATTCATAACGCAATAAACCTTTTTATCGCGTTAAACGCCTTTTCTCGACAAGAAAAGCACAATTTCATCAAAAACAAACAAAACAAGAAAAATGAATCTATTCAGCAAGACATCCTGAAGAGTTACGTGATTTCACCCAATGTCAATGTGTAATTTCTCCAGTTCTGATCATTGTTTTGGTTGTTGGTAGCTTGGTCCAATGCCAAACACAAGTGAATCCTTTTTATGGCTTTAAACGCATTTTCTCCTCGAGAGAAACATGATTTCACTAAAAACGTTATAGTTTAAACATGCCTGTTGTACATGTCTGCAAACACTCAGAGCCTTAAAATAGCGTTTTCACCAATGTGTTTTTTGGTGAGACACCTTCTATTTCTGGGTTCTGTGCGTTTTCAGACGAGTGCAATATGGATGTTAATTGTTTCTGATGAAATCCCTCCTTTTAATGCATTTTCTCACAGAAAATGAGTCTCTCTCCATGGGAAAATGGCTTTATTGCAAAAGCATATTCTGCTCGAGAAATCGTGTTTTAAACAACAAAAACGACTTCTGGCCTTATTTAGTTCACAGTTTTACTTTTGGAAACCTAGCCCGTATTCATAACGCAATAAACCTTTTTATCGCGTTAAACGCCTTTTCTCGACAAGAAAAGCACAATTTCATCAAAAACAAACAAAACAAGAAAAATGAATCTATTCAGCAAGACATCCTGAAGAGTTACGTGATTTCACCCAATGTCAATGTGTAATTTCTCCAGTTCTGATCATTGTTTTGGTTGTTGGTAGCTTGGTCCAATGCCAAACACAAGTGAATCCTTTTTATGGCTTTAAACGCATTTTCTCCTCGAGAGAAACATGATTTCACTAAAAACGTTATAGTTTAAACATGCCTTTTGTACATGTCTGCAAACACTCAGAGCCTTAAAATAGGGTTATCACCAATGTGTTTTTTGGTGAGACACCTTCTATTTCTGGGTTCTGTGCGTTTTCAGACGAGTGCAATATTCTGATGAAATCCCTCCTTTTAATGCATTTTCTCACAGAAAATGAGTCTCTCTCCATGGGAAAATGGCTTTATTGAAAAAGCATATTCTGCTCGAGAAATCGTGTTTTAAACAACAAAAACGACTTCTGGCCTTATTTAGTTCACAGTTTTACTTTTGGAAACCTAGCCCGTATTCATAACGCAATAAACCTTTTTATCGCGTTAAACGCCTTTTCTCGACAAGAAAAGCACAATTTCATCAAAAACAAACAAAACAAGAAAAATGAATCTATTCAGCAAGACATCCTGAAGAGTTACGTGATTTCACCCAATGTCAATGTGTAATTTCTCCAGTTCTGATCATTGTTTTGGTTGTTGGTAGCTTGGTCCAATGCCAAACACAAGTGAATCCTTTTTATGGCTTTAAACGCATTTTCTCCTCGAGAGAAACATGATTTCACTAAAAACGTTATAGTTTAAACATGCCTTTTGTACATGTCTGCAAACACTCAGAGCCTTAAAATAGGGTTATCACCAATTTGTTTTTTTTGGTGAGACACCTTCTATTTCTGGGTTCTGTGCGTTTTCAGACGAGTGCAATATTCTGATGAAATCCCTCCTTTTAATGCATTTTCTCACAGAAAATGAGTCTCTCTCCATGGGAAAATGGCTTTATTGAAAAAGCATATTCTGCTCGAGAAATCGTGTTTTAAACAACAAAAACGACTTCTGGCCTTATTTAGTTCACAGTTTTACTTTTGGAAACCTAGCCCGTATTCATAACGCAATAAACCTTTTTATCGCGTTAAACGCCTTTTCTCGACAAGAAAAGCACAATTTCATCAAAAACAAACAAAACAAGAAAAATGAATCTATTCAGCAAGACATCCTGAAGAGTTACGTGATTTCACCCAATGTCAATGTGTAATTTCTCCAGTTCTGATCATTGTTTTGGTTGTTGGTAGCTTGGTCCAATGCCAAACACAAGTGAATCCTTTTTATGGCTTTAAACGCATTTTCTCCTCGAGGGAAACATGATTTCACTAAAAACGTTATAGTTTAAACATGCCTTTTGTACATGTCTGCAAACACTCAGAGCCTTAAAATAGCGTTTTCACCAATGTGTTTTTTGGTGAGACACCTTCTATTTCTGGGTTCTGTGCGTTTTCAGACGAGTGCAATATGGATGTTAATTGTTTCTGATGAAATCCCTCCTTTTAATGCATTTTCTCACAGAAAATGAGTCTCTCTCCATGGGAAAATGGCTTTATTGCAAAAGCATATTCTGCTCGAGAAATCGTGTTTTAAACAACAAAAACGACTTCTGGCCTTATTTAGTTCACAGTTTTACTTTTGGAAACCTAGCCCGTATTCATAACGCACTAAACCTTTTTATCGCGTTAAACGCCTTTTCTCGACAAGAAAAGCACAATTTCCTCAAAAACAAACAAAACAAGAAAAATGAATCTATTCAGCAAGACATCCTGAAGAGTTACGTGATTTCACCCAATGTCAATGTGTAATTTCTCCAGTTCTGATCATTGTTTTGGTTGTTGGTAGCTTGGTCCAATGCCAAACACAAGTGAATCCTTTTTATGGCTTTAAACGCATTTTCTCCTCGAGGGAAACATGATTTCACTAAAAACGTTATAGTTTAAACATGCCTTTTGTACATGTCTGCAAACACTCAGAGCCTTAAAATAGCGTTTTCACCAATGTGTTTTTTGGTGAGACACCTTCTATTTCTGTGTTCTGTGCGTTTTCAGACGAGTGCAATATGGATGTTAATTGTTTCTGATGAAATCCCTCCTTTTAATGCATTTTCTCACAGAAAATGAGTCTCTCGCCATGGGAAAATGACTTTTTTGAAAAAGCATATTCTGCTCGAGAAATCGTGTTTTAAACAATAAAAACGACTTCCGCCCTTATTTAGTTCACAGTTTTACTTTTGGTAACCTAGCCCGTATTCATAACGCACTAAACCTTTTTATCGCGTTAAACGTCTTTTCTCGACAAGAAAAGCACAATTTCATCAAAAACAAACAAAACAAGAAAAATGAATCTATTCAGCAAGACGTCCTGAAGAGTTACGTGATTTCACCCAATGTCAATGTGTAATTTCTCCAGTTCTGATCATTGTTTTGGTTGTTGGTAGCTTGGTCCAATGCCAAACACAAGTGAATCCTTTTTATGGCTTTAAACGCATTTTCTCCTCGAGGGAAACATGATTTCACTAAAAACGTTATAGTTTAAACATGCCTTTTGTACATGTCTGCAAACACTCAGAGCCTTAAAATAGCGTTTTCACCAATGTGTTTTTTGGTGAGACACCTTCTATTTCTGTGTTCTGTGCGTTTTCAGACGAGTGCAATATGGATGTTAATTGTTTCTGATGAAATCCCTCCTTTTAATGCATTTTCTCACAGAAAATGAGTCTCTCGCCATGGGAAAATGACTTTTTTGAAAAAGCATATTCTGCTCGAGAAATCGTGTTTTAAACAATAAAAACGACTTCCGGCCTTATTTAGTTCACAGTTTTACTTTTGGAAACCTAGCCCGTATTCATAACGCAATAAACCTTTTTATCGCGTTAAACGCCTTTTCTCGACAAGAAAAGCACAATTTCATCAAAAACAAACAAAACAAGAAAAATGAATCTATTCAGCAAGACATCCTGAAGAGTTACGTGATTTCACCCAATGTCAATGTGTAATTTCTCCAGTTCTGATCATTGTTTTGGTTGTTGGTAGCTTGGTCCAATGCCAAACACAAGTGAATCCTTTTTATGGCTTTAAACGCATTTTCTCCTCGAGAGAAACATGATTTCACTAAAAACGTTATAGTTTAAACATGCCTGTTGTACATGTCTGCAAACACTCAGAGCCTTAAAATAGCGTTTTCACCAATGTGTTTTTTGGTGAGACACCTTCTATTTCTGGGTTCTGTGCGTTTTCAGACGAGTGCAATATGGATGTTAATTGTTTCTGATGAAATCCCTCCTTTTAATGCATTTTCTCACAGAAAATGAGTCTCTCTCCATGGGAAAATGGCTTTATTGCAAAAGCATATTCTGCTCGAGAAATCGTGTTTTAAACAACAAAAACGACTTCTGGCCTTATTTAGTTCACAGTTTTACTTTTGGAAACCTAGCCCGTATTCATAACGCACTAAACCTTTTTATCGCGTTAAACGCCTTTTCTCGACAAGAAAAGCACAATTTCCTCAAAAACAAACAAAACAAGAAAAATGAATCTATTCAGCAAGACATCCTGAAGAGTTACGTGATTTCACCCAATGTCAATGTGTAATTTCTCCAGTTCTGATCATTGTTTTGGTTGTTGGTAGCTTGGTCCAATGCCAAACACAAGTGAATCCTTTTTATGGCTTTAAACGCATTTTCTCCTCGAGGGAAACATGATTTCACTAAAAACGTTATAGTTTAAACATGCCTTTTGTACATGTCTGCAAACACTCAGAGCCTTAAAATAGCGTTTTCACCAATGTGTTTTTTGGTGAGACACCTTCTATTTCTGTGTTCTGTGCGTTTTCAGACGAGTGCAATATGGATGTTAATTGTTTCTGATGAAATCCCTCCTTTTAATGCATTTTCTCACAGAAAATGAGTCTCTCGCCATGGGAAAATGACTTTTTTGAAAAAGCATATTCTGCTCGAGAAATCGTGTTTTAAACAATAAAAACGACTTCCGGCCTTATTTAGTTCACAGTTTTACTTTTGGTAACCTAGCCCGTATTCATAACGCACTAAACCTTTTTATCGCGTTAAACGTCTTTTCTCGACAAGAAAAGCACAATTTCATCAAAAACAAACAAAACAAGAAAAATGAATCTATTCAGCAAGACGTCCTGAAGAGTTACGTGATTTCACCCAATGTCAATGTGTAATTTCTCCAGTTCTGATCATTGTTTTGGTTGTTGGTAGCTTGGTCCAATGCCAAACACAAGTGAATCCTTTTTATGGCTTTAAACGCATTTTCTCCTCGAGGGAAACATGATTTCACTAAAAACGTTATAGTTTAAACATGCCTTTTGTACATGTCTGCAAACACTCAGAGCCTTAAAATAGGGTTTTCACCAATGTGTTTTTTGGTGAGACACCTTCTATTTCTGGGTTCTGTGCGTTTTCAGACGAGTGCAATATGGATGTTAATTGTTTCTGATGAAATCCCTCCTTTTAATGCATTTTCTCACAGAAAATGAGTCTCTCGCCATGGGAAAATGACTTTATTGAAAAAGCATATTCTGCTCGAGAAATCGTGTTTTAAACAACAAAAACGACTTCTGGCCTTATTTAGTTCACAGTTTTACTTTTGGAAACCTAGCCCGTATTCATAACGCACTAAACCTTTTCATCGCGTTAAACGCCTTTTCTCGACAAGAAAAGCACAATTTCATCAAAAACAAACAAAACAAGAAAAATGAATCTATTCAGCAAGACATCCTGAAGAGTTACGTGATTTCACCCAATGTCAATGTGTAATTTCTCCAGTTCTGATCATTGTTTTGGTTGTTGGTAGCTTGGTCCAATGCCAAACACAAGTGAATCCTTTTTATGGCTTTAAACGCATTTTCTCCTCGAGAGAAACATGATTTCACTAAAAACGTTATAGTTTAAACATGCCTTTTGTACATGTCTGCAAACACTCAGAGCCTTAAAATAGGGTTATCACCAATGTGTTTTTTGGTGAGACACCTTCTATTTCTGGGTTCTGTGCGTTTTCAGACGAGTGCAATATTCTGATGAAATCCCTCCTTTTAATGCATTTTCTCACAGAAAATGAGTCTCTCTCCATGGGAAAATGGCTTTATTGAAAAAGCATATTCTGCTCGAGAAATCGTGTTTTAAACAACAAAAACGACTTCTGGCCTTATTTAGTTCACAGTTTTACTTTTGGAAACCTAGCCCGTATTCATAACGCAATAAACCTTTTTATCGCGTTAAACGCCTTTTCTCGACAAGAAAAGCACAATTTCATCAAAAACAAACAAAACAAGAAAAATGAATCTATTCAGCAAGACATCCTGAAGAGTTACGTGATTTCACCCAATGTCAATGTGTAATTTCTCCAGTTCTGATCATTGTTTTGGTTGTTGGTAGCTTGGTCCAATGCCAAACACAAGTGAATCCTTTTTATGGCTTTAAACGCATTTTCTCCTCGAGAGAAACATGATTTCACTAAAAACGTTATAGTTTAAACATGCCTGTTGTACATGTCTGCAAACACTCAGAGCCTTAAAATAGCGTTTTCACCAATGTGTTTTTTGGTGAGACACCTTCTATTTCTGGGTTCTGTGCGTTTTCAGACGAGTGCAATATGGATGTTAATTGTTTCTGATGAAATCCCTCCTTTTAATGCATTTTCTCACAGAAAATGAGTCTCTCGCCATGGGAAAATGACTTTTTTGAAAAAGCATATTCTGCTCGAGAAATCGTGTTTTAAACAACAAAAACGACTTCTGGCCTTATTTAGTTCACAGTTTTACTTTTGGAAACCTAGCCCGTATTCATAACGCACTAAACCTTTTTATCGCGTTAAACGCCTTTTCTCGACAAGAAAAGCACAATTTCATCAAAAACAAACAAAACAAGAAAAATGAATCTATTCAGCAAGTCTGCAACACATCCTGAAGAGTTACGTGATTTCACCCAATGTCAATGTGTAATTTCTCCACTTTTGATCATTGTTTTGGTTGTTGGTAGCTTGGTCCAATGCCAAACACAAGTGAATCCTTTTTATGGCTTTAAACGCATTTTCTCCTCGAGAGAAACATGATTTCACTAAAAACGTTATAGTTTAAACATGCCTTTTGTACATGTCTGCAAACACTCAGAGCCTTAAAATAGGGTTATCACCAATGTGTTTTTTGGTGAGACACCTTCTATTTCTGGGTTCTGTGCGTTTTCAGACGAGTGCAATATTCTGATGAAATCCCTCCTTTTAATGCATTTTCTCACAGAAAATGAGTCTCTCTCCATGGGAAAATGGCTTTATTGAAAAAGCATATTCTGCTCGAGAAATCGTGTTTTAAACAACAAAAACGACTTCTGGCCTTATTTAGTTCACAGTTTTACTTTTGGAAACCTAGACCGTATTCATAACGCACTAAACCTTTTTATCGCGTTAAACGCCTTTTCTCGACAAGAAAAGCACAATTTCATCAAAAACAAACAAAACAAGAAAAATGAATCTATTCAGCAAGTCTGCAACACATCCTGAAGAGTTACGTGATTTCACCCAATGTCAATGTGTAATTTCTCCACTTTTGATCATTGTTTTGGTTGTTGGTAGCTTGGTCCAATGCCAAACACAAGTGAATCCTTTTTATGGCTTTAAACGCATTTTCTCCTCGAGAGAAACATGATTTCACTAAAAACGTTATAGTTTAAACATGCCTTTTGTACATGTCTGCAAACACTCAGAGCCTTAAAATAGGGTTATCACCAATGTGTTTTTTGGTGAGACACCTTCTAATTCTGGGTTCTGTGCGTTTTCAAACGAGTGCAATATGGATGTTAATTGTTTCTGATGAAATCCCTCCTTTTAATGCATTTTCTCACAGAAAATGAGTCTCTCTCCATGGGATAATGGCTTTATTGAAAAAGCATATTCTGCTCGAGAAATCGTGTTTTAAACAACAAAAACGACTTCTGGCCTTATTTAGTTCACAGTTTTACTTTTGGAAACCTAGCCCGTATTCATAACGCACTAAACCTTTTTATCGCGTTAAACGCCTTTTCTCGACAAGAAAAGCACAATTTCATCAAAAACAAACAAAACAAGAAAAATGAATCTATTCAGCAAGTCTGCAACACATCCTGAAGAGTTACGTGATTTCACCCAATGTCAATGTGTAATTTCTCCAGTTCTGATCATTGTTTTGGTTGTTGGTAGCTTGGTCCAATGCCAAACACAAGTGAATCCTTTTTATGGCTTTAAACGCATTTTCTCCTCGAGAGAAACATGATTTCACTAAAAACGTTATAGTTTAAACATGCCTGTTGTACATGTCTGCAAACACTCAGAGCCTTAAAATAGCGTTTTCACCAATGTGTTTTTTGGTGAGACACCTTCTATTTCTGGGTTCTGTGCGTTTTCAGACGAGTGCAATATGGATGTTAATTGTTTCTGATGAAATCCCTCCTTTTAATGCATTTTCTCACAGAAAATGAGTCTCTCGCCATGGGAAAATGACTTTTTTGAAAAAGCATATTCTGCTCGAGAAATCGTGTTTTAAACAACAAAAACGACTTCTGGCCTTATTTAGTTCACAGTTTTACTTTTGGAAACCTAGCCCGTATTCATAACGCACTAAACCTTTTTATCGCGTTAAACGCCTTTTCTCGACAAGAAAAGCACAATTTCATCAAAAACAAACAAAACAAGAAAAATGAATCTATTCAGCAAGTCTGCAACACATCCTGAAGAGTTACGTGATTTCACCCAATGTCAATGTGTAATTTCTCCACTTTTGATCATTGTTTTGGTTGTTGGTAGCTTGGTCCAATGCCAAACACAAGTGAATCCTTTTTATGGCTTTAAACGCATTTTCTCCTCGAGAGAAACATGATTTCACTAAAAACGTTATAGTTTAAACATGCCTTTTGTACATGTCTGCAAACACTCAGAGCCTTAAAATAGGGTTATCACCAATGTGTTTTTTGGTGAGACACCTTCTATTTCTGGGTTCTGTGCGTTTTCAGACGAGTGCAATATTCTGATGAAATCCCTCCTTTTAATGCATTTTCTCACAGAAAATGAGTCTCTCTCCATGGGAAAATGGCTTTATTGAAAAAGCATATTCTGCTCGAGAAATCGTGTTTTAAACAACAAAAACGACTTCTGGCCTTATTTAGTTCACAGTTTTACTTTTGGAAACCTAGCCCGTATTCATAACGCACTAAACCTTTTTATCGCGTTAAACGCCTTTTCTCGACAAGAAAAGCACAATTTCATCAAAAACAAACAAAACAAGAAAAATGAATCTATTCAGCAAGACATCCTGAAGAGTTACGTGATTTCACCCAATGTCAATGTGTAATTTCTCCAGTTCTGATCATTGTTTTGGTTGTTGGTAGCTTGGTCCAATGCCAAACACAAGTGAATCCTTTTTATGGCTTTAAACGCATTTTCTCCTCGAGAGAAACATGATTTCACTAAAAACGTTATAGTTTAAACATGCCTTTTGTACATGTCTGCAAACACTCAGAGCCTTAAAATAGGGTTATCACCAATGTGTTTTTTGGTGAGACACGTTCTATTTCTGGGTTCTGTGCGTTTTCAGACGAGTGCAATATTCTGATGAAATCCCTCCTTTTAATGCATTTTCTCACAGAAAATGAGTCTCTCGCCATGGGAAAATGACTTTATTGAAAAAGCATATTCTGCTCGAGAAATCGTGTTTTAAACAATAAAAACGACTTCCGGCCTTATTTAGTTCACAGTTTTACTTTTGGTAACCTAGCCCGTATTCATAACGCACTAAACCTTTTTATCGCGTTAAACGTCTTTTCTCGACAAGAAAAGCACAATTTCATCAAAAACAAACAAAACAAGAAAAATGAATCTATTCAGCAAGTCTGCAACACATCCTGAAGAGTTACGTGATTTCACCCAATGTCAATGTGTAATTTCTCCAGTTCTGATCATTGTTTTGGTTGTTGGTAGCTTGGTCCAATGCCAAACACAAGTGAATCCTTTTTATGGCTTTAAACGCATTTTCTCCTCGAGAGAAACATGATTTCACTAAAAACGTTATAGTTTAAACATGCCTTTTGTACATGTCTGCAAACACTCAGAGCCTTAAAATAGGGTTATCACCAATGTGTTTTTTGGTGAGACACCTTCTATTTCTGGGTTCTGTGCGTTTTCAGACGAGTGCAATATTCTGATGAAATCCCTCCTTTTAATGCATTTTCTCACAGAAAATGAGTCTCTCTCCATGGGAAAATGGCTTTATTGAAAAAGCATATTCTGATCGAGAAATCGTGTTTTAAACAACAAAAACGACTTCTGGCCTTATTTAGTTCACAGTTTTACTTTTGGAAACCTAGCCCGTATTCATAACGCACTAAACCTTTTTATCGCGTTAAACGCCTTTTCTCGACAAGAAAAGCACAATTTCATCAAAAACAAACAAAACAAGAAAAATGAATCTATTCAGCAAGTCTGCAACACATCCTGAAGAGTTACGTGATTTCACCCAATGTAAATGTGTAATTTCTCCAGTTCTGATCATTGTTTTGGTTGTTGGTAGTTTGGTCCAATGCCAAACACAAGTGAATCCTTTTTATGGCTTTAAACGCATTTTCTCCTCGAGAGAAACATGATTTCACTAAAAACTTTATAGTTTAAACATGCCTTTTGTACATGTCTGCAAACACTCAGAGCCTTAAAATAGGGTTATCACCAATTTGTTTTTTTTGGTGAGACACCTTCTATTTCTGGGTTCTGTGCGTTTTCAGACGAGTGCAATATTCTGATGAAATCCCTCCTTTTAATGCATTTTCTCACAGAAAATGAGTCTCTCTCCATGGGAAAATGGCTTTATTGAAAAAGCATATTCTGCTCGAGAAATCGTGTTTTAAACAACAAAAACGACTTCTGGCCTTATTTAGTTCACAGTTTTACTTTTGGAAACCTAGCCCGTATTCATAACGCACTAAACCTTTTTATCGCGTTAAACGCCTTTTCTCGACAAGAAAAGCACAATTTCATCAAAAACAAACAAAACAAGAAAAATGAATCTATTCAGCAAGTCTGCAACACATCCTGAAGAGTTACGTGATTTCACCCAATGTAAATGTGTAATTTCTCCAGTTCTGATCATTGTTTTGGTTGTTGGTAGCTTGGTCCAATGCCAAACACAAGTGAATCCTTTTTATGGCTTTAAACGCATTTTCTCCTCGAGAGAAACATGATTTCACTAAAAACGTTATAGTTTAAACATGCCTTTTGTACATGTCTGCAAACACTCAGAGCCTTAAAATAGCGTTTTCACCAATGTGTTTTTTGGTGAGACACCTTCTATTTCTGGGTTCTGTGCGTTTTCAGACGAGTGCAATATGGATGTTAATTGTTTCTGATGAAATCCCTCCTTTTAATGCATTTTCTCACAGAAAATGAGTCTCTCTCCATGGGAAAATGGCTTTATTGCAAAACATATTCTGCTCGAGAAATCGTGTTTTAAACAACAAAAACGACTTCTGGCCTTATTTAGTTCACAGTTTTACTTTTGGAAACCTAGCCCGTATTCATAACGCACTAAACCTTTTTATCGCGTTAAACGCCTTTTCTCGACAAGAAAAGCACAATTTCCTCAAAAACAAACAAAACAAGAAAAATGAATCTATTCAGCAAGACATCCTGAAGAGTTACGTGATTTCACCCAATGTCAATGTGTAATTTCTCCAGTTCTGATCATTGTTTTGGTTGTTGGTAGCTTGGTCCAATGCCAAACACAAGTGAATCCTTTTTATGGCTTTAAACGCATTTTCTCCTCGAGGGAAACATGATTTCACTAAAAACGTTATAGTTTAAACATGCCTTTTGTACATGTCTGCAAACACTCAGAGCCTTAAAATAGCGATTTCACCAATGTGTTTTTTGGTGAGACACCTTCTATTTCTGTGTTCTGTGCGTTTTCAGACGAGTGCAATATGGATGTTAATTGTTTCTGATGAAATCCCTCCTTTTAATGCATTTTCTCACAGAAAATGAGTCTCTCGCCATGGGAAAATGACTTTTTTGAAAAAGCATATTCTGCTCGAGAAATCGTGTTTTAAACAATAAAAACGACTTCCGGCCTTATTTAGTTCACAGTTTTACTTTTGGTAACCTAGCCCGTATTCATAACGCACTAAACCTTTTTATCGCGTTAAACGTCTTTTCTCGACAAGAAAAGCACAATTTCATCAAAAACAAACAAAACAAGAAAAATGAATCTATTCAGCAAGACGTCCTGAAGAGTTACGTGATTTCACCCAATGTCAATGTGTAATTTCTCCAGTTCTGATCATTGTTTTGGTTGTTGGTAGCTTGGTCCAATGCCAAACACAAGTGAATCCTTTTTATGGCTTTAAACGCATTTTCTCCTCGAGGGAAACATGATTTCACTAAAAACGTTATAGTTTAAACATGCCTTTTGTACATGTCTGCAAACACTCAGAGCCTTAAAATAGGGTTTTCACCAATGTGTTTTTTGGTGAGACACCTTCTATTTCTGGGTTCTGTGCGTTTTCAGACGAGTGCAATATGGATGTTAATTGTTTCTGATGAAATCCCTCCTTTTAATGCATTTTCTCACAGAAAATGAGTCTCTCGCCATGGGAAAATGACTTTATTGAAAAAGCATATTCTGCTCGAGAAATCGTGTTTTAAACAACAAAAACGACTTCTGGCCTTATTTAGTTCACAGTTTTACTTTTGGAAACCTAGCCCGTTTTCATAACGCACTAAACCTTTTTATCGCGTTAAACGCCTTTTCTCGACAAGAAAAGCACAATTTCATCAAAAACAAACAAAACAAGAAAAATGAATCTATTCAGCAAGACATCCTGAAGAGTTACGTGATTTCACCCAATGTCAATGTGTAATTTATCCAGTTCTGATCATTGTTTTGGTTGTTGGTAGCTTGGTCCAATGCCAAACACAAGTGAATCCTTTTTATGGCTTTAAACGCATTTTCTCCTCGAGAGAAACATGATTTCACTAAAAACGTTATAGTTTAAACATGCCTTTTGTACATGTCTGCAAACACTCAGAGCCTTAAAATAGGGTTATCACCAATGTGTTTTTTGGTGAGACACCTTCTATTTCTGGGTTCTGTGCGTTTTCAGACGAGTGCAATATTCTGATGAAATCCCTCCTTTTAATGCATTTTCTCACGGAAAATGAGTCTCTCTCCATGGGAAAATGGCTTTATTGAAAAAGCATATTCTGCTCGAGAAATCGTGTTTTAAACAACAAAAACGACTTCTGGCCTTATTTAGTTCACAGTTTTACTTTTGGAAACCTAGCCCGTATTCATAACGCACTAAACCTTTTTATCGCGTTAAACGCCTTTTCTCGACAAGAAAAGCACAATTTCATCAAAAACAAACAAAACAAGAAAAATGAATCTATTCAGCAAGACATCCTGAAGAGTTACGTGATTTCACCCAATGTCAATGTGTAATTTCTCCAGTTCTGATCATTGTTTTGGTTGTTGGTAGCTTGGTCCAATGCCAAACACAAGTGAATCCTTTTTATGGCTTTAAACGCATTTTCTCCTCGAGAGAAACATGATTTCACTAAAAACGTTATAGTTTAAACATGCCTTTTGTACATGTCTGCAAACACTCAGAGCCTTAAAATAGGGTTATCACCAATGTGTTTTTTGGTGAGACACCTTCTATTTCTGGGTTCTGTGCGTTTTCAGACGAGTGCAATATTCTGATGAAATCCCTCCTTTTAATGCATTTTCTCACAGAAAATGAGTCTCTCGCCATGGGAAAATGACTTTATTGAAAAAGCATATTCTGCTCGAGAAATCGTGTTTTAAACAATAAAAACGACTTCCGGCCTTATTTAGTTCACAGTTTTACTTTTGGTAACCTAGCCCGTATTCATAACGCACTAAACCTTTTTATCGCGTTAAACGTCTTTTCTCGACAAGAAAAGCACAATTTCATCAAAAACAAACAAAACAAGAAAAATGAATCTATTCAGCAAGTCTGCAACACATCCTGAAGAGTTACGTGATTTCACCCAATGTCAATGTGTAATTTCTCCAGTTCTGATCATTGTTTTGGTTGTTGGTAGCTTGGTCCAATGCCAAACACAAGTGAATCCTTTTTATGGCTTTAAACGCATTTTCTCCTCGAGAGAAACATGATTTCACTAAAAACGTTATAGTTTAAACATGCCTTTTGTACATGTCTGCAAACACTCAGAGCCTTAAAATAGGGTTATCACCAATGTGTTTTTTGGTGAGACACCTTCTATTTCTGGGTTCTGTGCGTTTTCAGACGAGTGCAATATTCTGATGAAATCCCTCCTTTTAATGCATTTTCTCACAGAAAATGAGTCTCTCTCCATGGGAAAATGGCTTTATTGAAAAAGCATATTCTGATCGAGAAATCGTGTTTTAAACAACAAAAACGACTTCTGGCCTTATTTAGTTCACAGTTTTACTTTTGGAAACCTAGCCCGTATTCATAACGCACTAAACCTTTTTATCGCGTTAAACGCCTTTTCTCGACAAGAAAAGCACAATTTCATCAAAAACAAACAAAACAAGAAAAATGAATCTATTCAGCAAGTCTGCAACACATCCTGAAGAGTTACGTGATTTCACCCAATGTAAATGTGTAATTTCTCCAGTTCTGATCATTGTTTTGGTTGTTGGTAGTTTGGTCCAATGCCAAACACAAGTGAATCCTTTTTATGGCTTTAAACGCATTTTCTCCTCGAGAGAAACATGATTTCACTAAAACGTTATAGTTTAAACATGCCTTTTGTACATGTCTGCAAACACTCAGAGCCTTAAAATAGGGTTATCACCAATTTGTTTTTTTTGGTGAGACACCTTCTATTTCTGGGTTCTGTGCGTTTTCAGACGAGTGCAATATTCTGATGAAATCCCTCCTTTTAATGCATTTTCTCACAGAAAATGAGTCTCTCTCCATGGGAAAATGGCTTTATTGAAAAAGCATATTCTGCTCGAGAAATCGTGTTTTAAACAACAAAAACGACTTCTGGCCTTATTTAGTTCACAGTTTTACTTTTGGAAACCTAGCCCGTATTCATAACGCACTAAACCTTTTTATCGCGTTAAACGCCTTTTCTCGACAAGAAAAGCACAATTTCATCAAAAACAAACAAAACAAGAAAAATGAATCTATTCAGCAAGACATCCTGAAGAGTTACGTGATTTCACCCAATGTCAATGTGTAATTTCTCCAGTTCTGATCATTGTTTTGGTTGTTGGTAGCTTGGTCCAATGCCAAACACAAGTGAATCCTTTTTATGGCTTTAAACGCATTTTCTCCTCGAGAGAAACATGATTTCACTAAAAACGTTATAGTTTAAACATGCCTGTTGTACATGTCTGCAAACACTCAGAGCCTTAAAATAGCGTTTTCACCAATGTGTTTTTTGGTGAGACACCTTCTATTTCTGGGTTCTGTGCGTTTTCAGACGAGTGCAATATGGATGTTAATTGTTTCTGATGAAATCCCTCCTTTTAATGCATTTTCTCACAGAAAATGAGTCTCTCTCCATGGGAAAATGGCTTTATTGCAAAAGCATATTCTGCTCGAGAAATCGTGTTTTAAACAACAAAAACGACTTCTGGCCTTATTTAGTTCACAGTTTTACTTTTGGAAACCTAGCCCGTATTCATAACGCACTAAACCTTTTTATCGCGTTAAACGCCTTTTCTCGACAAGAAAAGCACAATTTCCTCAAAAACAAACAAAACAAGAAAAATGAATCTATTCAGCAAGACATCCTGAAGAGTTACGTGATTTCACCCAATGTCAATGTGTAATTTCTCCAGTTCTGATCATTGTTTTGGTTGTTGGTAGCTTGGTCCAATGCCAAACACAAGTGAATCCTTTTTATGGCTTTAAACGCATTTTCTCCTCGAGGGAAACATGATTTCACTAAAAACGTTATAGTTTAAACATGCCTTTTGTACATGTCTGCAAACACTCAGAGCCTTAAAATGGCGATTTCACCAATGTGTTTTTTGGTGAGACACCTTCTATTTCTGTGTTCTGTGCGTTTTCAGACGAGTGCAATATGGATGTTAATTGTTTCTGATGAAATACCTCCTTTTAATGCATTTTCTCACAGAAAATGAGTCTCTCGCCATGGGAAAATGACTTTTTTGAAAAAGCATATTCTGCTCGAGAAATCGTGTTTTAAACAATAAAAACGACTTCCGGCCTTATTTAGTTCACAGTTTTACTTTTGGTAACCTAGCCCGTATTCATAACGCACTAAACCTTTTTATCGCGTTAAACGTCTTTTCTCGACAAGAAAAGCACAATTTCATCAAAAACAAACAAAACAAGAAAAATGAATCTATTCAGCAAGACGTCCTGAAGAGTTACGTGATTTCACCCAATGTCAATGTGTAATTTCTCCAGTTCTGATCATTGTTTTGGTTGTTGGTAGCTTGGTCCAATGCCAAACACAAGTGAATCCTTTTTATGGCTTTAAACGCATTTTCTCCTCGAGGGAAACATGATTTCACTAAAAACGTTATAGTTTAAACATGCCTTTTGTACATGTCTGCAAACACTCAGAGCCTTAAAATAGGGTTTTCACCAATGTGTTTTTTGGTGAGACACCTTCTATTTCTGGGTTCTGTGCGTTTTCAGACGAGTGCAATATGGATGTTAATTGTTTCTGATGAAATCCCTCCTTTTAATGCATTTTCTCACAGAAAATGAGTCTCTCGCCATGGGAAAATGACTTTATTGAAAAAGCATATTCTGCTCGAGAAATCGTGTTTTAAACAACAAAAACGACTTCTGGCCTTATTTAGTTCAGTTTTACTTTTGGAAACCTAGCCCGTATTCATAACGCACTAAACCTTTTTATCGCGTTAAACGCCTTTTCTCGACAAGAAAAGCACAATTTCATCAAAAACAAACAAAACAAGAAAAATGAATCTATTCAGCAAGACATCCTGAAGAGTTACGTGATTTCACCCAATGTCAATGTGTAATTTCTCCAGTTCTGATCATTGTTTTGGTTGTTGGTAGCTTGGTCCAATGCCAAACACAAGTGAATCCTTTTTATGGCTTTAAACGCATTTTCTCCTCGAGAGAAACATGATTTCACTAAAAACGTTATAGTTTAAACATGCCTTTTGTACATGTCTGCAAACACTCAGAGCCTTAAAATAGGGTTATCACCAATGTGTTTTTTGGTGAGACACCTTCTATTTCTGGGTTCTGTGCGTTTTCAGACGAGTGCAATATTCTGATGAAATCCCTCCTTTTAATGCATTTTCTCACAGAAAATGAGTCTCTCTCCATGGGAAAATGGCTTTATTGAAAAAGCATATTCTGCTCGAGAAATCGTGTTTTAAACAACAAAAACGACTTCTGGCCTTATTTAGTTCACAGTTTTACTTTTGGAAACCTAGCCCGTATTCATAACGCAATAAACCTTTTTATCGCGTTAAACGCCTTTTCTCGACAAGAAAAGCACAATTTCATCAAAAACAAACAAAACAAGAAAAATGAATCTATTCAGCAAGACATCCTGAAGAGTTACGTGATTTCACCCAATGTCAATGTGTAATTTCTCCAGTTCTGATCATTGTTTTGGTTGTTGGTAGCTTGGTACAATGCCAAACACAAGTGAATCCTTTTTATGGCTTTAAACGCATTTTCTCCTCGAGAGAAACATGATTTCACTAAAAACGTTATAGTTTAAACATGCCTTTTGTACATGTCTGCAAACACTCAGAGCCTTAAAATAGGGTTATCACCAATTTGTTTTTTTTGGTGAGACACCTTCTATTTCTGGGTTCTGTGCGTTTTCAGACGAGTGCAATATTCTGATGAAATCCCTCCTTTTAATGCATTTTCTCACAGAAAATGAGTCTCTCTCCATGGGAAAATGGCTTTATTGAAAAAGCATATTCTGCTCGAGAAATCGTGTTTTAAACAACAAAAACGACTTCTGGCCTTATTTAGTTCACAGTTTTACTTTTGGAAACCTAGCCCGTATTCATAACGCAATAAACCTTTTTATCGCGTTAAACGCCTTTTCTCGACAAGAAAAGCACAATTTCATCAAAAACAAACAAAACAAGAAAAATGAATCTATTCAGCAAGACATCCTGAAGAGTTACGTGATTTCACCCAATGTCAATGTGTAATTTCTCCAGTTCTGATCATTGTTTTGGTTGTTGGTAGCTTGGTCCAATGCCAAACACAAGTGAATCCTTTTTATGGCTTTAAACGCATTTTCTCCTCGAGAGAAACATGATTTCACTAAAAACGTTATAGTTTAAACATGCCTGTTGTACATGTCTGCAAACACTCAGAGCCTTAAAATAGCGTTTTCACCAATGTGTTTTTTGGTGAGACACCTTCTATTTCTGGGTTCTGTGCGTTTTCAGACGAGTGCAATATGGATGTTAATTGTTTCTGATGAAATCCCTCCTTTTAATGCATTTTCTCACAGAAAATGAGTCTCTCTCCATGGGAAAATGGCTTTATTGCAAAAGCATATTCTGCTCGAGAAATCGTGTTTTAAACAACAAAAACGACTTCTGGCCTTATTTAGTTCACAGTTTTACTTTTGGAAACCTAGCCCGTATTCATAACGCACTAAACCTTTTTATCGCGTTAAACGCCTTTTCTCGACAAGAAAAGCACAATTTCCTCAAAAACAAACAAAACAAGAAAAATGAATCTATTCAGCAAGACATCCTGAAGAGTTACGTGATTTCACCCAATGTCAATGTGTAATTTCTCCAGTTCTGATCATTGTTTTGGTTGTTGGTAGCTTGGTCCAATGCCAAACACAAGTGAATCCTTTTTATGGCTTTAAACGCATTTTCTCCTCGAGGGAAACATGATTTCACTAAAAACGTTATAGTTTAAACATGCCTTTTGTACATGTCTGCAAACACTCAGAGCCTTAAAATAGCGTTTTCACCAATGTGTTTTTTGGTGAGACACCTTCTATTTCTTTGTTCTGTGCGTTTTCAGACGAGTGCAATATGGATGTTAATTGTTTCTGATGAAATCCCTCCTTTTAATGCATTTTCTCACAGAAAATGAGTCTCTCGCCATGGGAAAATGACTTTTTTGAAAAAGCATATTCTGCTCGAGAAATCGTGTTTTAAACAATAAAAACGACTTCCGGCCTTATTTAGTTCACAGTTTTACTTTTGGTAACCTAGCCCGTATTCATAACGCACTAAACCTTTTTATCGCGTTAAACGTCTTTTCTCGACAAGAAAAGCACAATTTCATCAAAAACAAACAAAACAAGAAAAATGAATCTATTCAGCAAGACGTCCTGAAGAGTTCCGTGATTTCACCCAATGTCAATGTGTAATTTCTCCAGTTTTGATCATTGTTTTGGTTGTTGGTAGCTTGGTCCAATGCCAAACACAAAGTGAATCCTTTTTATGGCTTTAAACGCATTTTCTCCTCGAGAGAAACATGATTTCACTAAAAACGTTATAGTTTAAACAAGCCTGTTGTACATGTCTGCAAACACTCAGAGCCTTATAATAGCGTTTTCACCAACGTGTTTTTTGGTGAGACACCTTCTATTTCTGGGTTCTGTGGGTTTTCAGACGAGTGCAATATGGATGGTAAGTGTTTCTGATGAAATCCCTCCTTTTAATGCATTTTCTCACAGAAAATGAGTCTCTCGCCATGGGAAAATGACTTTTTTGAAAAAGCATATTCTGTAAAGAGGAATCGTGTTTTAAACAATAAAAACGACTTCCGGCCTTATTTAGTTGACAGTTTTACTTTTGGTAACCTAGCCCGTATTCATAACGCACTAAACCTTTTTATCGCGTTAAACGCCTTTTCTCGACAAGAAAAGCACAATTTCATCAAAAACAAACAAAACAAGAAAAATAAATCTATTCAGCAAGTCTGCAACACATCCTGAAGAGTTTCGTGATTTCACCCAATGTCAATGTGTAATTTCTCCAGTTCTGATCATTGTTTTGGTTGTTGGTAGCTTGGTCCAATGCCAAACACAAGTGAATCCTTTTTATGGCTTTAAACGCATTTTCTCCTCGAGAGAAACATGATTTCACTAAAAACGTTATAGTTTAAACATGCCTGTTGTAGATGTCTGCAAACACTCAGCCTTAAAATAGCGTTTTCACCAATGTGTTTTTTGGTGAGACACCTTCTATTTCTGGGTTCTGTGCGTTTTCAGACGAGTGCAATATGGATGTTAATTGTTTCTGATGAAATCCCTCCTTTTAATGCATTTTCTCACAGAAAATGAGTCTCTCGCCATGGGAAAATGGCTTTTTGAAAAAGCATATTCTGCTCGAGAAATCGTGTTTTAAACAATAAAAACGACTTCCGGCCTTATTTAGTTCACAGTTTTACTTTTGGTAACCTAGCCCGTATTCATAACGCACTAAACCTTTTTATCGCGTTAAACGTCTTTTCTCGACAAGAAAAGCACAATTTCATCAAAAACAAACAAAACAAGAAAAATAAATCTATTCAGCAAGTCTGCAACACATCCTGAAGAGTTTCGTGATTTCACCCAATGTCAATGTGTAATTTCTCCAGTTCTGATCATTGTTTTGGTTGTTGGTAGCTTGGTCCAATGCCAAACACAAGTGAATCCTTTTTATGGCTTTAAACGCATTTTCTCCTCGAGAGAAACATGATTTCACTAAAAACGTTATAGTTTAAACATGCCTGTTGTAGATGTCTGCAAACACTCAGCCTTAAAATAGCGTTTTCACCAATGTGTTTTTTGGTGAGACACCTTCTATTTCTGGGTTCTGTGCGTTTTCAGACGAGTGCAATATGGATGTTAATTGTTTCTGATGAAATCCCTCCTTTTAATGCATTTTCTCACAGAAAATGAGTCTCTCGCCATGGGAAAATGGCTTTTTGAAAAAGCATATTCTGCTCGAGAAATCGTGTTTTAAACAATAAAAACGACTTCCGGCCTTATTTAGTTCACAGTTTTACTTTTGGTAACCTAGCCCGTATTCATAACGCACTAAACCTTTTTATCGCGTTAAACGTCTTTTCTCGACAAGAAAAGCACAATTTCATCAAAAACAAACAAAACAAGAAAAATAAATCTATTCAGCAAGTCTGCAACACATCCTGAAGAGTTACGTGATTTCACCCAATGTCAATGTGTAATTTCTCCAGTTCTGATCATTGTTTTGGTTGTTGGTAGCTTGGTCCAATGCCAAACACAAGTGAATCCTTTTTATGGCTTTAAACGCATTTTCTCCTCGAGAGAAACATGATTTCACTAAAAACGTTATAGTTTAAACATGCCTGTTGTACATGTCTGCAAACACTCAGAGCCTTATAATAGCGTTTTCACCAATGTGTTTTTTGGTGAGACACCTTCTATTTCTGGGTTCTGTGCGTTTTCAGACGAGTGCAATATGGATGTTAAGTGTTTCTGATGAAATCCCTCCTTTTAATGCATTTTCTCACAGAAAATGAGTCTCTCGCCATGGGAAAATGGCTTTTTGAAAAAGCATATTCTGCTCGAGAAATCGTGTTTTAAACAATAAAAACGACTTCCGGCCTTATTTAGTTCACAGTTTTACTTTTGGTAACCTAGCCCGTATTCATAACGCACTAAACCTTTTTATCGCGTTAAACGCCTTTTCTCGACAAGAAAAGCACAATTTCATCAAAAACAAACAAAACAAGAAAAATGAATCTATTCAGCAAGTCTGCAACACATCCTGAAGAGTTACGTGATTTCACCCAATGTCAATGTGTAATTTCTCCAGTTCGGATCATTGTTTTGGTTGTTGGTAGCTTGGTCCAATGCCAAACACAAAGTGAATCCTTTTTATGGCTTTAAACGCATTTTCTCCTCGAGAGAAACATGATTTCACTAAAAACGTTATAGTTTAAACATGCCTGTTGGACATGTCTGCAAACACTCAGAGCCTTATAATAGCGTTTTCACCAATGTGTTTTTTGGTGAGACACCTTCTATTTCTGGGTTCTGTGCGTTTTCAGACGAGTGCAATATGGATGTTAATTGTTTCTGATGAAATCCCTCCTTTTAATGCATTTTCTCACAGAAAATGAGTCTCTCGCCATGGGAAAATAGTTTTTTGAAAAAGCATATTCTGCTCGAGAAATCGTGTTTTAAACAATAAAAACGACTTCCGGCCTTATTTAGTTCACAGTTTTACTTTTGGTAACCTAGCCCGTATTCATAACGCACTAAACCTTTTTATCGCGTTAAACGCCTTTTCTCGACAAGAAAAGCACAATTTCATCAAAAACAAACAAAACAAGAAAAATGAATCTATTCAGCAAGTCTGCAACACATCCTGAAGAGTTACGTGATTTCACCCAATGTCAATGTGTAATTTCTCCAGTTCTGATGTTTGTTTTGGTTGTTGGTAGCTTGGTCCAATGCCAAACACAAGTGAATCCTTTTTATGGCTTTAAACGCATTTTCTCCTCGAGAGAAACATGATTTCACTAAAAACGTTATAGTTTAAACATGCCTGTTGTACATGTCTGCAAACATTCAGAGCCTTTAAAATAGGGTTTTCACCAATGTGTTTTTTGGTGAGACACCTTCTATTTCTGGGTTCTGTGCGTTTTCAGACAAGTGCAATATGGATGTTAAGTGTTTCTGATGAAATCCCTCCTTTTATAATGCATTTTCTCACAGAAAATGAGTCTCTCGCCATGGGAAAATGGCTTTTTGAAAAAGCATATTCTGCTCGAGAAATCGTGTTTTAAACAATAAAAACGACTTCCGGCCTTATTTAGTTCACAGTTTTACTTTTGGTAACCTAGCCCGTATTCATAACGCACTAAACCTTTTTATCGCGTTAAACGTCTTTTCTCGACAAGAAAAGCACAATTTCATCAAAAACAAACAAAACAAGAAAAATGAATCTATTCAGCAAGTCTGCAACACATCCTGAAGAGTTACGTGATTTCACCCAATGTCAATGTGTAATTTCTCCAGTTCTGATCATTGTTTTGGTTGTTGGTAGTTTGGTCCAATGCCAAACACAAGTGAATCCTTTTTATGGCTTTAAACGCATTTTCTCCTCGAGAGAAACATGATTTCACTAAAAACGTTATAGTTTAAAAATGCCTGTTGTACATGTCTGCAAACACTCGGAGCCTTATAATAGCGTTTTCACCAATGTGTTTTTTGGTGAGACACCTTCTATTTCTGGGTTCTGTGCGTTTTCAGACGAGTGCAATATGGATGTTAATTGTTTCTGATGAAATCCCTCCTTTTAATGCATTTTCTCACAGAAAATGAGTCTCGCGCCATGGGAAAATGGCTTTTTTGAAAAAGCATATTCTGGTCGAGAAATCGTGTTTTAAACAACAAAAACGACTTCCAGCCTTATTTAGTTCACAGTTTTACTTTTGGTAACCTAGCCCGTATTCATAACGCACTAAACCTTTTTATCGCGTTAAACGCCTTTTCTCGACAAGAAAAGCACAATTTCATTAAAAACAAACAAAACAAGAAAAATGAATATATTCAGCAAGTCTGCAACACATCCTGAAGAGTTACTAGATTTCACCCAATGTCAATGTGTAATTTCTCCAGTTCTGATCATTGTTTTGGTTGTTGGTAGTTTGGTCCAATGCCAAACACAAGTGAATCCTTTTTATGGCTTTAAACGCATTTTCTCCTCGAGAGAAACATGATTTCACTAAAAACGTTATAGTTTAAACAAGCCTGTTGTACATGTCTGCAAACACTCAGAGCCTTAAAATAGGGTTTTCACCAATGTGTTTTTTGGTGAGACACCTTCTATTTCTGGGTTCTGTGCGTTTTCAGACGAGTGCAACATGGATGTTAAGTGTTTCTGATGAAATCCCTCCTTTTAATGCATTTTCTCACAGAAAATGAGTTTCTCTCCATGGGAAAATGGCTTTTTTGAAAAAGCATATTCTGCTCGAGAAATCGTGTTTTAAACAACAAAAACGACTTCCGGCCTTATTTAGTTCACAGTTTTACTTTTGGTAACCTAGCCCGTATTCATAACGCACTAAACCTTTTTATCGCGTTAAACGTCTTTTCTCGACAAGAAAAGCACAATTTCATCAAAAACAAACAAAACAAGAAAAATGAATCTATTCAGCAAGTCTGCAACACATCCTGAAGAGTTACGTGATTTCACCCAATGTCAATGTGTAATTTCTCCAGTTCTGATCATTGTTTTGGTTGTTGGTAGTTTGGTCCAATGCCAAACACAAGTGAATCCTTTTTATGGCTTTAAACGCATTTTCTCCTCGAGAGAAACATGATTTCACTAAAAACGTTATAGTTTAAAAATGCCTGTTGTACATGTCTGCAAACACTCAGAGCCTTATAATAGCGTTTTCACCAATGTGTTTTTTGGTGAGACACCTTCTATTTCTGGGTTCTGTGCGTTTTCAGACAAGTGCAATATGGATGTTAAGTGTTTCTGATGAAATCCCTCCTTTTATAATGCATTTTCTCACAGAAAATGAGTCTCTCGCCATGGGAAAATGGCTTTTTGAAAAAGCATATTCTGCTCGAGAAATCGTGTTTTAAACAATAAAAACGACTTCCGGCCTTATTTAGTTCACAGTTTTACTTTTGGTAACCTAGCCCGTATTCATAACGCACTAAACCTTTTTATCGCGTTAAACGCCTTTTCTCGACAAGAAAAGCACAATTTCATTAAAAACAAACAAAACAAGAAAAATGAATATATTCAGCAAGTCTGCAACACATCCTGAAGAGTTACTAGATTTCACCCAATGTCAATGTGTAATTTCTCCAGTTCTGATCATTGTTTTGGTTGTTGGTAGTTTGGTCCAATGCCAAACACAAGTGAATCCTTTTTATGGCTTTAAACGCATTTTCTCCTCGAGAGAAACATGATTTCACTAAAAACGTTATAGTTTAAACAAGCCTGTTGTACATGTCTGCAAACACTCAGAGCCTTAAAATAGGGTTTTCACCAATGTGTTTTTTGGTGAGACACCTTCTATTTCTGGGTTCTGTGCGTTTTCAGACGAGTGCAACATGGATGTTAAGTGTTTCTGATGAAATCCCTCCTTTTAATGCATTTTCTCACAGAAAATGAGTTTCTCTCCATGGGAAAATGGCTTTTTTGAAAAAGCATATTCTGCTCGAGAAATCGTGTTTTAAACAACAAAAACGACTTCCGGCCTTATTTAGTTCACAGTTTTACTTTTGGTAACCTAGCCCGTATTCATAACGCAAGACACCTTTTTATCGCGTTAAACGTCTTTTCTCGACAAGAAAAGCACAATTTCATCAAAAACAAACAAAACAAGAAAAATGAATCTATTCAGCAAGTCTGCAACACATACATAAGAGTTACGTGATTTCACCCAATGTCAATGTGTAATTTCTCCAGTTCTGATCATTGTTTTGGTTGTTGGTAGCTTGGTCCAATGCCAAACACAAGTGAATCCTTTTTATGGCTTTAAACGCATTTTCTCCTCGAGAGAAACATGATTTCACTAAAAACGTTATAGTTTAAAAATGCCTGTTGTACATGTCTGCAAACACTCAGAGCCTTAAAATAGGGTTTTCACCAATGTGTTTTTTGGTGAGACACCTTCTATTTCTGGGTTCTGTGCGTTTTCAGACAAGTGCAATATGGATGTTAAGTGTTTCTGATGAAATCCCTCCTTTTATAATGCATTTTCTCACAGAAAATGAGTCTCTCGCCATGGGAAAATGGCTTTTTGAAAAAGCATATTCTGCTCGAGAAATCGTGTTTTAAACAATAAAAACGACTTCCGGCCTTATTTAGTTCACAGTTTTACTTTTGGTAACCTAGCCCGTATTCATAACGCACTAAACCTTTTTATCGCGTTAAACGTCTTTTCTCGACAAGAAAAGCACAATTTCATCAAAAACAAACAAAACAAGAAAAATGAATCTATTCAGCAAGTCTGCAACACATCCTGAAGAGTTACGTGATTTCACCCAATGTCAATGTGTAATTTCTCCAGTTCTGATCATTGTTTTGGTTGTTGGTAGTTTGGTCCAATGCCAAACACAAGTGAATCCTTTTTATGGCTTTAAACGCATTTTCTCCTCGAGAGAAACATGATTTCACTAAAAACGTTATAGTTTAAAAATGCCTGTTGTACATGTCTGCAAACACTCGGAGCCTTATAATAGCGTTTTCACCAATGTGTTTTTTGGTGAGACACCTTCTATTTCTGGGTTCTGTGCGTTTTCAGACGAGTGCAATATGGATGTTAATTGTTTCTGATGAAATCCCTCCTTTTAATGCATTTTCTCACAGAAAATGAGTCTCGCGCCATGGGAAAATGGCTTTTTTGAAAAAGCATATTCTGGTCGAGAAATCGTGTTTTAAACAACAAAAACGACTTCCAGCCTTATTTAGTTCACAGTTTTACTTTTGGTAACCTAGCCCGTATTCATAACGCACTAAACCTTTTTATCGCGTTAAACGCCTTTTCTCGACAAGAAAAGCACAATTTCATTAAAAACAAACAAAACAAGAAAAATGAATATATTCAGCAAGTCTGCAACACATCCTGAAGAGTTACTAGATTTCACCCAATGTCAATGTGTAATTTCTCCAGTTCTGATCATTGTTTTGGTTGTTGGTAGTTTGGTCCAATGCCAAACACAAGTGAATCCTTTTTATGGCTTTAAACGCATTTTCTCCTCGAGAGAAACATGATTTCACTAAAAACGTTATAGTTTAAACAAGCCTGTTGTACATGTCTGCAAACACTCAGAGCCTTAAAATAGGGTTTTCACCAATGTGTTTTTTGGTGAGACACCTTCTATTTCTGGGTTCTGTGCGTTTTCAGACGAGTGCAACATGGATGTTAAGTGTTTCTGATGAAATCCCTCCTTTTAATGCATTTTCTCACAGAAAATGAGTTTCTCTCCATGGGAAAATGGCTTTTTTGAAAAAGCATATTCTGCTCGAGAAATCGTGTTTTAAACAACAAAAACGACTTCCGGCCTTATTTAGTTCACAGTTTTACTTTTGGTAACCTAGCCCGTATTCATAACGCACTAAACCTTTTTATCGCGTTAAACGTCTTTTCTCGACAAGAAAAGCACAATTTCATCAAAAACAAACAAAACAAGAAAAATGAATCTATTCAGCAAGTCTGCAACACATCCTGAAGAGTTACGTGATTTCACCCAATGTCAATGTGTAATTTCTCCAGTTCTGATCATTGTTTTGGTTGTTGGTAGTTTGGTCCAATGCCAAACACAAGTGAATCCTTTTTATGGCTTTAAACGCATTTTCTCCTCGAGAGAAACATGATTTCACTAAAAACGTTATAGTTTAAAAATGCCTGTTGTACATGTCTGCAAACACTCAGAGCCTTATAATAGCGTTTTCACCAATGTGTTTTTTGGTGAGACACCTTCTATTTCTGGGTTCTGTGCGTTTTCAGACAAGTGCAATATGGATGTTAAGTGTTTCTGATGAAATCCCTCCTTTTATAATGCATTTTCTCACAGAAAATGAGTCTCTCGCCATGGGAAAATGGCTTTTTGAAAAAGCATATTCTGCTCGAGAAATCGTGTTTTAAACAATAAAAACGACTTCCGGCCTTATTTAGTTCACAGTTTTACTTTTGGTAACCTAGCCCGTATTCATAACGCACTAAACCTTTTTATCGCGTTAAACGCCTTTTCTCGACAAGAAAAGCACAATTTCATTAAAAACAAACAAAACAAGAAAAATGAATATATTCAGCAAGTCTGCAACACATCCTGAAGAGTTACGTGATTTCACCCAATGTCAATGTGTAATTTCTCCAGTTCTGATCATTGTTTTGGTTGTTGGTAGTTTGGTCCAATGCCAAACACAAGTGAATCCTTTTTATGGCTTTAAACGCATTTTCTCCTCGAGAGAAACATGATTTCACTAAAAACGTTATAGTTTAAACAAGCCTGTTGTACATGTCTGCAAACACTCAGAGCCTTAAAATAGGGTTTTCACCAATGTGTTTTTTGGTGAGACACCTTCTATTTCTGGGTTCTGTGCGTTTTCAGACGAGTGCAACATGGATGTTAAGTGTTTCTGATGAAATCCCTCCTTTTAATGCATTTTCTCACAGAAAATGAGTTTCTCTCCATGGGAAAATGGCTTTTTTGAAAAAGCATATTCTGCTCGAGAAATCGTGTTTTAAACAACAAAAACGACTTCCGGCCTTATTTAGTTCACAGTTTTACTTTTGGTAACCTAGCCCGTATTCATAACGCAAGACACCTTTTTATCGCGTTAAACGTCTTTTCTCGACAAGAAAAGCACAATTTCATCAAAAACAAACAAAACAAGAAAAATGAATCTATTCAGCAAGTCTGCAACACATACATAAGAGTTACGTGATTTCACCCAATGTCAATGTGTAATTTCTCCAGTTCTGATCATTGTTTTGGTTGTTGGTAGCTTGGTCCAATGCCAAACACAAGTGAATCCTTTTTATGGCTTTAAACGCATTTTCTCCTCGAGAGAAACATGATTTCACTAAAAACGTTATAGTTTAAAAATGCCTGTTGTACATGTCTGCAAACACTCAGAGCCTTAAAATAGGGTTTTCACCAATGTGTTTTTTGGTGAGACACCTTATATTTCTGGGTTCTGTGCGTTTTCAGACAAGTGCAATATGGATGTTAAGTGTTTCTGATGAAATCCCTCCTTTTATAATGCATTTTCTCACAGAAAATGAGTCTCTCGCCATGGGAAAATGGCTTTTTGAAAAAGCATATTCTGCTCGAGAAATCGTGTTTTAAACAATAAAAACGACTTCCGGCCTTATTTAGTTCACAGTTTTACTTTTGGTAACCTAGCCCGTATTCATAACGCACTAAACCTTTTTATCGCGTTAAACGTCTTTTCTCGACAAGAAAAGCACAATTTCATCAAAAACAAACAAAACAAGAAAAATGAATCTATTCAGCAAGTCTGCAACACATCCTGAAGAGTTACGTGATTTCACCCAATGTCAATGTGTAATTTCTCCAGTTCTGATCATTGTTTTGGTTGTTGGTAGTTTGGTCCAATGCCAAACACAAGTGAATCCTTTTTATGGCTTTAAACGCATTTTCTCCTCGAGAGAAACATGATTTCACTAAAAACGTTATAGTTTAAAAATGCCTGTTGTACATGTCTGCAAACACTCGGAGCCTTATAATAGCGTTTTCACCAATGTGTTTTTTGGTGAGACACCTTCTATTTCTGGGTTCTGTGCGTTTTCAGACGAGTGCAATATGGATGTTAATTGTTTCTGATGAAATCCCTCCTTTTAATGCATTTTCTCACAGAAAATGAGTCTCGCGCCATGGGAAAATGGCTTTTTTGAAAAAGCATATTCTGGTCGAGAAATCGTGTTTTAAACAACAAAAACGACTTCCGGCCTTATTTAGTTCACAGTTTTACTTTTGGTAACCTAGCCCGTATTCATAACGCACTAAACCTTTTTATCGCGTTAAACGCCTTTTCTCGACAAGAAAAGCACAATTTCATTAAAAACAAACAAAACAAGAAAAATGAATATATTCAGCAAGTCTGCAACACATCCTGAAGAGTTACTAGATTTCACCCAATGTCAATGTGTAATTTCTCCAGTTCTGATCATTGTTTTGGTTGTTGGTAGTTTGGTCCAAATACCAAACACAAGTGAATCCTTTTTATGGCTTTAAACGCATTTTCTCCTCGAGAGAAACATGATTTCACTAAAAACGTTATAGTTTAAACAAGCCTGTTGTACATGTCTGCAAACACTCAGAGCCTTAAAATAGGGTTTTCACCAATGTGTTTTTTGGTGAGACACCTTCTATTTCTGGGTTCTGTGCGTTTTCAGACGAGTGCAACATGGATGTTAAGTGTTTCTGATGAAATCCCTCCTTTTAATGCATTTTCTCACAGAAAATGAGTTTCTCTCCATGGGAAAATGGCTTTTTTGAAAAAGCATATTCTGCTCGAGAAATCGTGTTTTAAACAACAAAAACGACTTCCGGCCTTATTTAGTTCACAGTTTTACTTTTGGTAACCTAGCCCGTATTCATAACGCACTAAACCTTTTTATCGCGTTAAACGTCTTTTCTCGACAAGAAAAGCACAATTTCATCAAAAACAAACAAAACAAGAAAAATGAATCTATTCAGCAAGTCTGCAACACATCCTGAAGAGTTACGTGATTTCACCCAATGTCAATGTGTAATTTCTCCAGTTCTGATCATTGTTTTGGTTGTTGGTAGTTTGGTCCAATGCCAAACACAAGTGAATCCTTTTTATGGCTTTAAACGCATTTTCTCCTCGAGAGAAACATGATTTCACTAAAAACGTTATAGTTTAAAAATGCCTGTTGTACATGTCTGCAAACACTCAGAGCCTTATAATAGCGTTTTCACCAATGTGTTTTTTGGTGAGACACCTTCTATTTCTGGGTTCTGTGCGTTTTCAGACGAGTCCAATATGGATGTTAATTGTTTCTGATGAAATCCCTCCTTTTAATGCATTTTCTCACAGAAAATGAGTCTCGCGCAATGGGAAAATGGCTTTTTTGAAAAAGCATATTCTGGTCGAGAAATCGTGTTTTAAACAATAAAAACGACTTCCGGCCTTATTTAGTTCACAGTTTTACTTTTGGTAACCTAGCCCGTATTCATAACGCACTAAACCTTTTTATCGCGTTAAACGCCTTTTCTCGACAAGAAAAGCACAATTTCATCAAAAACAAACAAAACAAGAAAAATGAATCTATTCAGCAAGTCTGCAACACATCCTGAAGAGTTACGTGATTTCACCCAATGTCAATGTGTAATTTCTCCAGTTCTGATCATTGTTTTGGTTGTTGGTAGCTTGGTCCAATGCCAAACACAAGTGAATCCTTTTTATGGCTTTAAACGCATTTTCTCCTCGAGAGAAACATGATTTCACTAAAAACGTTATAGTTTAAACATGCCTTTTGTACATGTCTGCAAACACTCAGAGCCTTAAAATAGGGTTATCACCAATGTGTTTTTTGGTGAGACACCTTCTATTTCTGGATTCTGTGCGTTTTCAGACGAGTGCAATATTCTGATGAAATCCCTCCTTTTAATGCATTTTCTCACAGAAAATGAGTCTCTCGCCATGGGAAAATGGCTTTTTTGAAAAAGCATATTCTGCTCGAGAAATCGTGTTTTAAACAATAAAAACGACTTCCGGCCTTATTTAGTTCACAGTTTTACTTTTGGTAACCTAGCCCGTATTCATAACGCACTAAACCTTTTTATCGCGTTAAACGCCTTTTCTCGACAAGAAAAGCACAATTTCATCAAAAACAAACAAAACAAGAAAAATGAATCTATTCAGCAAGTCTGCAACACATCCTGAAGAGTTACGTGATTTCACCCAATGTAAATGTGTAATTTCTCCAGTTCTGATTATTGTTTTGGTTGTTGGTAGCTTGGTCCAATGCCAAACACAAGTGAATCCTTTTTATGGCTTTAAACGCATTTTCTCCTCGAGAGAAACATGATTTCACTAAAAACGTTATAGTTTAAACATGCCTGTTGTACATGTCTGCAAACACTCAGAGCCTTAAAATAGGGTTATCACCAATGTGTTTTTTGGTGAGACACCTTCTATTTCTGGGTTCTGTGCGTTTTCAGACGAGTGCAATATGGATGTTAAGTGTTTCTGATGAAATCCCTCCTTTTAATGCATTTTCTCACAGAAAATGAGTCTCTCGCCATGGGAAAATGGCTTTTTGAAAAAGCATATTCTGCTAGAGAAATCGTGTTTTAAACAATAAGAACGACTTCCGGCCTTATTTAGTTCACAGTTTTACTTTTGGTAACCTAGCCCGTATTCATAACGCACTAAACATTTTTATCGCGTTAAACGCCTTTTCTCGACAAGAAAAGCACAATTTCATCAAAAACAAACAAAACAAGAAAAATGAATCTATTCAGTAAGTCTGCAACACATCCTGAAGAGTTACGTGATTTCACCCAATGTCAATGTGTAATTTCTCCAGTTCTGATGTTTGTTTTGGTTGTTGGTAGCTTGGTCCAATGCCAAACACAAGTGAATCCTTTTTATGGCTTTAAACGCATTTTCTCCTCGAGAGAAACATGATTTCACTAAAAACGTTATAGTTTAAACATGCCTTTTGTACATGTCTGCAAACACTCAGAGCCTTAAAATAGGGTTATCACCAATGTGTTTTTTGGTGAGACACCTTCTATTTCTGGATTCTGTGCGTTTTCAGACGAGTGCAATATTCTGATGAAATCCCTCCTTTTAATGCATTTTCTCACAGAAAATGAGTCTCTCGCCATGGGAAAATGGCTTTTTTGAAAAAGCATATTCTGCTCGAGAAATCGTGTTTTAAACAATAAAAACGACTTCCGGCCTTATTTAGTTCACAGTTTTACTTTTGGTAACCTAGCCCGTATTCATAACGCACGACACCTTTTTATCGCGTTAAACGCCTTTTCTCGACAAGAAAAGCACAATTTCATCAAAAACAAACAAAACAAGAAAAATGAATCTATTCAGCAAGTCTGCAACACATCCTGAAGAGTTACGTGATTTCACCCAATGTCAATGTGTAATTTCTCCAGTTCTGATGTTTGTTTTGGTTGTTGGTAGCTTGGTCCAATGCCAAACACAAGTGAATCCTTTTTATGGCTTTAAACGCATTTTCTCCTCGAGAGAAACATGATTTCACTAAAAACGTTATAGTTTAAACATGCCTGTTGTACATGTCTGCAAACACTCAGAGCCTTAAAATAGGGTTTTCACCAATGTGTTTTTTGGTGAGACACCTTCTATTTCTGGGTTCTGTGCGTTTTCAGACCAGTGCAATATGGATGTTAAGTGTTTCTGATGAAATCCCTCCTTTTAATGCATTTTCTCACAGAAAATGAGTCTCTCGCCATGGGAAAATGGCTTTTTGAAAAAGCATATTCTGCTCGAGAAATCGTGTTTTAAACAATAAAAACGACTTCCGGCCTTATTTAGTTCACAGTTTTACTTTTGGTAACCTAGCCCGTATTCATAACGCACTAAACCTTTTTATCGCGTTAAACCCCTTTTCTCGACAAGAAAAGCACAATTTCATCAAAAACAAACAAAACAAGAAAAATGAATCTATTCAGCAAGTCTGCAACACATCCTGAAGAGTTACGTGATTTCACCCAATGTCAATGTGTAATTTCTCCAGTTCTGATCATTGTTTTGGTTGTTGGTAGCTTGGTCCAATGCCAAACACAAGTGAATCCTTTTTATGGCTTTAAACGCATTTTCTCCTCGAGAAAAACATGATTTCACTAAAAACGTTATAGTTTAAACATGCCTTTTGTACATGTCTGCAAACACTCAGAGCCTTAAAATAGGGTTATCACCAATGTGTTTTTTGGTGAGACACCTTCTATTTCTGGATTCTGTGCGTTTTCATACGAGTGCAATATTCTGATGAAATCCCTCCTTTTAATGCATTTTCTCACAGAAAATGAGTCTCTCTCCATGGGAAAATGGCTTTTTTGAAAAAGCATATTCTGCTCGAGAAATCGTGTTTTAAACAACAAAAACGACTTCCGGCCTTATTTAGTTCACAGTTTTACTTTTGGAAACCTAGCCCGTATTCATAACGCCCTAAACCTTTTTATCGCGTTAAACGCCTTTTCTCGACAAGAAAAGCACAATTTCATCAAAAACAAACAAAACAAGAAAAATGAATCTATTCAGCAAGTCTGCAACACATCCTGAAGAGTTGCGTGATTTCACCCAATGTCAATGTGTAATTTCTCCAGTTCTGATCATTGTTTTGGTTGTTGGTAGCTTGGTCCAATGCCAAACACAAGTGAATCCTTTTTATGGCTTTAAACGCATTTTCTCCTCGAGAGAAACATGATTTCACTAAAAACGTTATAGTTTAAACATGCCTTTTGTACATGTCTGCAAACACTCAGAGCCTTAAAATAGGGTTATCACCAATGTGTTTTTTGGTGAGACACCTTCTATTTCTGGGTTCTGTGCGTTTTCAGACGAGTGCAATATTCTGATGAAATCCCTCCTTTTAATGCATTTTCTCACAGAAAATGAGTCTCTCTCCATGGGAAAATGGCTTTTTTGAAAAAGCATATTCTGCTCGAGAAATCGTGTTTTAAACAACAAAAACGACTTCCGGCCTTATTTAGTTCACAGTTTTACTTTTGGTAACCTAGCCCGTATTCATAACGCACGAAACCTTTTTATCGCGTTAAACGTCTTTTCTCGACAAGAAAAGCACAATTTCATCAAAAACAAACAAAACAAGAAAAATGAATCTATTCAGCAAGTCTCCAACACATCATGAAGAGTTACGTGATTTCACCCAATGTCAATGTGTAATTTCTCCAGTTCTGATCATTGTTTTGGTTGTTGGTAGCTTGGTCCAATGCCAAACACAAGTGAATCCTTTTTATGGCTTTAAACGCATTTTCTCCTCGAGAGAAACATGATTTCACTAAAAACGTTATAGTTTAAACATGCCTGTTGTACATGTCTGCAAACACTCAGAGCCTTAAAATAGGGTTTTCACCAATGTGTTTTTTGGTGAGACACCTTCTATTTCTGGGTTCTGTGCGTTTTCAGACCAGTGCAATATGGATGTTAAGTGTTTCTGATGAAATCCCTCCTTTTAATGCATTTTCTCACAGAAAATGAGTCTCTCGCCATGGGAAAATGGCTTTTTGAAAAAGCATATTCTGCTCGAGAAATCGTGTTTTAAACAATAAAAACGACTTCCGGCCTTATTTAGTTCACAGTTTTACTTTTGGTAACCTAGCCCGTATTCATAACGCACTAAACCTTTTTATCGCGTTAAACCCCTTTTCTCGACAAGAAAAGCACAATTTCATCAAAAACAAACAAAACAAGAAAAATGAATCTATTCAGCAAGTCTCCAACACA
This sequence comes from Lampris incognitus, assembly GCF_029633865.1. Lineage (NCBI taxonomy): Eukaryota > Metazoa > Chordata > Actinopteri > Lampriformes > Lampridae > Lampris > Lampris incognitus. Next base: position 4,880,438 of record NC_079225.1, on the reverse strand, counting down.
TCCTGAAGAGTTACGTGATTTCACCCAATGTCAATGTGTAATTTCTCCAGTTCTGATCATTGTTTTGGTTGTTGGTAGCTTGGTCCAATGCCAAACACAAGTGAATCCTTTTTATGGCTTTAAACGCATTTTCTCCTCGAGAGAAACATGATTTCACTAAAAACGTTATAGTTTAAACATGCCTTTTGTACATGTCTGCAAACACTCAGAGCCTTAAAATAGGGTTATCACCAATGTGTTTTTTGGTGAGACACCTTCTATTTCTGGATTCTGTGCGTTTTCAGACGAGTGCAATATTCTGATGAAATCCCTCCTTTTAATGCATTTTCTCACAGAAAATGAGTCTCTCTCCATGGGAAAATGGCTTTTTTGAAAAAGCATATTCTGCTCGAGAAATCGTGTTTTAAACAACAAAAACGACTTCCGGCCTTATTTAGTTCACAGTTTTACTTTTGGAAACCTAGCCCGTATTCATAACGCCCTAAACCTTTTTATCGCGTTAAACGCCTTTTCTCGACAAGAAAAGCACAATTTCATCAAAAACAAACAAAACAAGAAAAATGAATCTATTCAGCAAGTCTGCAACACATCCTGAAGAGTTGCGTGATTTCACCCAATGTCAATGTGTAATTTCTCCAGTTCTGATCATTGTTTTGGTTGTTGGTAGCTTGGTCCAATGCCAAACACAAGTGAATCCTTTTTATGGCTTTAAACGCATTTTCTCCTCGAGAGAAACATGATTTCACTAAAAACGTTATAGTTTAAACATGCCTTTTGTACATGTCTGCAAACACTCAGAGCCTTAAAATAGGGTTATCACCAATGTGTTTTTTGGTGAGACACCTTCTATTTCTGGGTTCTGTGCGTTTTCAGACGAGTGCAATATTCTGATGAAATCCCTCCTTTTAATGCATTTTCTCACAGAAAATGAGTCTCTCTCCATGGGAAAATGGCTTTTTTGAAAAAGCATATTCTGCTCGAGAAATCGTGTTTTAAACAACAAAAACGACTTCCGGCCTTATTTAGTTCACAGTTTTACTTTTGGTAACCTAGCCCGTATTCATAACGCACGAAACCTTTTTATCGCGTTAAACGTCTTTTCTCGACAAGAAAAGCACAATTTCATCAAAAACAAACAAAACAAGAAAAATGAATCTATTCAGCAAGTCTCCAACACATCCTGAAGAGTTACGTGATTTCACCCAATGTCAATGTGTAATTTCTCCAGTTCTGATCATTGTTTTGGTTGTTGGTAGCTTGGTCCAATGCCAAACACAAGTGAATCCTTTTTATGGCTTTAAACGCATTTTCTCCTCGAGAGAAACATGATTTCACTAAAAACGTTATAGTTTAAACATGCCTGTTGTACATGTCTGCAAACACTCAGAGCCTTAAAATAGGGTTTTCACCAATGTGTTTTTTGGTGAGACACCTTCTATTTCTGGGTTCTGTGCGTTTTCAGACGAGTGCAATATGGATGTTAAGTGTTTCTGATGAAATCCCTCCTTTTAATGCATTTTCACACAGAAAATGAGTCTCTCGCCATGGGAAAATGACTTTTTTGAAAAAGCATATTCTGTAAAGAGAAATCGTGTTTTAAACAATAAAAACGACTTCCGGCCTTATTTAGTTCACAGTTTTACTTTTGGTAACCTAGCCCGTATTCATAACGCACTAAACCTTTTTATCGCGTTAAACGCCTTTTCTCGACAAGAAAAGCACAATTTCATCAAAAAAAAACAAAACAAGAAAAATGAATCTATTCAGCAAGTCTCCAACACATCCTGAAGAGTTACGTGATTTCACCCAATGTCAATGTGTAATTTCTCCAGTTCTGATCATTGTTTTGGTTGTTGGTAGCTTGGTCCAATGCCAAACACAAGTGAATCCTTTTTATGGCTTTAAACGCATTTTCTCCTCGAGAGAAACATGATTTCACTAAAAACGTTATAGTTTAAACATGCCTGTTGTACATGTCTGCAAACACTCAGAGCCTTAAAATAGGGTTTTCACCAATGTGTTTTTTGGTGAGACACCTTCTATTTCTGGGTTCTGTGCGTTTTCAGACGAGTGCAATATGGATGTTAAGTGTTTCTGATGAAATCCCTCCTTTTAATGCATTTTCACACAGAAAATGAGTCTCTCGCCATGGGAAAATGACTTTTTTGAAAAAGCATATTCTGTAAAGAGAAATCGTGTTTTAAACAATAAAAACGACTTCCGGCCTTATTTAGTTCACAGTTTTACTTTTGGTAACCTAGCCCGTATTCATAACGCACTAAACCTTTTTATCGCGTTAAACGCCTTTTCTCGACAAGAAAAGCACAATTTCATCAAAAACAAACAAAACAAGAAAAATGAATCTATTCAGCAAGTCTGCAACACATCCTGAAGAGTTACGTGATTTCACCCAATGACAACGTGTAATTTCTCCAGTTCTGATCATTGTTTTGGTTGTTGGTAGCTTGGTCCAATGCCAAACACAAGTGAATCCTTTTTATGGCTTTAAACGCATTTTCTCCTCGAGAGAAACATGATTTCACTAAAAACGTTATAGTTTAAACATGCCTGTTGTACATGTCTGCAAACACTCAGAGCCTTAAAATAGCGTTTTCACCAATGTGTTTTTTGGTGAGACACCTTCTATTTCTGGGTTCTGTGCGTTTTCAGACGAGTGCAATATTCTGATGAAATCCCTCCTTTTAATGCATTTTCTCACAGAAAATGAGTCTCGCGCCATGGGAAAATGGCTTTTTTGAAAAAGCATATTCTGTAAAGAGAAATCGTGTTTTAAACAAAAAAAACGACTTCCGGCCTTATTTAGTTCACAGTTTTACTTTTGGAAACCTAGCCCGTATTCATAACGCACTAAACCTTTTTATCGCGTTAAACGCCTTTTCTCGACAAGAAAAGCACAATTTCATCAAAAACAAACAAAATGAATCTATTCAGCAAGTCTGCAACACATCCTGAAGAGTTACGTGATTTCACCCAATGTCAATGTGTAATTTCTCCAGTTCTGATCATTGTTTTGGTTGTTGGTAGCTTGGTCCAATGCCAAACACAAGTGAATCCTTTTTATGGCTTTAAACGCATTTTCTCCTCGAGAGAAACATGATTTCACTAAAAACGTTATAGTTTAAACATGCCTTTTGTACATGTCTGCAAACACTCAGAGCCTTAAAATAGGGTTATCACCAATGTGTTTGTTGGTGAGACACCTTCTATTTCTGGGTTCTGTGGGTTTTCAGACGAGTGCAATATGGATGTTAAGTGTTTCTGATGAAATCCCTCCTTTTAATGCATTTTCTCACAGAAAATGAGTCTCTCGCCATGGGAAAATGGCTTTTTGAAAAAGCATATTCTGCTAGAGAAATCGTGTTTTAAACAATAAGAACGACTTCCGGCCTTATGTAGTTCACAGTTTTACTTTTGGTAACCTAGCCCGTATTCATAACGCACTAAACCTTTTTATCGCGTTAAACGCCTTTTCTCGACAAGAAAAGCACAATTTCATCAAAAACAAACAAAACAAGAAAAATGAATCTATTCAGCAAGTCTGCAACACATCCTGAAGAGTTACGTGATTTCACCCAATGTCAATGTGTAATTTCTCCAGTTCTGATCATTGTTTTGGTTGTTGGTAGCTTGGTCCAATGCCAAACACAAGTGAATCCTTTTTATGGCTTTAAACGCATTTTCTCCTCGAGAGAAACATGATTTCACTAAAAACGTTATAGTTTAAACATGCCTGTTGTACATGTCTGCAAACACTCAGAGCCTTAAAATAGGGTTTTCACCAATGTGTTTTTTGGTGAGACACCTTCTATTTCTGGGTTCTGTGCGTTTTCAGACGAGTGCAATATTCTGATGAAATCCCTCCTTTTAATGCATTTTCTCACAGAAAATGAGTCTCGCGCCATGGGAAAATGGCTTTTTTGAAAAAGCATATTCTGTAAAGAGAAATCGTGTTTTAAACAACAAAAACGACTTCCGGCCTTATTTAGTTCACAGTTTTACTTTTGGAAACCTAGCCCGTATTCATAACGCACTGAACCTTTTTATCGCGTTAAACGCCTTTTCTCGAAGAGAAAAGCACAATTTCATCAAAAACAAAAAAAATGAATCTATTCAGCAAGTCTGCAACACATCCTGAAGAGTTACGTGATTTCACCCAATGTCAATGTGTAATTTCTCCAGTTCTGATCATTGTTTTGGTTGTTGGTAGCTTGGTCCAATGCCAAACACAAGTGAATCCTTTTTATGGCTTTAAACGCATTTTCTCCTCGAGAGAAACATGATTTCACTAAAAACGTTATAGTTTAAACATGCCTGTTGTACATGTCTGCAAACACTCAGAGCCTTAAAATAGGGTTTTCACCAATGTGTTTTTTGGTGAGACACCTTCTATTTCTGGGTTCTGTGCGTTTTCAGACCAGTGCAATATGGATGTTAAGTGTTTCTGATGAAATCCCTCCTTTTAATGCATTTTCTCACAGAAAATGAGTCTCTCGCCATGGGAAAATGGCTTTTTGAAAAAGCATATTCTGCTCGAGAAATCGTGTTTTAAACAATAAAAACGACTTCCGGCCTTATTTAGTTCACAGTTTTACTTTTGGTAACCTAGCCCGTATTCATAACGCACTAAACCTTTTTATCGCGTTAAACGCCTTTTCTCGACAAGAAAAGCACAATTTCATCAAAAACAAACAAAATGAATCTATTCAGCAAGTCTGCAACACATCCTGAAGAGTTACGTGATTTCACCCAATGTCAATGTGTAATTTCTCCAGTTCTGATCATTGTTTTGGTTGTTGGTAGCTTGGTCCAATGCCAAACACAAGTGAATCCTTTTTATGGCTTTAAACGCATTTTCTCCTCGAGAGAAACATGATTTCACTAAAAACGTTATAGTTTAAACATGCCTTTTTGTACATGTCTGCAAACACTCAGAGCCTTAAAATAGGGTTATCACCAATGTGTTTGTTGGTGAGACACCTTCTATTTCTGGGTTCTGTGGGTTTTCAGACGAGTGCAATATGGATGTTAAGTGTTTCTGATGAAATCCCTCCTTTTAATGCATTTTCTCACAGAAAATGAGTCTCTCGCCATGGGAAAATGGCTTTTTGAAAAAGCATATTCTGCTAGAGAAATCGTGTTTTAAACAATAAGAACGACTTCCGGCCTTATGTAGTTCACAGTTTTACTTTTGGTAACCTAGCCCGTATTCATAACGCACTAAACCTTTTTATCGCGTTAAACGCCTTTTCTCGACAAGAAAAGCACAATTTCATCAAAAACAAACAAAACAAGAAAAATGAATCTATTCAGCAAGTCTGCAACACATCCTGAAGAGTTACGTGATTTCACCCAATGACAATGTGTAATTTCTCCAGTTCTGATCATTGTTTTGGTTGTTGGTAGCTTGGTCCAATGCCAAACACAAGTGAATCCTTTTTATGGCTTTAAACGCATTTTCTCCTCGAGAGAAACATGATTTCACTAAAAACGTTATAGTTTAAACATGCCTGTTGTACATGTCTGCAAACACTCAGAGCCTTAAAATAGGGTTTTCACCAATGTGTTTTTTGGTGAGACACCTTCTATTTCTGGGTTCTGTGCGTTTTCAGACGAGTGCAATATTCTGATGAAATCCCTCCTTTTAATGCATTTTCTCACAGAAAATGAGTCTCGCGCCATGGGAAAATGGCTTTTTTGAAAAAGCATATTCTGTAAAGAGAAATCGTGTTTTAAACAACAAAAACGACTTCCGGCCTTATTTAGTTCACAGTTTTACTTTTGGAAACCTAGCCCGTATTCATAACGCACTAAACCTTTTTATCGCGTTAAACGCCTTTTCTCGACAAGAAAAGCACAATTTCATCAAAAACAAACAAAACAAAAAAAATGAATCTATTCAACAAGTCTGCAACACATACTGAAGAGTTACGTGATTTCACCCAATGTCAATGTGTAATTTCTCCAGTTCTGATGTTTGTTTTGGTTGTTGGTAGCTTGGTCCAATGCCAAACACAAGTGAATCCTTTTTATGGCTTTAAACGCATTTTCTCCTCGAGAGAAACATGATTTCACTAAAAACGTTATAGTTTAAACATGCCTGTTGTACATGTCTGCAAACACTCAGAGCCTTAAAATAGGGTTTTCACCAATGTGTTTTTTGGTGAGACACCTTCTATTTCTGGGTTCTGTGCGTTTTCAGACCAGTGCAATATGGATGTTAAGTGTTTCTGATGAAATCCCTCCTTTTAATGCATTTTCTCACAGAAAATGAGTCTCTCGCCATGGGAAAATGGCTTTTTGAAAAAGCATATTCTGCTCGAGAAATCGTGTTTTAAACAATAAAAACGACTTCCGGCCTTATTTAGTTCACAGTTTTACTTTTGGTAACCTAGCCCGTATTCATAACGCACTAAACCTTTTTATCGCGTTAAACGCCTTTTCTCGACAAGAAAAGCACAATTTCATCAAAAACAAACAAAATGAATCTATTCAGCAAGTCTCCAACACATCCTGAAGAGTTACGTGATTTCACCCAATGTCAATGTGTAATTTCTCCAGTTCTGATCATTGTTTTGGTTGTTGGTAGCTTGGTCCAATGCCAAACACAAGTGAATCCTTTTTATGGCTTTAAACGCATTTTCTCCTCGAGAGAAACATGATTTCACTAAAAACGTTATAGTTTAAACATGCCTTTTGTACATGTCTGCAAACACTCAGAGCCTTAAAATAGGGTTATCACCAATGTGTTTGTTGGTGAGACACCTTCTATTTCTGGGTTCTGTGCGTTTTCAGACGAGTGCAATATGGATGTTAAGTGTTTCTGATGAAATCCCTCCTTTTAATGCATTTTCTCACAGAAAATGAGTCTCTCGCCATGGGAAAATGGCTTTTTGAAAAAGCATATTCTGCTAGAGAAATCGTGTTTTAAACAATAAGAACGACTTCCGGCCTTATGTAGTTCACAGTTTTACTTTTGGTAACCTAGCCCGTATTCATAACGCACTAAACCTTTTTATCGCGTTAAACGCCTTTTCTCGACAAGAAAAGCACAATTTCATCAAAAACAAACAAAACAAGAAAAATGAATCTATTCAGCAAGTCTGCAACACATCCTGAAGAGTTACGTGATTTCACCCAATGACAATGTGTAATTTCTCCAGTTCTGATCATTGTTTTGGTTGTTGGTAGCTTGGTCCAATGCCAAACACAAGTGAATCCTTTTTATGGCTTTAAACGCATTTTCTCCTCGAGAGAAACATGATTTCACTAAAAACGTTATAGTTTAAACATGCCTGTTGTACATGTCTGCAAACACTCAGAGCCTTAAAATAGCGTTTTCACCAATGTGTTTTTTGGTGAGACACCTTCTATTTCTGGGTTCTGTGCGTTTTCAGACGAGTGCAATATTCTGATGAAATCCCTCCTTTTAATGCATTTTCTCACAGAAAATGAGTCTCGCGCCATGGGAAAATGGCTTTTTTGAAAAAGCATATTCTGTAAAGAGAAATCGTGTTTTAAACAAAAAAAACGACTTCCGGCCTTATTTAGTTCACAGTTTTACTTTTGGAAACCTAGCCCGTATTCATAACGCACTAAACCTTTTTATCGCGTTAAACGCCTTTTCTCGACAAGAAAAGCACAATTTCATCAAAAACAAACAAAACAAAAAAAATGAATCTATTCAACAAGTCTGCAACACATACTGAAGAGTTACGTGATTTCACCCAATGTCAATGTGTAATTTCTCCAGTTCTGATGTTTGTTTTGGTTGTTGGTAGCTTGGTCCAATGCCAAACACAAGTGAATCCTTTTTATGGCTTTAAACGCATTTTCTCCTCGAGAGAAACATGATTTCACTAAAAACGTTATAGTTTAAACATGCCTGTTGTACATGTCTGCAAACACTCAGAGCCTTAAAATAGGGTTTTCACCAATGTGTTTTTTGGTGAGACACCTTCTATTTCTGGGTTCTGTGCGTTTTCAGACCAGTGCAATATGGATGTTAAGTGTTTCTGATGAAATCCCTCCTTTTAATGCATTTTCTCACAGAAAATGAGTCTCTCGCCATGGGAAAATGGCTTTTTGAAAAAGCATATTCTGCTCGAGAAATCGTGTTTTAAACAATAAAAACGACTTCCGGCCTTATTTAGTTCACAGTTTTACTTTTGGTAACCTAGCCCGTATTCATAACGCACTAAACCTTTTTATCGCGTTAAACGCCTTTTCTCGACAAGAAAAGCACAATTTCATCAAAAACAAACAAAATGAATCTATTCAGCAAGTCTGCAACACATCCTGAAGAGTTACGTGATTTCACCCAATGTCAATGTGTAATTTCTCCAGTTCTGATCATTGTTTTGGTTGTTGGTAGCTTGGTCCAATGCCAAACACAAGTGAATCCTTTTTATGGCTTTAAACGCATTTTCTCCTCGAGAGAAACATGATTTCACTAAAAACGTTATAGTTTAAACATGCCTGTTGTACATGTCTGCAAACACTCAGAGCCTTAAAATAGGGTTTTCACCAATGTGTTTTTTGGTGAGACACCTTCTATTTCTGGGTTCTGTGCGTTTTCAGACCAGTGCAATATGGATGTTAAGTGTTTCTGATGAAATCCCTCCTTTTAATGCATTTTCTCACAGAAAATGAGTCTCTCGCCATGGGAAAATGGCTTTTTGAAAAAGCATATTCTGCTAGAGAAATCGTGTTTTAAACAATAAGAACGACTTCCGGCCTTATGTAGTTCACAGTTTTACTTTTGGTAACCTAGCCCGTATTCATAACGCACTAAACCTTTTTATCGCGTTAAACGCCTTTTCTCGACAAGAAAAGCACAATTTCATCAAAAACAAACAAAACAAGAAAAATGAATCTATTCAGCAAGTCTGCAACACATCCTGAAGAGTTACGTGATTTCACCCAATGACAATGTGTAATTTCTCCAGTTCTGATCATTGTTTTGGTTGTTGGTAGCTTGGTCCAATGCCAAACACAAGTGAATCCTTTTTATGGCTTTAAACGCATTTTCTCCTCGAGAGAAACATGATTTCACTAAAAACGTTATAGTTTAAACATGCCTGTTGTACATGTCTGCAAACACTCAGAGCCTTAAAATAGCGTTTTCACCAATGTGTTTTTTGGTGAGACACCTTCTATTTCTGGGTTCTGTGCGTTTTCAGACGAGTGCAATATTCTGATGAAATCCCTCCTTTTAATGCATTTTCTCACAGAAAATGAGTCTCGCGCCATGGGAAAATGGCTTTTTTGAAAAAGCATATTCTGTAAAGAGAAATCGTGTTTTAAACAAAAAAAACGACTTCCGGCCTTATTTAGTTCACAGTTTTACTTTTGGAAACCTAGCCCGTATTCATAACGCACTAAACCTTTTTATCGCGTTAAACGCCTTTTCTCGACAAGAAAAGCACAATTTCATCAAAAACAAACAAAACAAAAAAAATGAATCTATTCAACAAGTCTGCAACACATACTGAAGAGTTACGTGATTTCACCCAATGTCAATGTGTAATTTCTCCAGTTCTGATGTTTGTTTTGGTTGTTGGTAGCTTGGTCCAATGCCAAACACAAGTGAATCCTTTTTATGGCTTTAAACGCATTTTCTCCTCGAGAGAAACATGATTTCACTAAAAACGTTATAGTTTAAACATGCCTGTTGTACATGTCTGCAAACACTCAGAGCCTTAAAATAGGGTTTTCACCAATGTGTTTTTTGGTGAGACACCTTCTATTTCTGGGTTCTGTGCGTTTTCAGACCAGTGCAATATGGATGTTAAGTGTTTCTGATGAAATCCCTCCTTTTAATGCATTTTCTCACAGAAAATGAGTCTCTCGCCATGGGAAAATGGCTTTTTGAAAAAGCATATTCTGCTCGAGAAATCGTGTTTTAAACAATAAAAACGACTTCCGGCCTTATTTAGTTCACAGTTTTACTTTTGGTAACCTAGCCCGTATTCATAACGCACTAAACCTTTTTATCGCGTTAAACGCCTTTTCTCGACAAGAAAAGCACAATTTCATCAAAAACAAACAAAATGAATCTATTCAGCAAGTCTGCAACACATCCTGAAGAGTTACGTGATTTCACCCAATGTCAATGTGTAATTTCTCCAGTTCTGATCATTGTTTTGGTTGTTGGTAGCTTGGTCCAATGCCAAACACAAGTGAATCCTTTTTATGGCTTTAAACGCATTTTCTCCTCGAGAGAAACATGATTTCACTAAAAACGTTATAGTTTAAACATGCCTTTTGTACATGTCTGCAAACACTCAGAGCCTTAAAATAGGGTTATCACCAATGTGTTTGTTGGTGAGACACCTTCTATTTCTGGGTTCTGTGGGTTTTCAGACGAGTGCAATATGGATGTTAAGTGTTTCTGATGAAATCCCTCCTTTTAATGCATTTTCTCACAGAAAATGAGTCTCTCGCCATGGGAAAATGGCTTTTTGAAAAAGCATATTCTGCTAGAGAAATCGTGTTTTAAACAATAAGAACGACTTCCGGCCTTATGTAGTTCACAGTTTTACTTTTGGTAACCTAGCCCGTATTCATAACGCACTAAACCTTTTTATCGCGTTAAACGCCTTTTCTCGACAAGAAAAGCACAATTTCATCAAAAACAAACAAAACAAGAAAAATGAATCTATTCAGCAAGTCTGCAACACATCCTGAAGAGTTACGTGATTTCACCCAACGTCAATGTGTAATTTCTCCAGTTCTGATCATTGTTTTGGTTGTTGGTAGCTTGGTCCAATGCCAAACACAAGTGAATCCTTTTTATGGCTTTAAACGCATTTTCTCCTCGAGAGAAACATGATTTCACTAAAAACGTTATAGTTTAAACATGCCTGTTGTACATGTCTGCAAACACTCAGAGCCTTAAAATAGGGTTTTCACCAATGTGTTTTTTGGTGAGACACCTTCTATTTCTGGGTTCTGTGCGTTTTCAGACGAGTGCAATATTCTGATGAAATCCCTCCTTTTAATGCATTTTCTCACAGAAAATGAGTCTCGCGCCATGGGAAAATGGCTTTTTTGAAAAAGCATATTCTGTAAAGAGAAATCGTGTTTTAAACAACAAAAACGACTTCCGGCCTTATTTAGTTCAGAGTTTTACTTTTGGAAACCTAGCCCGTATTCATAACGCACTGAACCTTTTTATCGCGTTAAACGCCTTTTCTCGAAGAGAAAAGCACAATTTCATCAAAAACAAAAAAAATGAATCTATTCAGCAAGTCTGCAACACATACTGAAGAGTTACGTGATTTCACCCAACGTCAATGTGTAATTTCTCCAGTTCTGATCATTGTTTGAGTTGTTGGTAGCTTGGTCCAATGCCAAACATAAAGTGAATCCTTTTTATGGCTTTAAACGCATTTTCTCCTCGAGAGAAACATGATTTCACTAAAAACGTTATAGTTTAAACATGCCTGTTGTACATGTCTGCAAACACTCAGAGCCTTAAAATAGGGTTTTCACCAATGTGTTTTTTGGTGAGACACCTTCTATTTCTGGGTTCTGTGCGTTTTCAGACGAGTGCAATATGGATGTTAAGTGTTTCTGATGAAATCCCTCCTTTTAATGCATTTTCACACAGAAAATGAGTCTCTCGCCATGGGAAAATGACTTTTTTGAAAAAGCATATTCTGTAAAGAGGAATCGTGTTTTAAACAATAAAAACGACTTCCGGCCTTATTTAGTTCACAGTTTTACTTTTGGTAACCTAGCCCGTATTCATAACGCACTAAACCTTTTTATCGCGTTAAACGCCTTTTCTCGACAAGAAAAGCACAATTTCATCAAAAACAAACAAAACAAGAAAAATGAATCTATTCAGCAAGTCTGCAACACATCCTGAAGAGTTACGTGATTTCACCCAATGACAATGTGTAATTTCTCCAGTTCTGATCATTGTTTTGGTTGTTGGTAGCTTGGTCCAATGCCAAACACAAGTGAATCCTTTTTATGGCTTTAAACGCATTTTCTCCTCGAGAGAAACATGATTTCACTAAAAACGTTATAGTTTAAACATGCCTGTTGTACATGTCTGCAAACACTCAGAGCCTTAAAATAGCGTTTTCACCAATGTGTTTTTTGGTGAGACACCTTCTATTTCTGGGTTCTGTGCGTTTTCAGACGAGTGCAATATTCTGATGAAATCCCTCCTTTTAATGCATTTTCTCACAGAAAATGAGTCTCGCGCCATGGGAAAATGGCTTTTTTGAAAAAGCATATTCTCTAAAGAGAAATCGTGTTTTAAACAACAAAAACGACTTCCGGCCTTATTTAGTTCACAGTTTTACTTTTGGAAACCTAGCCCGTATTCATAACGCACTAAACCTTTTTATCGCGTTAAACGCCTTTTCTCGACAAGAAAAGCACAATTTCATCAAAAACAAACAAAACAAAAAAAATGAATCTATTCAACAAGTCTGCAACACATACTGAAGAGTTACGTGATTTCACCCAATGTCAATGTGTAATTTCTCCAGTTCTGATGTTTCTTTTGGTTGTTGGTAGCTTGGTCCAATGCCAAACACAAGTGAATCCTTTTTATGGCTTTAAACGCATTTTCTCCTCGAGAGAAACATGATTTCACTAAAAACGTTATAGTTTAAACATGCCTGTTGTACATGTCTGCAAACACTCAGAGCCTTAAAATAGGGTTTTCACCAATGTGTTTTTTGGTGAGACACCTTCTATTTCTGGGTTCTGTGCGTTTTCAGACCAGTGCAATATGGATGTTAAGTGTTTCTGATGAAATCCCTCCTTTTAATGCATTTTCTCACAGAAAATGAGTCTCTCGCCATGGGAAAATGGCTTTTTGAAAAAGCATATTCTGCTCGAGAAATCGTGTTTTAAACAATAAAAAACGACTTCCGGCCTTATTTAGTTCACAGTTTTACTTTTGGTAACCTAGCCCGTATTCATAACGCACTAAACCTTTTTATCGCGTTAAACGCCTTTTCTCGACAAGAAAAGCACAATTTCATCAAAAACAAAAAAAATGAATCTATTCAACAAGTCTGCAACACATACTGAAGAGTTACGTGATTTCACCCAACGTCAATGTGTAATTTCTCCAGTTCTGATCATTGTTTGAGTTGTTGGTAGCTTGGTCCAATGCCAAACATAAAGTGAATCCTTTTTATGGCTTTAAACGCATTTTCTCCTCGAGAGAAACATGATTTCACTAAAAACGTTATAGTTTAAACATGCCTGTTGTACATGTCTGCAAACACTCAGAGCCTTAAAATAGGGTTTTCACCAATGTGTTTTTTGGTGAGACACCTTCTATTTCTGGGTTCTGTGCGTTTTCAGACGAGTGCAATATGGATGTTAAGTGTTTCTGATGAAATCCCTCCTTTTAATGCATTTTCACACAGAAAATGAGTCTCTCGCCATGGGAAAATGACTTTTTTGAAAAAGCATATTCTGTAAAGAGAAATCGTGTTTTAAACAATAAAAACGACTTCCGGCCTTATTTAGTTCACAGTTTTACTTTTGGTAACCTAGCCCGTATTCATAACGCACTAAACCTTTTTATCGCGTTAAACGCCTTTTCTCGACAAGAAAAGCACAATTTCATCAAAAACAAACAAAACAAGAAAAATGAATCTATTCAGCAAGTCTGCAACACATCCTGAAGAGTTACGTGATTTCACCCAATGACAATGTGTAATTTCTCCAGTTCTGATCATTGTTTTGGTTGTTGGTAGCTTGGTCCAATGCCAAACACAAGTGAATCCTTTTTATGGCTTTAAACGCATTTTCTCCTCGAGAGAAACATGATTTCACTAAAAACGTTATAGTTTAAACATGCCTGTTGTACATGTCTGCAAACACTCAGAGCCTTAAAATAGCGTTTTCACCAATGTGTTTTTTGGTGAGACACCTTCTATTTCTGGGTTCTGTGCGTTTTCAGACGAGTGCAATATTCTGATGAAATCCCTCCTTTTAATGCATTTTCTCACAGAAAATGAGTCTCGCGCCATGGGAAAATGGCTTTTTTGAAAAAGCATATTCTCTAAAGAGAAATCGTGTTTTAAACAACAAAAACGACTTCCGGCCTTTTTTAGTTCACAGTTTTACTTTTGGAAACCTAGCCCGTATTCATAACGCACTAAACCTTTTTATCGCGTTAAACGCCTTTTCTCGACAAGAAAAGCACAATTTCATCAAAAACAAACAAAACAAAAAAAATGAATCTATTCAACAAGTCTGCAACACATACTGAAGAGTTACGTGATTTCACCCAATGTCAATGTGTAATTTCTCCAGTTCTGATGTTTGTTTTGGTTGTTGGTAGCTTGGTCCAATGCCAAACACAAGTGAATCCTTTTTATGGCTTTAAACGCATTTTCTCCTCGAGAGAAACATGATTTCACTAAAAACGTTATAGTTTAAACATGCCTGTTGTACATGTCTGCAAACACTCAGAGCCTTAAAATAGGGTTTTCACCAATGTGTTTTTTGGTGAGACACCTTCTATTTCTGGGTTCTGTGCGTTTTCAGACCAGTGCAATATGGATGTTAAGTGTTTCTGATGAAATCCCTCCTTTTAATGCATTTTCTCACAGAAAATGAGTCTCTCGCCATGGGAAAATGGCTTTTTGAAAAAGCATATTCTGCTCGAGAAATCGTGTTTTAAACAATAAAAAACTACTTCCGGCCTTATTTAGTTCACAGTTTTACTTTTGGTAACCTAGCCCGTATTCATAACGCACTAAACCTTTTTATCGCGTTAAACGCCTTTTCTCGACAAGAAAAGCACAATTTCATCAAAAACAAAAAAAATGAATCTATTCAACAAGTCTGCAACACATACTGAAGAGTTACGTGATTTCACCCAACGTCAATGTGTAATTTCTCCAGTTCTGATCATTGTTTGAGTTGTTGGTAGCTTGGTCCAATGCCAAACATAAAGTGAATCCTTTTTATGGCTTTAAACGCATTTTCTCCTCGAGAGAAACATGATTTCACTAAAAACGTTATAGTTTAAACATGCCTGTTGTACATGTCTGCAAACACTCAGAGCCTTAAAATAGGGTTTTCACCAATGTGTTTTTTGGTGAGACACCTTCTATTTCTGGGTTCTGTGCGTTTTCAGACGAGTGCAATATGGATGTTAAGTGTTTCTGATGAAATCCCTCCTTTTAATGCATTTTCACACAGAAAATGAGTCTCTCGCCATGGGAAAATGACTTTTTTGAAAAAGCATATTCTGTAAAGAGGAATCGTGTTTTAAACAATAAAAACGACTTCCGGCCTTATTTAGTTCACAGTTTTACTTTTGGTAACCTAGCCCGTATTCATAACGCACTAAACCTTTTTATCGCGTTAAACGCCTTTTCTCGACAAGAAAAGCACAATTTCATCAAAAACAAACAAAACAAGAAAAATGAATCTATTCAGCAAGTCTGCAACACATCCTGAAGAGTTACGTGATTTCACCCAATGTCAATGTGTAATTTCTCCAGTTCTGATCATTGTGTTGGTAGCTTGGTCCAATGCCAAACACAAGTGAATCCTTTTTATGGCTTTAAACGCATTTTCTCCTCGAGAGAAACATGATTTCACTAAAAACGTTATAGTTTAAACATGCCTGTTGTACATGTCTGCAAACACTCAGAGCCTTAAAATAGCGTTTTCACCAATGTGTTTTTTGGTGAGACACCTTCTATTTCTGGCTTCTGTGCGTTTTCAGACGAGTGCAATATTCTGATGAAATCCCTCCTTTTAATGCATTTTCTCACAGAAAATGAGTCTCGCGCCATGGGAAAATGGCTTTTTTGAAAAAGCATATTCTCTAAAGAGAAATCGTGTTTTAAACAACAAAAACGACTTCCGGCCTTATTTAGTTCACAGTTTTACTTTTGGAAACCTAGCCCGTATTCATAACGCACTAAACCTTTTTATCGCGTTAAACGCCTTTTCTCGACAAGAAAAGCACAATTTCATCAAAAACAAACAAAACAAAAAAATGAATCTATTCAACAAGTCTGCAACACATACTGAAGAGTTACGTGATTTCACCCAACGTCAATGTGTAATTTCTCCAGTTCTGATCATTGTTTGAGTTGTTGGTAGCTTGGTCCAATGCCAAACATAAAGTGAATCCTTTTTATGGCTTTAAACGCATTTTCTCCTCAAGAGAAACATGATTTCACTAAAAACGTTATAGTTTAAACATGCCTGTTGTACATGTCTGCAAACACTCAGAGCCTTAAAATAGGGTTTTCACCAATGTGTTTTTTGGTGAGACACCTTCTATTTCTGGGTTCTGTGCGTTTTCAGACGAGTGCAATATGGATGTTAAGTGTTTCTGATGAAATCCCTCCTTTTAATGCATATTCACACAGAAAATGAGTCTCGCGCCATGGGAAAATGGCTTTTTTGAAAAAGCATATTCTGTAAAGAGAAATCGTGTTTTAAACAACAAAAACGACTTCCGGCCTTATTTAGTTCACAGTTTTACTTTTGGAAACCTAGCCCGTATTCATAACGCACTAAACCTTTTTATCGCGTTAAGCGCTTTTTCTCGAAGAGAAAAGCACAATTTCATCAAAAACAAACAAAACAAAAAAAATGAATCTATTCAACAAGTCTGCAACACATACTGAAGAGTTACGTGATTTCACCCAACGTCAATGTGTAATTTCTCCAGTTCTGATCATTGTTTGAGTTGTTGGTAGCTTGGTCCAATGCCAAACATAAAGTGAATCCTTTTTATGGCTTTAAACGCATTTTCTCCTCGAGAGAAACATGATTTCACTAAAAACGTTATAGTTTAAACATGCCTGTTGTACATGTCTGCAAACACTCAGAGCCTTAAAATAGGGTTTTCACCAATGTGTTTTTTGGTGAGACACCTTCTATTTCTGGGTTCTGTGCGTTTTCAGACGAGTGCAATATGGATGTTAAGTGTTTCTGATGAAATCCCTCCTTTTAATGCATTTTCACACAGAAAATGAGTCTCTCGCCATGGGAAAATGACTTTTTTGAAAAAGCATATTCAGTAAAGAGAAATCGTGTTTTAAACAATAAGAACGACTTCCGGCC